>NW_016690210.1:965058-1073114 GCF_001604755.1 Lepidothrix coronata | reverse complement strand
TGATGCCCACCTTGTGCCCCAGCCCAGAGCACTGAGTGCCACAGCCAGGCCTTCCTTGGACACCTCCAGGGATGGGGACTCCACCACCTCCCTGGGCAGCCCCTGCCAAGGCCTGACCACCCTTTCCAGCGAGAAATTCCTCCTGATGTCCAACCTGAGCCTCTCCTGGCACAGCTGGAGGCCGTTCCCTCTCCTCCTGTCCCTTGTTCCCTGGGAGTAGAGCCCGATCCCCCCCCGGCTCCCCCCTCCTGTCAGGGGTTGCAGAGCCAGAAGGTCCCCCCTGAGCCTCCTTTTCTCCAGGCTGAGCCCCCCCAGCTCCCTCAGCCCCTCCTCATATGACTGACCCTCTAGACCCTTCACTTCCAGAGTCAAGTTGTTGAATAGAATGTGTAGGTTTTCACTCCAAGCAAGTGAAAAGTGCAAGGAGCCTGAGGAGAAAACTGCTTCCTGCATCATTCTCCTAGAAATCAGGTTCTAGTGTCTAACACATATTGGCTAATGCCAAATAGCATATGGTGCTAGTTGCACTTGCAAATATAATTCAGTGGGAAAGAGCTGAGAGCACCTTTGGAGTTGTCACGAGCCACCTAACCTTATTATGAAATGTTGTGCTGTGTTTTGCAGCTTGTCACTCATCCAGCTTTTTTGTCATCCATGCCATCTTGTTTACAAAAACCTCAGACAATAAATGTGTTGCAGAATGGCAAGTACTTAACATACAATGTGCTACTGAAGCATCTCAGAAATATCACAGTTTTTTTCTCAACTCCCCTTCAACCTCAAGCAATTACATATATTAAAACATTTATATGCCATGGTAGGATCTAGACCTTTTTAAAGGTCTAGATTATGTTATTCTGAAGCAGCATCTTGATCTGAAGACAGATATTCTCCTAATAACTGCATCAGCATCACAGCAGCTCTGCCTTAATTAAATCTTCACAATTAGACAAGCTTGTTATTGTGTGTCATTAGTCTTCCTAATACCATTTTACCTATTATCACCTCATTTTCAAGCACGCATCTGTCGCAGGGAAGCTACTTTTCCACCTCACTTCATTGCTTACTGATTTACACCTAAAAAGCTTTAGGCAGTTATGTTAACAATTATGAATTGTCTCAGGGAAAGACTGAGGAATGGGTGAAAAAATGTGCTGGTGCAGTGAGCTGAATATAAACAGATTCTGGAATTCAGGGTATTTTTTTTCCTTATGGGTCTTGCATCGCTGTTTGGCTTAATTCTTTCAGAAATGACCCTTCCTGGAGATGTCTCGACTCAGTTTGCTTTCTGAACACAGGGTGTGCAGTGAGATTGTTCCATTCATTACCTAGAACGGCAGCTGAGCATCAATGTTTTTCTGTTTTACATCTCTAAAAACTCAGATAAGATGTTTAATAACAATATATACATATATATATAGGAAAATATGGCACTTTGATTTTGATCATGTCAAGTGTCCCATAGTCCTTCATTTGTCGCAGTGTCTGATAACCAGCTTGTGCACACCTCCAAGATTTTGGTGATATGAAAACTAGACTGTTATCGTGAGCCAGACCCTACAAGCTTTGGGGTTTATGATCTAGTAAACTTCATGGCAAAATTACAGTGGCAGTTAGAGAATCCCAAAATGGTTTGGTTTGGAAGGGACCTTCAAAGATCATCTTGTTCCAACCTCTCTGCCATGGGCAGGGACGCCTTCCACTATTCCAGGTTGCTCCAAGCCCCATCCAATCTGGCCTTGGACACTTCCAGGGATCCAGGGGCAGCCACAGAAAATGTCCAATTTTAATCTACCCTCTTTCAGCTTAAAAATTATGTCCCTTGTCCTATCCTTCCATGCCCTTTTCAAAAGTCTTTTTCCAGCTCTCTTGGAGCCCCTTTAGGCACTGGAAGGGACTCTCAGTTTTCCCCTGAACCTTCTCTTCTCCAGGCTGAACAACCCCAGCTCTTGCAGCCTGTCTTCACAGGAATCCAACTGTGTGAAGTCTAATAGAACACGCAAGTAATTCACCCATGCGATCAATTATTTTAAAAAAAAATTAAGAAATCAAGGAAAATAGATGCCATTTTTGGTCTCTGTCACTGTTTTATCAGGTTTACCCACCTTCTCCTCAGGTTTTATGTGTAGGTTAAGAACTGTGACTTCAGTCCTTAAGAATGTCCTAATTTTTTTAATTGCTAAAATTTAAATTCAAGTGGATTTGGGTGCTGCTGTAAAAATTAGAGCCTCTGTCATATCAGAATGGCTTCCAGCTGATATATAAAAATGCTGATAAATCTTCAAAGGCAAGATTTGGGCCTGTCTTACATGTCTTTCTTGGCTTTCTTCCTCTTTTAAATTTGAAACACAGTACTAAAAATATAATCTTTCTTCTTTTTCTGGACAGTGTAGTAAGAAGGAATATGGAAATCACTGACAGAATAAATAATCCCAGTAAAAATAAACAAAACAAACCACATTGCAACTAAGAAAGTTCCATAAGGAGGAAATGACAAAACTGGAGGAAAGCTGGAGAGGCTTCATAATAATTTAAAATTCCACAAGGTCATAAAACTCCATAAAATACAGAAGAAAATGAAATATTCTTATTGTTATTTGCAGAAATTGCATGAGTTGCCATTCATTTGCCAGCATTCCAGTAGTCAGGTTGTCAAAGTGACCTTTTTTAATGTCACATGTCACAGAATTTCATGTCACACTAAGACAACATGACAGGACAGAGCCAAGCTTTCCTAATGCTTCCCTTTCACCTTCTCAGAAGTGCTTCCATCCTAAAGAAGGAGATGGGGGCATGGGATATTCATTGCTTGATGATTCAGTGACCACTCTAAAGAGAAAGGTCATGCAGCAAAACAGCTTGTGCGTTATAATTTCTTTTTTTAGAAAAAAACCCAAACCTATAAAATTGAAGTAAACTGGCAAAACAGTCGTGGTGCTTTAACATTAGGTGACAAGCACAAACTTGAAATGTCAGAGCTGGTTTGGAATGTCACTCAGATGCTCTGTGCAGTTATCAGTGTACGTTTAACAAATGGAAACTACGTGGAAATGCCCCGTTCCAGCCCCAGTTTGCAGCTGGTGGAGAACACAGAAGGACATGGGCTGTGCAAATAACAGACTTCTCTTCAGAGACACACAGTGTGGCTAACTGGAGCCTAAAATGTGGAAACCTGGTCTAGTGAAAGGTGTCCCTGTCCACGGCAGGGGGATTGGAACTGGGTGGCCTTTAAGGTTCCTTCCAACCCAAACCATCCCATGATTTTATGATTCCGTGAAAGCAGCTTTCATCTGTGCCACTATTGGCACTGAAGAGAACCACAGATAGCGGGTCACAAGAATTTCCATTAATGATTTCTCAGATCTTTTTGTTGTTGTATGTGAAAGAGTAGTACTGAAACTGTGACATGGGGAAGACCCTTGATTTGGTACTTGATTTTTCGTGTTATTCCTCCCAACGTAAATGCACAGCGGAAAATGGTTAAAATGAATAAAGTTACAACAGATTTTTCCTGTTTTAAATGTAACAGACAGATGGTCATTTTTATATGTGATTACTATATAGAGTATGACCAGTTCTTTAGTTAATATAAGAGTAGTTCATAATTCATGCACACATGCATATTATACTTCTGTTGTCAAAGATCTGGATACAAACAGATACAGCAGAGATAACATGCTTGATGGCATTTGATACTGTTTTCCAAACTTGTACTATTAAATTAACTTTTCTCAAAAAAGAAAAAAACTCATCCCAGTCCACATAAAAAACAAAGTGAAACTTGTACAGATTAGCCTTCAAAGAAAAGAAAAACTATCTGATCTTGTTGTTGGTATTTTCATCAGTGTCCATATCACAGAATCATGGAAGGGTATGGGTTGGAAGAGACCTTAAAGACCATCTCAATCCAACCCCCTGCCAGAGGCAGGAACACCTTCCACTAGACCAGGTTGCTCCAAGCCCCACCCAACCTGGCCTTGGACACTTCCAGGGATGGGGCAGCCACAACTTCTCTGGGCAACCTGTGCCAGGGCCTCACCACCCTCACAGGGAAGAATTTCTTCCTAATATCCCATCTAACCCTGCTTTCTGTCAGTTTGAAGCCATTTCCCCCTTGTCCTGTCACTCCAGGCCCTCGGAAATAGTCTCTCTCCATCTTGTTGGCTGCTGAGGGGAGGAATTTTCGATGGTTCAACTCCAATTAGATTCACAAGAATCCAAATGGGAGATGGTTCCTGTGAATACCTCGTTGGTGGGAGGAGCTTCAGTCAATACTGATGCTCTGTTACCTGCCAAAGCAGTCAGCAAAAATAAGAAAGCTGGTTTCATTAGTTTTGCTGCTCATGTAACAAATTGTCAACTCTGGGACTGGGTTTATCTTCTACTTCATGAATAACATACTCCTTTTCCTCCATTAAAACAAGAAAGGCCAGATTCTCTGACAATTTAGATTGCCAGCAAGAAATTCTAACTGAAAATACACATCTGCATCATTTCTCTGGAAGGGTTCAAGTCCATTTTTCTTAAATGCCTGAAAGGATTATGTAGTTGCAGGAACCCTTTCCTCATACAGGGTTTTATGTTCTTTGAGGGCAATGACACAGCAGAATCTCATTCCTGTGGACCTGAGTAAAAGCAAGGTGTCTCCTCCCAACTGTGTGTCCTATAATGAGGCAGGGATTGCTCATCACTATCCAGAGGCATGGAAGTAGAGGAGAAACCCAGAGAGCAGGAAATAACCTGGGTGGTGGCAGCTTGTTAACCAGACTGTCAGAGGAGCTGGACGTGGTCTCTGTACCTCAGTGGTCTTGACTGATAGAGTTGGGGGGGATTAAACAACAACAAAATAAATAAAGTAAGGCTGGCATGTAATTTATATCTCCCCTGATTCTACCTGTTTTGTGGTTTGTTTGTTTGGAAAACCCTCTGATGAGGAATGCCTGAACTAAAGCTTAGAGAAGTCAGGCTGATACGGTTTTGATGCTACAGGAGAAAATTGAAGCCCAGCAATTGTGAAGATTATAGAATTAGAAAAAAGGTATAGAATTATCATGTTCAGTATTAGCTCAATATATTAATTTCATATATCATTGGTTTATGTTTAAAATACTATCAGGGTATTTATTTTATTTTAATTTTTAGTTAAAAAATAAACCCAACGCCCTTTTTTTTTGAGAAGGGAGGCAGAAGGCATTCTGTGATGATCAAGTTATAGCCAGAGCTAGGGGTGAAAATGGTCAAAACCTTCCAAGAATCTCTTCTAAGTGTACGGTCATGACATTTTCATAGAGTGGTTTGGGTTGCAAGAGACCTTTAAAGACCCTCTAGTCCAACCCCAAACTTCTTTTCACTAGTTCTTTTACTGAATTGTCATTCCTGTGGCCTGTACCTGCTCTCACTTCCCTTCCCACACAGCATTTTGGGATAGTTACATTGCCAGAGGAGAAGCATGGAAATGTTTTTAAATCATAACAACTGGCTTCCAGCTGCTTTGCAAGGAGGGGTGCCTTCCTGCATGTTTATCATTATTCATACTGTAATTATAGCAGAAAGTACTATAGGAGCTTTTAAAAACACCAAAAAGAACCTTTTGCATGTGTAGCAAATAATTTGCAGGCTTTAAAGGGAGTAGGTTTAACGATCTTGATTGGAATTTGAACTTTGGTGTGGTAGTTTACAATTAAAATCTTAGAAGTGTAATGAATTTGAGTAGTTTTCTATGTTGAATAGTTTGCCTTGTTTGAACTAGGCTTGGCTAGATACAGTTTTTAAAATATATACTTTGTTTTTCTGCATTTTACTTTTAGCATCTGCATTTCAGTATAGGTTGCACTTTATTTCGAAATCAATGGCACACCCTGGAGAAACAGAAAAGCCATCATGTTTATAAAAACTCACACCAAATTGAAATTATTCAGCAGTGGCTCAGCAAGACACCACAGAAGGCTGGGTCTGCTTTCAAAAATTTGATTTCAGGAATAGATGTTCTGGGATCCTGAGGGCAGATCTCACTGGGCTGATTGATCTCAGTCCATTGGATGCCACAGCCTGAGCTGCAGATGAGAAAAGGCTGGTGGTTGTGATTGCCAGGAGGAGCTTCTCGAGGTGATTTTTACTTTTTTTCTTTCTGTGTTTGCAGCAGTGGACAGAAAAACTAATACAATTCAACAGTCTGAGTGTCCGTAGGTGCATTGTCTCCAGTTTATTGTGGAATTTCATGCCTGTCAGGCCCATCAAGAAACTATTACAAGAATTTTTTATCACCCCCTTTTGCAGATGGCCATGCTCAGAATATGGATATTTGTAGGAAAGGTTGCAGAAATACCACTGAAAAATAAGTATTTACATTAGTGCCTGTAATGAGTTCACAAATTCAAACAATGTCTCTCCCTGGTCATTTCCTTCAGGTCCTTTTTTTGCTGAAAAAAATCCTCTGTTTTCCATCCCCACTAATTCAGTGGAAACTTGCCCCTGAAAGATGAGCAAACTAAGCCCTAAATCAGAAACCCCGACAGCTGTGGCAGCCAGAAGCAGGACTGGAAAGGTATTTTCAACCCTCCGTGCAGAAACCCAAAAACCACTTTGAGTGTTAGATTTGAAAGTTCAGGGTTCAATTTATACCCTGGGCTGCTCTTATAAGAACCAGTTGCAGATGCAGCCAGACCAGTGTCCTCACGCCTGTGCCTGGCAAGAAGAGTCCGAATTTCCCTCCTAAGTCAGCTTCTCTGTGCTCATCTAAGGCTCAGCTTCCTCAGGGCTTGGATATGTCTTTTGCTTGAGCAGGATTTGGGATGTCCAGCGGCTGATGGAGGTGTAGCCTCCTGCTTGCTCGGTGGGAAAATGCAATGCCAATTTTCCAGTTGTTGTGTGAGTTCCAATCTGTTTCTGGATTGTTTCTCCTGTGTCACAGATAAAATCATTCCTTTCTCGGTGATTTGTGGGGTTGCTGCTGCCTCCCAGTGATACCAGCTCAGCTGGGATTCACTGGTGGGTGCAAAGGTCTTGAATATAAAGAGGCACAAACTGCTGGAAGGATCGTATCAGTCACTGCTCCCTCAGCTTCCCTCATTGTTTGAAGGGTCACAGCATCAGAGAGTCATCACAGAATTTGGTTTGGGTTGGAAGGGACCTTAAAGATCAGCCAGTCACACCCCTGCCAGGGGCAGGGACACCTTCCACTAGACCAGTTTGCTCAGAGCCCCGTCCAACCTGGCCTTGGACACTTCCAGGGATGGGGCAGCCACAGCTTCCCTGGGAAACCTGTTCTGGTGCCTCACTACCCTCACAAGGAAGAATTTCTTCCTAATACCTAATCTAAACCTGCTCTCTTTCAGTTTGAAGCCATTCCCCCTTGTCCTGTCACTCCAGGCCCTCGGAAATAGTCTCTCTCCATCTTTCTTACTGGCTCCTTCAGGTACTGGAAGTCACAATTAGGTCACCCTGGAGCCTTCTGTTTTCTAGGCTGAACAATCCCAGTTCTCTCAGCTTTAACAGGATGCTAAATTTGCATTGCTGTGTATTTTCCCTGGCAGATTCCTGAGTTTGGACAAGGGGGAGCTCGAAAATGAAGGTGTGCTCAGACAGTATCTTATAGTGTGTTTGGGATTCTTACCAGGGCAATCTGTGCAGTTGTAAAACTTGTGATAAAAATAGGCATTAAAAAAATAGTATGTGCTTGCATTAGGAATCCTCTAAAATCACTTTTTAGCCAATAATACAACCATGCTCTCAAGAATCTGTGTGGATCTATTTTCCTTTATCCACAAGTGTTAGGAGGCTACTTCCAGACAAAACTCTTTTTTCTTACAAATTTTAAAATTTCAGTCATGAAAGTAACCTTTTTTTTTTTCGTGCTGCATAAGCAGAGTTTCATGAAATACATATGCACTGTTCCATTTCTCTGTAATCAAAGCATTTCCCAAATAACAGTGATGTGCAGAGCAGCAATGCACTGCTCTCTGCAGTGTTGTTTGGAGTAATCATATCCAGCAATTCCTCAGTGGCTGAGGCTTTGCTTCAGTCTTTTGTGAGGGAGTTTTACGCTCCAAGTTGGAGAACGACAACAAGACTGCCAGACTGCCAGGGAAAAAAGAGCTCAAAGCAGTCACTCCTTTGTGTGTTGGTGTAGCTTGGAGGAAGCTTTAGGCACGGCAGTAAAGCAAGTAAAATTGAATTATGCTGCTCTAAAGATGAGGGACCTGAATCACAAGAAGTGAACAGTGGTGGAAGGAAGGGGCAGGTGACTCCAGAGGGTCCTGAAACAGGTCTTGGTGCAGCAGGAGGGGAGGCAGGAACAAGGTTGGTCGGTGCACCACCGAGGTTTCCCGGGAGCTGACTCCCTGACATGAGGATTGGCAGCATCCAACAACCATTTTTTAGCAAATTAGTTATGAAGGGCCGCTGTTATGTTTTAGAGGGGACCCAAAAATATATGAACATTTTGGTCCCAAAGATCCTATGATGTAAATAGACTTTACTGACGTTATCGCTCGACCATGAGGCATAGTTGGATATAGCAATTCCAATTTTCCATGACACCGACCCAAACCGTTGGAAACAAATTCATGCTTTGTCACTTTGGTATCTTAATTCTACAAGTGACATAAAAACAGTTTTCACTCATTATAACGTAAGTTGGACTGGAAGTAATCAAATACTTTTTAGTATAAAATGTGGAGAGAAATATGGTGATGAAATTACATTGTAAAATTTGAACGTTACTGCGATTACCATTTGCTTTCAAAGGCATTTGGATCCTTATTGCTCTTTTGCAGAGGGAAATCAAACTGAAAATCACAGGCATTTCTTCCAATCCCAGTTTTTGTAAGTGTTTCTGCTAAGGGAAAGGGAGTTCAGAGTCAAAGAAAAAAACCAAAAGTTTATTTACTCCTTCCTTTTGGTACATGCATATGTATAGGAATTTGTACTTCAACAGCTGAAAGGCTGTGCTGTACTTCATGTGCCCTTCCTTTTTCCTAAGCTTTTAGACTTGCAGCAATCCATGAGAGGCAGCATGATGTCATTATAATCACAGAACAATTTTCTTCCTACTGGAAAGAAACACATTGTTCACCCTCAGTGAAAGAAAATTGAAGCTTTCAGTGTTGCAAATAAAACAAAATACATTCGAGTTGCTGTTTATCCTTAATTACTGCAGGTCTCTGAGAAGCAAAAAGTGATGCATTTCAAAAGCAAATATCTTTTCTTAGTCTTTATTCTGCTAAAAACTGTGGGTTTGGTGTTGTTGCTCCCCCACCACCTGCCCAGGGTGTTGCATTTGTTTGTGTGCATGTGTGTAGATATTTTGGCGTGATTTGGGCAGCACCACCATGGCACCTGGGGCTCTTCCAGGTACCAGGACTGACTGGTCCCTGAGTGTTTTTGGGTCAGGTAATCTTCGTCCCTGAAGTACCAAAGTAACTCCCTGGGGTGACACACAGCGTCTCATCGGCATTCAGAGCCCGTGCTGAGGTGGGAAAGGGAAGGGTTAAGGTGGGGAAATCACTCAGAAGTAAGACAAAGATAAAAGGAACATGCTGAGAAGAGAAGGCACTTGTTTCCTAATTGAGCTGGGGAGGAAATGGAATGGCTTGTGGCAAACTCCCCCTGATCCATCCCGCCTTCACACCGAGGGACGGTGCCGTACCTGTGAAGTTGTTCAGCCCGGTGATAACACATAAGAACAATCACATCTGCCTTATGTTGCAGGTGGTTAAAAACCACTGTCATCCTTTGCACCATTTGCTCAGTGAGAGATTTACACACGTGCTGGAACTTTCTGCCTGAGAAGTTTTGTCCCTTCCCCAAACCAGGGCAGTGTTTGCGCTCTGTGCAGTTGGTACGTGAGGTGTGAGGGGTTGCATCTCAAGGTGAAAGCTATGAGGAAAACTGAGAGCTCAAGTCCCCATGGCGATGTTTTGGCTCCAAATGACTTACCCTGTTTCCTAATGGCTGTGTGAACTGGAGGCCCAGGTGGGGGTGAGCCAGCTGAGGCTGAAATACAAGTGTCACTGATGGTCTCTGATGTTGTCCTTGCTAGAGCAGCCACCTTTTCATCCTTGTGTGATGTTGTCTCCATTCCTTGGCAAAGCACAGCTTTAGCACCTCCAGTTTATGATATTTGTGTATTGTATTCTTATGATATGCTCTCCTTGGGCTCAGATTTATTGTTGGCCACCTGCTCTGAAAATCAGTGGTCTGCCTCCTGCACAAGCCAAACTGCCTTGACTAGAAACTGCACCGACGAGGAAAGGTTTGATTTCTTTTCTAGATGGCTCTCAAGGAGTTATGTAAGATTTTTAGGTGAATGACTGACCTATAACCTATTGATTTGACTTGCTTTCCTCCCTTGATCTTAAAAGAGATGGGAGAGCTGTGAGTAACCTTGTCCTTACTAAATTAGTGTAATTATTAATTCTCTGTGAACCTGATTAGGTTAGAGTTAAGTGTTGAGAAGAAATTTTTTACTGTGAGGGTGGTGAGGCCCTGGAACTTGCTGCTTAAAGAAACTGTGGCTGCCCCATCCCTGGAAGTGTCCAAGGCCAGGTTGGGTGGGGCTTGGAGCAACCTGGTCTAGTGGAAGGTGTCCCTGCCCATAGCAAGGGAGCTGGAGCTGGATGACCTTTAATGTCTCTTCCAACCCAATCCATTCTATGATCCTGTGATTACTTGTTTTCTAGCTGTCAAAAGAGATCACCAGTCTGGGAATACGTGTTTCTTCGAGGCTGAAATTAATTTCAGGTCCACAAACACAGAACTAACTCAGTGTTGGTTGCACATGGCAGCTGCTTCCTTACTCCTTTGCTAGAGCAGTGCTGTTGTGGCTTTTCTGGGCTGTAGTGGGGGTGTGAACACCTCTTGTATGGAGCAGATGAAGATTAAGAACTTGCTGCCTGTGCAGCACAAGGAGGGAGGCCTTTAATCCTGAAAGACAGTGTGCATGAAAGTGGCTGAAAAGTTATTTCAAAGGAGGAAATAAGGCTTATTGTCTGCAAAAATTAAAACCTACTTGCAGCAAGTTCTGAGCTTACTGTGAAATGCAAAGCCTGCAGGAAACGCTGAACTGGGTGGAGAATTAGGACCTCAGTGGAAATAGCTTTCAATCCCTATTCTGCGAGTGGCCATATTAATTAAATCTATAATATGCTTTGTAAAACCAAAAAGAATCATGCTGTATCTCAGCCAGGCCAACAGAGTGACTAGTTTTACATGAAGTGTGAAATTAGGTTTAGTGTGTCTGAATTTAACCTCTGGGGAAAATGTGCTGCAGTTGCAAGTTAGTAGGGCACAGGTCATCCTGTGTGTGTTCCAAACTACACAGGGCTGCTGTTCTGGCAATATAAGGCAACATGATTGTAGTTTTGTACTTGCCATGAGATACTAAGTTTGCCAGATGTACAGGGATCCACCTTCAAATAAAATAAATACCTCGGCTTGTTAAAAAAATGTTAGCGTTGCATGGACACTGAATTCAGATTTATGATAAGGAATGGAAAGTATTGAATGCAAGAACACTGAATTTCTTGGACCACATAATGTGATACTATTTTTTTTTTAAATCCAGAAAACAAAGTATGCCCTGATGATTGCATAGCACTGATTTATTTTCCTTGCACTGTGTTCAAATTCTGTAAAATTCCCGTGGAATTTGAGGATCATTTGTTCTTTCCTTGTCTGAAGGAAGTTTCGTGTAGTTGAACAAATGGTTTGCAAAACAACCTATCATGAGATTTGCTTCAGTTTTATCACAGTGACTTGAATATTTCTGTGGTACTGAAAATAATGTAATGTCTACAAGACAACTGTACAGAATTATCTGTTTAAATCAGGCTCATGTTTTAATCCCTTAGAACAGGTAAGAATGCATGGCACAATCAGCCAAGCCTCAGAAACATACTGTAACTAAATTTCCAATTTAAAAAGACATGAAGCGCTTTGATTTGTATTTTAATGGGTCTTTGAAAAAGCACTGTTTTGTAATTACAAACTCAAAACTGCTCAAAAGAACTAAATGACATTTTTCTTTCATTCTTCCCCCCCCTCCTTTTTTTTTTTTCACTTGGACTCAACAGCTACACCCCTTTTCTTGAGGCGTGGTGAAAACACAGGACCTCCATCCCTACCTTAAAAGCCTTTTTAAAAAAAAAAAAATCTGTTTTTAGCTGCTTCCAGCATGGTGCACCTGCAATTTCAGCATCAGTCTTGAATTTAGGAGGGGTTTTTTTGGCTTTTTTTTTTTGTTTAACTGGTTGGTGGGAAGAGGGAAGTGGGAATAAATATGCTTTTTGTTATTATTGTCTCTCAACCAGCCTGCAGACCTGGCTTCATTAGGAAGCAAGGAGGTTGAAAAGAGCTGGCTGCAGCAAGTTACTTGTTGCCTAGTGACACCATCAGACCTATAAACTCGAGGCTTTTTAGTTCCCTTAACCCTCTCGAGTCCAGAATCTGCATTTTATTTCCCAGCAGCTCCTTTTTTGACCAGCAAAGAACCTGCTTTTTAAACAAAAGCTGTGCTGTGCCACTAGATGCCAGTAAGAATCAGAGGGAGAGGGATGGACAGCTTGCAAGGGAAATTAAAAGACAGTTCTTTGATGTAGGTCTAAGACAATTATTTGTGCCTTCATCCAGCACAGCTGAACCTGAAAACGGCAGAGAAATGTAACATATAAATGCAAGTGTGAGGCTGGTTTTGCAAACAGCATCCTGTCAATGAAAGGTGAAAGGAGCACCTTCTAGTCACTGGTTTGACTCCTGATATCTGTTAGTCCGTGTGTCTTTCCAGGTCACGTGTGTGATAAACTGTTTTCTGTGGTTTCTGTTGCTTGGTCATAATGTGCCCATTGTCGATTTGGGCAAAATTCCTTTTTCTTCCGTAGAAGTTAGAAAATGTACTCAAATCCCACCTAATTAATGAGTGGGGTGGCTGTTTGCTGGCAATTGCCAGGGCGAGGTTAGAAAGCAGAGGTGGTGTTTCATAGAGCAATTATTTAGTTATTTAATTACTACTACCACTGATAGTTACACTTGAGCTCATAGGAAGAAATAATCAATTTTATAAGATGTGCTTTCATATCAGAATAACTTAAGTAGCTTCAGGTTTTGCTATTTTTCCTGTTGACTTTAAGTTTTTCTACAGAGCTGGGTTTTGAAAGATTGTAGGACATTTAGAACCATAAAGAAAAGTTCATGGCCGAGCTGCTTTGGTTCCTCAGATTACTGTCTTTGTGAGTGATTTTTAGCATGACTAACTGTTACAGCAGTTAGATTTGGAAATTATTTAAATCTGAAATTAAAAAATCTCATAGATACTGTAAGTGAAGTCTTCAGTCAGGATTGGCAAAAACAGTGAGACTTGGAAAAATCTCTTTCCCTTTGGAAAAATACATGCTAGATGCATGTAAAAAATTGCAAAATTAGGGGTCAAATGCATTGATTGGGACTGTTTTTTTCCAACCGGTTCCTGTTTCCTGTAAAATATACGAGTTCCTCTATTATTCTTTTCTATAAGGTAGCTGGCAATGAGAAACTCAAGGGCCATACACTGTCTGTAGGATCACAGAATCATTTAGGTTGGAAAAGCCCTCCAAGACAATCAAGTCCACCCTGTGCCCAATGCCCACCTTGTCCCCCAGCCCAGAGCACTGAGTGTCACATCCAGTCCTTTCTTGGACACCTCCAGAGATGGGGACTCCAAACCTCCCTGGGCAGCCCCTTCCAATGCCTGACCACCCTTTCCATGAAGAAATTCCTCCTGATGTCCAAGCTGAACTTCTCCTGGTGCAGCACCTCTGACAAGGTCAACATCTGCCCTCCACCACCATCCTTGAGCCTCCTCCATCAGGCTCCTTTGCTCTGAAGGACTTTCCCCCTCTCCTGAGGGACCAGATCACTTTGTTCCCCAGGTGCCTCTCCATTAATTGCCACTCTCCACCATTTTTTGCTCATCACTTAAAGAGAAGTCATATTTCTGAGTTTGCTAAAAGGATGGATCTGCATGAAATGAAACACCTTTCCAAGGCCCTCTGTGGGCCAGAGGAGCTTTCAAGTGTTCAGATATAACACATATAATGGCTGCATTTGGGTAGAAATAATTTGCAACTGGGTAGAAAGGACAGGGTTGTTGTTTTGTTTGTTGTTTTACTTTATTCTCCTGAAAACTTCTTTCCTGAGTAGGATTAGTCAGGAAGAGGGGGTTTCACTGGCTTTCCAAAGCACAGAGAGGTGACTTTCTGGTCCCTAGGGCTGGGTGAGTTACACCAGCACTGTGCCAGGGCTCGAAAACATCTGCTTCACCACACTGGCTCACATCTGGAAGACATTCAGAGGCATTGATTTGGTGGTTCAGCTGTGATAACAGGCACAGTTTGGACACAGACAACTTTGGAGACCTTGGGGTGAGAGCAACAGAGAGGAAAAATTTTTTTAATCCATCAATTTTTTAAACCATCCCAACCCAAAAGTGTGAAAGTCTAAAATTTTGGCTTAGACTGGCTGATAAAAGATACATCTGTCAGACTGATTTTTACCTGTTCCAAGGGCCCTGAGCCTTCTGTGTCTATATGTAGTTCACACAGATGCAGTTCAGACAGTAACTAAATGGAAATTAAACATGAAAGAAGAGAGAAACTGAAGCTTCTGCTCCATGAATTTTATTTTCTGCTTCTGTTCTTTTTTGGTAGCTGCTGGTTAGCAATTAAAATGTGATTAGCATATAATGGTAACTGTTAATGTGGAAGCATTGAAATTCTTTGTCCCAGTGATTGCTTTCTCATTAGCAGTGAGAATTATAGTGTGTAGCCAAAGCTTAGAAGCCATGGAATGCTGAAGGTTCCTTTCAAATCATGGAACGTGGTGATTTCTGTCACAGGGTTTGGACCTGCAGAAAGAGAATTGTTATGAAAAGCAACGTACAACTTCATTTGGAGTATAAATTCACATGGGAATAAGAGCAGAGAAAGGCCTGCTGACAGGAGTTAGGGATAAAGGAAGTTTCTTAAGAAGCAAGGCTAAAAGTTTATTAATTAGATAGTTTAATTAGAATAAATATGTCAGGGAAGGGGTAATACCATTTCCTTCTCTAAAGAAAGTAATATAAAAACATCAGGGAGGGTGAAAAGCTGTTAAAGATAAAGGAAAGCATCAATACAAATTGATCCTAAACACATTTAGCCTGGAAAATGGAAGAAAGCTTCCAGGCATCAGCAGAAAGTAAGTTCTGAAACTCCCTTTCCAGAGAGAGCAGGGTGGCTGCAAAAGAGACCTGTGTGATGCTTCCTTAGTCTGTCAAAATGTTTATATGTTGTTTCCTGCTAAAGCAGAAGCCAGTGGTGGGTTATCCAAGAAAATCTCTTCAGCTTCCACTTTTTTCTGAATAATCTTTAAAAAGCTGTTGTGTGAGCTGAATGAAACTGAAATAAAGAACACGGTAAAGGTTCAAAAGATAATGTATTGTTAAAGTAACAGAAATAGTTGGAAGCTCCATACATGCAGGTTATATCGTTATTTAATAAATGAACTCTACTGCTATTGCAAATTTAAGATATGACTTCAAAGTTTCCCTCTCGAAGTGTCTTTTTAAAGGACTTACTGACATGGATTACAGCTTTGTGTCTTAATAAAGCCCCAAGTTATTGATCAGGTAACTTCAATATTTAACTATGATTTTCCAGTCAGGTATTTTGCTCTTTGTCATGATTATTTTCCCCCCTTTCCTTGGCTATGTGAAACGCTCATTTGAAATAGGAAATAATTTTTATGTCCTAGAAAAACTGCAATTTAAAGTTTCTTCTCTCATCCTGCAGTAAGGTACCTATAGGATATATATCTAAAATGAGACTGGCTTGAAAGGTATGTATCATGCCAAGCTTTCCACCCACCATATTTAAATAAATTACTACAAATATATGAGATTTTAAAATGAAACAGCATTTTGAAGCACAGATTTCTGTTTAAAAATGGGGCATTTGGACAAGTTCAGAACACCTTTTTTTTTCAGGAGGAAATAAAAATGAAACTTAACCCATATCAAGTTTTCAATGTTTCTTTTAAAAATTAATTTATTGCAGTGAAATACCATTTTCATTGCACGGTTGCTGACTGGCTCTATCTGTATCAGTGAACAACTCACGTTCCTCAAATAGTTCTGCCTCTTTTATTGTCTGGACCATCTGCTGTGCTGTGAGCAGCTACTATTTTGAGCCTCTTCCCTTTAAGTACAAGTTTCAGATTAAATAAAGCCTTTGTAAAAGCTGAAATTATTGCCAAAGCATGTTCATCAGTGTTGATGTGCTTTTGTGGTGGTTGTTTTTCTTTTTTTTAAAGCCTTTTTAGAAATTTCAGGCAGTAATGATAGCACATCCCTTCTAATGATCACAGCGTGAGGGACGGGATGATGTAATCATTCCTGAACCATCTCTCAGGATGCATTTTAATAAGCTGGTTACAAATAATTTGTTTAAAAAAAAAACAAAAACAACTTGCTGTGGTGAAAACCTCTCAAGGAGTCCAGTTATTCATGGCAACGTTACCACAACAAATTGAAAGCAGAGAAATAAAGGTTGGGGCAACCATTGTCCTGCATCTCTGATGGCACCGCGGCATTTGAAGGCCTCCATGCCTTCCCCACATCTAGGAAATCACCTGGGATGAAGACTTTTGATGGATGCTGGTGGATGAGAGGCTGGACATGAGCCAGCAATGTGAACTCACAGCCCCAGAAAGTCAGGTTTGTCCTGGGCTGCATCCAAAGCAGTGTGGGGAGCAGGGAAGGGGGGATTCTGCTCCTCTGCCCCCTCAGGTGAGATCTCACCTGCAGAGCTGCTCCAGCCCTGGGGAACAGCCCAGCAAGGACATGGAGCTGCTGGAGAGAGTCCAGAGGAGGCACCAAGAGGATCCCAGGGCTGGAGCAGCTCTGCTGGGAGGAAAGGCTGGGAGAGCTGGGATTGTTCAGCCTGGAGAGGAGAAGCTTTGGGGTGACCTGATTGTGGCCTTCCAGGGCCTGAAGGAGCCAATAAGAAAGATGGAGAGAGACTATTTAGGAGAGCCTGGAGTGACAGGACAAGGGGGAATGGCTTCCAACTGGAAGAGAGCAGAGTTAGATCAAATATTAGGAAGAAATTCTTGGCTGTGAGGGTGATGAGGCCCTGGCACAGGTTGCCCAGAGAAGCTGTGGCTGCCCCTGGATCCCTGGAAGTGTCCAAGGCCAGGTTGGATGGGGCTGTGACCATCCTGGTCTAGTAGAAAGGTGTCTCTTTTTCACCAGGTGTAGAGAGCAGATAAAGATACATTTTACAGGTGCAGTAATCAGTTGATCATAACAGGGTCTGTTTAGGCAGAAGAGGAAATATGTTAAAAGGAAAGAGAAAATTAAAGCTTTTAATATGAGTCAGTTAAGTTTCAGGTCTAACATGTTTTATTTTAGGTCAAAACTGTAAGCTGGTAGCTAGATTCAGCTGTGATAGTGTTGTTACCTGATTCCCAGTAGTATGACTAGACAATTTTTCTTATTTAAAACCCATTTCACTGGACTGGAGTTGTTCCAGTAACGTCAGTGACTCTGGTGGAGAATTGGGATTTAAGGTCCCTTCTATACTTATTTAAGCCTCCATCTTAGTGTAGCATAAACCCCAAACATTACTTTTCAGATTTTGTTGCCTAATTCAGGTGTAGGATTCAAAAGTCATGATTTTTGCCGTGGGTAGTTGTGTAGTCTCTCTGTGGGTTGCTTCAAAATGAGGATAAGAGCACGGCCTCTGCTCTTCCCTCGTCCTTTGCACTTTCCAGTTGCATCCAGAGGCAGAGTGGGGAAACCTGAACCTGTGTTCTGAGAAATCACTGGTGTGGATTGTGTTTGGTCAAAGGTTGATGATCTTGGAGGCCTTTTCCAGCCTTAACGGGGCTATGATCTGATAGTGCAAATGAAACAGTGTGGAGGTTTTGGTATAACTGTTGTAGTGGGTTTTGTCTGACAGGATACATCTCGATATGAATTTGAAAGTCAAATGAAGTGTTTGCTTTTCATTTTTAGCTAATATCCTGTGTTAAAATGGCATAAGCAGTTGATCTTAGTGTGAAACTGAGGAAAATGTACCTGCTTACCCTTGGAAATGTGTGTAGTGTAGCTTTGCAGCACTTGTAACCAGAGGAAATGCTCACTGTAAATCACACTTATGGTTAATGTCCAACCCAGGGGTAAAATGATGTCAGCAGAATTGTTTTAATGAAAAGTGCTCTTTCTTTCTCTGCGAGGGTTTTATTTTATTATAGGTTCCCTTCAGATTTCTTCAGTATGTATGTATGTGTTGATTGTCTTCTATTTGATGCATTAATCTAACACTCAGAGAAATACTGCCTGTAAACAGGGTATATCCAGCAGTTCTTCCCTTGCTTGAAAACTTGAAGATTAAAACTGTGAATTACCTAAACAATCTCAACTAATGCTTCTTTTAGCTGTCTGTGAGCACTGAAACAGAGTGTTAATTTATCCCTCACTACTTGAAAACCTAATGCATTGTGTCTTGGTTTATTTGCCCCGTTTGTGAAATTGCCAGGGAATGTTTTGCAAATAAAATGCTCTGTCACTGTGATTCCAATAACTTAGTGATGCACAGAAACATAATGGAATTTCATCTATTTTCTTGATTTATAAGCCCAAAAAAAATCCCAAGTGGGCAAAATATACCAACTAATGTGCTACTCAGTAAGTCTATTTTTAGTATACGTAGAAGTGGGTTAAACTTCAGTATTTGTCATTAACATGGTGGAGGTTAGTGCATTAAATCCACCAAGTGACAGGGTGTGGGTTTTTTTCTGGTATCTCAGCTCTGTTAGTGCTGTTCTCTCGCTACTCACATGGCATAGTTGTTGGTGCTGTTGTTCCACCTACACCTGTACTAAGGAACCCACACCTACTTCTTCCAAAATCTGCATCTCTCAGCACTTCATCTGCTTCCAGGCTTCAGCAGGAGTGGTGCCTGCCAGGACTTGAGAAGGTGGCTGTTGAAGGAAATCAGCACTTCTGCTCTGAGTAGAGCAGTTGGGTTTGGAGATGACTCGTAAAGACTTGTGTTTCTAGACCTCCCCTCCACCTGAGCAATGTGAGCTCAGGGACAGCAGTGCCTGGGAGGAGCACAGCTTCGAGCTCACCCCGTTCTGGCTGAAGCTGTGGGGCCCTGACTGAAGGGATTAACTACTCATCTGATAGCTTTGCTTCTTGTGATAGTCAGATATTCTTTATTTTTGCATCAGTTCCAGGTCCTACAATTTCCTCAAATGCTTTAATATTTAATTCTAAAGATACCCTGGCAGAAGAAGCACTTCCAGATGACAACTTGAAAATCATGATGATTTTATTGACATTTCTAATGCTAGATATAGTATAGAATACTAGTAATTTATTCTGGCAAGTTATGTTTTGTTCCATCTAAATGCATCATCTTTTAGCAAGCAGTTAAGGATTTCAAAATCAGGTTATTTGGTATTTTCTGTGCACGATTTTGACTGTGAGTCAAATATATGTGGATTGTGGGGCTATACAGCAGAAAGAGGGAGCTCTTCATATTCTCTATTTCTCATGTGGTCTGTTAGTTTCCAGGTTTCCTTTCTGTTTGTCTGTTGTTTTTGAGAGATAATAAACAGATGATATCTAAGTAAATAGCAATGAGTGGCTCTTGACAGCTTTATTATGGCTATTATGTTTTGGTACATTAAGTTTTTAATGAAATAAAATGTGGCAGATTGCCAAATTGTGGGATGATAATTTCAGGAAGATGTAAACAGGTTGCTCAGTAGTTCATAATTGCTGCAGGTAATTTAACATTCAAGAAACTTCCACCCACTGATAGTAATTAAGATTGCATTTTGGCTGTGTGTGTTGATTATGAGTATCTGATCAAGAGAATCTCTCTTTTTCTCCTTTCATGTGCTATTTCACACTTAGTATTTTACTCTGCTGGCAGCAAATCTTGCCTTTTTATTTCGCATCATGGAATGTGTCAGTGGAAAATATTGCAACAATATGTAATCTACCTGTGAATAACCTCGCTGCGTGTGTCTGGACTTTCAGTGTCAGACAAAGCTGAGCTTCTGCTTAAAAGGAAATTTTCCTTTATGGAGCTGCCTGGTGGAAAGCAATCGCCTGGAAAGGACACCTTTCAGCTCTGGTTTGGCCAACGCAGAGCCTTCAGCATTTCCAAATCTTGCATTACGGTTTTGTGGGAGAAAATAACCCGGCAGGTGTGTGGGGATGCTGTCAAAATAACCAGAAAAGGCAGGAATTTCCCACCTGCCGTGGGGCCTGTGTGGGAGATGGTTGCAGGAGGGTTGGCAGCATGATCCAGAGGGAACATCCCCAAGGTCACTGGTAACAGGGAAGCTGAGGAAGGCTGGAGCCTGGGGAATGGCACAGCAGGGCAGACCATCTCTGCCCCAAATCCAGCCCTAGGAATCCAGGCATCAGTGGCATTAGATGATCCTGCACAACCCAGGTGGGGAAGAGGGTAACTGGGTTACCCCAGCAGGGCATCCTCTGCCTTCCACACTTGTGGAACTTGCTGGAGTTGGAGCCCAGGCCGGGAGAAGCGGCGCTGCCGCGTTGCCACGGCGACGGCAGGGACCTGTCAACACCTCTCTCCCTAATGGTGACAAATGGTACTTATTACATCAGCACTAATTTCATCTGATCCCTTTCAGATGAAGATACTTAGTCCTTGCTGATCAAATTGTGTCGCTGTAATTACTGAGAACAGACCTTATTAAATGACAGCGCTCCTTTCTCATTGCCTTGTCTCATGCCCGAGCTTATCACTTTCCCTGTTTCCCTACTTTTGATGGTGCTCTTGGCTGCCCTCAGGGCATATTCCCGACCCTAAAGTGGTGTCATTTTGCTTAAGTCCAGGACAGAGCAGGTCATGGGTAGGAGGCTGCATCTGGTTCTTGTATTTTAATATATACAAAAGAATTAGAGCCAGACCTTCAGAGGACATGAAGCAAAACTGCTCAATGCTTGTGGAACTACACAGTCCTTGCCACAAAAAACCAAATGTTTGCAGTAATCAACCTAGCTTTAGGTGAGGATAATTGCATTTGTTGGAGAGCACATGGACACAGTTATCTTCTTATCACACTACTTGATGTTCCAAGTTTAATAAAAGACTTCATAAAAATGCGGAGAAATAATTACAGAAAGTCATCTAGGAGAAGAAAACTAGACTAGAAATCCAGAGGATGCAACCTATTCTTTCTCACTGACCTGCAGGCTGGAGTCATGTGTATTATTTTTCTCCACCAGCTCCTGAACACACAGAGCTCTCCAGAGTCTGCAAGGGATGGGGAAGTCCTGTGCAGTGAAGGCAGTGATTTGCAGGGCATCCAGAAGCTCCACTCTCTTTCTAGAGACTAAGTCCTATGAGAAGTGGCTGAGGGAGCAGGAAGTGTTTAGTCTGGAGAAAAGGAGGCTCAGGAGGGACCTTCTGGCTCTCTACAACTCCCTGACAGGAGGGTGGAGCCAGGTGGGGGTTAACCTCTTCTCCCAGACAACGAGAGAGGAAATGGCCTCAAGCTGCACCACAGGAGGTTCAGTTTGGACACGAGGAGGAATTTACTCACAGAAGGGGTTGTTAAGCATTGGCAGGGGCTGCCCAGGGAGGTACTGGAGTCCCCATCCCTGGAGGTGTCCAAGGAAGGATTGGCCATGGCACTCAGTGCTCTGGGCTGGGGGACAAGGAGGGCATCGGGCACAGGGTGGACTCGATGATTTAGAGATCTTTTCCAACTTTATTGATTCTGTTTATCTATTCTGTGATTCTAGGATCAGGACCCCTTTGTCACAAACAAATTTGACAAAATGTGCTCTGCCCCTGAAGATGTTTGAATTTAAATTGGCTTCATGGTTTTCCTGTGCTGTCTGGAGTTGCTTGATGAAATTCCTTCTTTCTAGCTTGCAGGTTCACTTCTTGATTTTTCCAGAAGCTGGGATGTCACATTTTCATTTGATGCCTTTCTGTTTCAGAATAAACAAAGGAGTGAATAGAAGCCTTTAGAAAAGGAGGATCTTTTGTTGTGGAGTAATAAAACTGGGGGAAAAGAGAAGTTCAGTAGCATTCAAGTTAGCACTCGAGTTCTCCTACTGTTTTGAAAAAGATTACTCTGAAAAAAATGTGTGACAAGTTGCACAGCAAGTCACAGGGCAAAAAGAATTTTAAATAAAGATGCCCTTCATTTCTGTCGTTGTTTTAAAAAGGAGAATGACTCCTCCTTAACAGATGGCATATGACAACATATGTGTGACTATTCTTTCTCACAGTGTCATCATCTTGGTGTTACACAAAAAATTGAAGATTGCTGTTAATATTTCTTGGGCATCTCATTAATTGACCTAATGATTCAAGACTTCTGTTTCTGTGTTTTTCAAGCCTTTGGAATTCTGTGTAATTCTGAATATAAGCGATAATAATGTTCACTTTGTTACGATATGATACAATAAATAAATGATAGCAAATCCATTCACCTCATCATCAGAAAAAGCGGAGCAAATCATTAAAATTGTGGGAACTAGTTTATGTCACAGCTAGCAAGAAGTGGGAGATGCCAGAAGAACTCTTTCCCAGGGTGTAGATAAGTGTATTGTTACTCATTTCAACCTTTATCAGATACCTTTTAGCAAAGTTATAGTATGGGACAGTTGAAAAGTGTTTATTTGTTCTCAGGATGATAATTTTTCTGTGTCTGATTCCCATATAAAGGTTAAAGGGATATGTTAGGGCATCGATCACTTCTCTGGGGAGGGAACCTGTTTCTATATTTGACCACCCCCTCAGTAAAGAAATGCTTCCCAATGTCCAGTCTAAACCTCCCTTGGTGCAGCTTTGAACTATTTTCACATGTCCTGTCACTGGAGACCAGGGAGAAGAGATTAGAACCTCCTTCTTCACTTCTCCTCCTCAGGAAGCTGCAGAGAGCCATGAGGTCACCCCTCAGCCTTCTTTTCTCCAAACTAGACAAGCCCAAAGTCCTCAGCTGTTCCTCACAGGACATTCGTTCCAGCAGCTTTGTCCTGCTCCTCCGAACACATTCAAGGACCTTCACATCCTTCTTAAATTGCAGGTCCCAGAGCAGCACACAGAGATCCAGGTGACACCACACCCATGCTGAGTAGAGTGGGATAGTCACCTCGACCAGCTGGTGATGCCGTGTCTGCTGCACCCCAGGATGGGGTTTTCCCACACGCTGGTGGCTCACGTTGAGCTGCTGCCACCCAGCACTCCCAGATCCCTCTCTGCAGGGCTGTCCTCCAGCTGCTCCTCTCCCAGTTTATCCTTGTGCCTGGTGTTACTCCAAACTCTGTGCAGAACCCAGTGTTTTGACTTGATAAATATCATACCATTAATCACTGCACAATTCTCCAATTTGTCTACGTCCCTGTGCAAGGCCTCTTGTCTCTCAGAGGAGTCTACCTCCCAGATTGGTATCACCAGCAAACTTGCTAATGGTGCATCCAACTCCTGTATCCAGACTGCTGATAAATATATTGAACAGAACTGGCCCTGGGACTGAACCCTGAGGGACATCACTGGTGACAGTCACCAGCCAGTTGTATCCCCACTACAGCCCTTTGAGCTGTGCCCTGCACCCAGTTCTTCACCCAGTGCACCGTGAACCCACTCATCCCTCAACTGGACAGCTTGTCCAGAAGAGTGTTGTGAGGAACAGTATCAAAAGCCGTACTAAAATCTGTAAAACTCCATCCACGAGGTGAATGATATCAAAATAGTTGATATCAGAAGGATCTCAAAATAGTTGAACAGGACTTTCCCGTTGTAGCCCATACTGACTGTGCCTGATGATTGCTTTGTTCTTTAATTGCCACAAGTCTGCTGTAAATTGAGCCAGGGAGAGAACTTGATGTTTCCGAGTGTCTGGAAGATGGAATCAGCTGTGTTTTGCATTAGGTCAGCACTTGCAGAATTTTTATGTAGCTCATTTTCGTTCACGTTAAGGAAATCCTCTTGTAAGTAAAAGTGTACAAATAGTCCAGATTGCTGAATGCCACGAGCAGATTCCAGGCCTACCATGCAATTTTTTAGTTTTTTTTTTAATCTTCATTTAATTACTGGAACATAACAGTGGTATTTCAAGGCAGTGACATTTGGTCGATCCTCTGGGAAAATGCAGCCGCAAATCATCTCAACACAAGAGTAGGTCAAATGGTAATAATCGAGTCATATTCATAACTCATTGGAAATAGACTATTCTGAAATTGCTACCTGATACAGAACTAATGCCTCATTAATCAGAAATACATCAGCCTAGGAACACTAGTTATGTCAGCTGGAATTATGAATGAGATTTCAGGGGATACCACGTGTAGGGCTACATTTAGGTAGATGCAGTCTTGTGTGGGCTTGTACATGCTTAGAGGACTCGTTTTCATCACGAAAATGAACCCTGAAGTATGGAAAAATATGTTGTGTAAGAAAGAAGCTCTGCAGCTTTACACATTCAGTGCAAACAGCCTGAGAGAAGAACTCTCTTTGGGCTTTCTTGCAACACAGTGGATGACTTAATTTCAAATAAGTGAATCACAAAGTCCTCCTTGTCACTGGAGAAAAGGGGGAGCTTATATAGCCCAGAAAAGACTCCAGGACTATATAAATTTTTTATACACGCACGCACGTTCACAAAAATATATATATTTGCCAAACTGGCCTACATGTAGGGAAGGGATTCTTCCCCTCTGCCCCCTCAGGTGAGATCTCACCTGCAGAGCTGCCTCCAGCCCTGGGGAACAGCACAGCAAGGACATGGAGCTGCTGGAGAGAGTCCAGAGGAGGCCCCAAGAGGATCCCAGGGCTGGAGCAGCTCTGCTGGGAGGAAAGGCTGGGAGAGCTGGGATTGTTCAGCCTGGAGAAGAGAAGACTCTGGGGTGACCTGATTGTGGCCTTCTGGTGCCTGAAGGGAGCTCCAAGAAAGATGGAGAGAGACTATTTCCAAGAGCCTGGAGTGACAGGACAAGGGGGAAGGGCTTCACAATGCAAACAGGATTAGATGAGATATTAGGAAGAATTTCTTGCCTGTGAGGCTGGTGAGGCCCTGGCCCAGGTTTCCCAGAGAAGCTGTGGCTGCCCCTGGATCCCTGGAAGTGTCCAGGGCCAAGCTGGATGAAGCTCTGAACAACCTGGGCTAGTGGAAGGTGTCCCTGCCCACAGGATGGGGGTTGGAATGAGATGATCTTTAAGGTCCCTTCCAATCCAAACCATTCTACAATTCTCTGTATTCCAGACCTTCCTCTTCCTGTGCTTTGGGCAGCACACAATTGAGTTGTTGTACACAAACCAACCACCTACTGTGTTCATATGTGCTGAGCTGAATTTAAATCCTCAACCAGTCAGCAAAACTTCATCTCCAGGCTCAGCAAAATTGCACAGCTTCCAGTTCAAATGCAGTGGAAGTCCAGATATCTTAGAGTATAAGTAATATTTTATGTGCAGATGGACTGCTAGTCCTGAAGTCGTTTAGTAGGTTGGTGTTTCAATCCAGCTCTGGAATACACCTCTGAAGTCCCTGAAGTATAAAACATGCAACTTATATCTATATATTTATTTAAAGTTTAGAACTATTGTTAGCTAATTACTATAGCCTTTGGTTTGAAAACCACAGGAAGATCATTTCAGCTGTTAAGCACTGAAATAGCAAATTTTTCCATTTCTTCATAAATTCTTTTATGGATGGAGACATGACATGGTGATGGACATGTATTAAAATAGTACAAATACTAGCTTGATCCTTTTGCAAAATGTGATCAATAAACTCATTTATTTTCAGGTTCAGCAGCAAAATTGATTATCTAGTTATGCCATGTTAACACTTGAGTCTTCCTACCAGTGCAACAGCTTCAGAAATATTTGTACCAAAAAATAAACCTTCTCTAATTAAAATACTAAGCTTCTGATATTCCCACAGCATCCCATTTCCTATGTATTCCTGCTTAATTTTTTGCAGTGCTAAAACTGTGGGTATTTTTCTGTAATTTTTAGTCTCTGGATGCAAGTTAGTTTACTTGGAATATGATACTATTTTTGGTAGAGGGAGGTAAAAGCAAGTCATGCTCCATACCATTAATGCTACTTTTCAGGATACAGTCATTAAAAAGAGCTATCTTACTTGACAGTCCTTTTATGACACAAAAATAAGTGATTTTGGGGTGCCAGTTCTAAAAAAAATGTGGTCCTTGCGTGTTTGAAATTTTGTAGCAATGGTTGGTTTATTTATCAACCAGTATTGTCTTAGTATCTAATAAATGAAAAAATTAAGTAGGACTGTAAAAAATTCAGAAGACCTGCTGGCTCTCCTTTTCTCTTTCCCTTTTTATTTCAATTCAATATGTGCTTTATGCACATTCTCTTTATGAGCAGCATTTCTGAGGAAAAAGCATTATGTTTGTGAAATATGTCCTTGGTAAAATATATGTTGCTTAGTGTATGTGGGAGAAAAAGGAAAGCACTGAGGGTAGATTAAAAAATGCAAAACCATACAAGAAAATGTTCTGAATATGCTGCCTGTTATCTGAATGAACAAGATATCTGATCTGGATGGGGGTTGCCCTTAATTTATATTGCAACATTTAATGTCATTTAATACGTATTCTAATCCTGACAGAAAGTCAAAATGTTAAAAGTAGTATTTTATGCCACAGGCATGATTAAAGGTATTCTATTGTTGAGGAATGAGAATCATTAATATTGCAACAGCTTTTAACACTACTTCACAAAAGAAGTTACTGATTAAGCTTTTGCTAAAGGTCCTCAGCTCTTGTCATTTTTATTACACAACTCTCAGGAGAAGCCTCAGAGCATGGGAACCTTTTGTTTCAGGCTCTGAGTTGCCCAGTTTGTGCTCCATGGCACGGTCCAGCTGCCATAGGTGGTCACACAAAGGGTTGTGTTTAAATAATTGAGTTCTTAAATAGTAAATTCGGGGAGTTGTGTCCATCCTGCCTTATGCCATTGCCCAATTCAGATGTTGTAACCACTGGCACAACACTTAGACCTCAGTTAGGTCTGACATTTAATAGCTGAAGGAGGTTACTGATACCAGCTGGAGGCATCAGGAAGAGCATTGGCATCAAGTCAGGGAGGGGGTCCTGCCCCTCTGCCCAGCCCTGGGAGGCACATCTGCAGTGCTGGGTCCAGCTCTGGCTCCTCAGGACAGCAGGGACAGGGAGCTGCTGGAAGATGATTCTCCTGTGGAGATGCTGAAGGGATGGAGCATCTCTGGGAGCAGGAAAGGCTGAGGGAGCTGGGGCTGTTCAGCCTCCAGAGCAGACACTGAGAGGGGACCTCCCCCAGGTCTGGAGGGTCTGCAGGGAGGGGGCAGAGGATGGACCAGGCTCTGCTCGGGGGGGCCCAGCAGTGGCACAAGAGGAACGGGCAGGAACTGATGCCCAGGAAGTTCCACCTGGACATGAGGAAGAACTTCTTTGCTGGGCAGTGACCCAGCACTGAACAGAGACCAGAGAGGGTGTGCAGTCTCCTCACTGGGGATATTCCAAACCCATCTGGACACAATCCTGTGCCATGTGCTCTGGGGTGACCCTGCTGGAGCAGGTGACCCCCTTCCAACCCAACTCAGTCTGTGACTCTGTGTAACACGTGGCTGGTGGAACGTGGCTCCCAGTGCAGCCAGCTGAAGAGATGTAGGTCTTCTTCTTGATTTAGAAACCTGTGATACACTGGCCAAATATGACACTATGTCCTATGTCAGAATAGCAGCACTGAACTGCACTCCATGCAGGTCATGTCCACAGTCCTTCCAAATGATTCCAAAAGCAATTTGTGATTCATTTGAAATATGACTTTTATGGGAAACGTCTGTACTGTAGATCAGAAGGGAAGACACTCTGGTGTTGGGTTTCTCAGAAGCATTCTGTTGTGCAAGGGAAAGTTTACATGCAGAAGCAATGATTATTCTCGTTAGAAAAGGAATTCAGTAAAGAAGAGAAGCTTCTGGTGAAACCAGATGCAAAAGTTCTCAGTAGCAGAGGAAGAAAACCTTTGACTTTCAGTGAAGAGGGGCTCTTCATCAGGAACTGTAGGAATAGGATAAGGAGCAATGAGTTCAAACTGAAAGAGGGGAAATTTAGGTTAGAAATAAGGAAGAAATTCTTCCCTGTGAGGGTGGTGAGGCACAGACACAGATTTCCCAGAGGAGCTGTGGATGCCCCTGGATCCCTGAAGTGTCCAAGGCCAGGTTGGACAGGGCTTGGAACAACCTGGGCTAGTGGAAGGTGTCCCTGCCCATGGCAGGAGGGTGGAACTGGATGATCTTTAAGGTCCCTTCCAACCCAAACGATTCTGTGATTCCAACTATATATTTGAGTGAGACTTTTTCCATCTGTGTTATTAAAAGCTGAGGATCCATCTCAGACAACTTTGACCATGCTGGGAGAAGGCCCAGAAGTTGCACCCCAGTGCTAGAGCTCAGCCAGCCCAAAGGAAGCCAAATGGAAGGCAAATATATTGCTTTATAAATGACCTGCTGTGCATAGGATGTGGTCTGTGGCAAAGTGTGCACCATCAAGAGAAGAGAAATGGAATAAAAGAAGAACTTTAAATTGAGAGACAAATATAGAAGATTCCCACTGCTCAATATTTTACCCTGTCTCAGAGATATGTGCTATTTAGACATCTGATTTGCTTAAAATCAGAGTGGGATAAATCTTAACTACTTACAAAGGATTACTGAAGCATCTAGCTTGAAAAAGCATCCTTAAAAAAAAAAAGTAGTTAAGAATAATTGTGCCACAAAAATTAAGATCTGGATAGTTTTCAGCACTTTAAAACTCAAAGTTGTCTAGTTTGAATCTAATCCTACATAATTTTCAAACCTCGTGAAAATCTTTTTGAAAAGAAAGGAGAAGACAAACCTTTTTATCTTTAAAGGGGAAAAATCATGAATAATTTCAAGTAAAAAGTCAGTTCTAAGACTGTAGGATCTTGCTAATGCATCGTGAGCAGAAAAAAACCAGCGAAATTGGATAAATAAATGATTTGTTATAAATTATTTGCAGGGAGTGGTGCATCTTCTAGTTACCTATCTTGATGTCTTGCATTTCTAATGATTTTTTCCTGCTTTTGTTGCTGAGGGACCTCTTCATTTTGTGAGGATTTGTTGTGGTTTCTCAATCAGGTGAAAATAAATAATTGGTGCGTTGCCTTCCAATTATAGAATGAAAAACCACATGAAAGACGCTGCCCACAGAAATGAAGGAAAAGTTGGTAGTTTGTTTAATTGTACAATAGGAGGAGAAGGTAACATGGCTGAGAGCTGAATTTAAGAATGTTCATTAAATGTTCAGTTTCCTACATTTTTAGTCAAAATCATTTAAGTGGGGGTTGTTAAGCTTTTCACATTTATGTTTGGTGGCCAGTCCAAGCTCAATATTTGCTAATATTCCTGTGTGAGTTGCTCAGGTTTGTAATTTTGCGTGTTCTTGGAGTGAAGGTTCAAATATAACTGTGCAGAAAATCATCCACGTGCTGAGTTTGAGTTCCCACAATCAATCTGTGGCAGATATAAAGCATTTCCCACTTTTCTACAAAATATTTCCGTGGATGAATGTCATCTGGGAGTCATCCTCTCCACACTCCTGGTCAGGCAGAAGTGCAAAAGCAGCCACAATATCCTGCATAAAAGAAGGATGTTTGGTAGATGCTGGTGGCATTGTTTTATCCCAGTCTAATTGTATTTTTCCAAGCAACTGTCAGTAAATCTCTTTTTCACATACCAGCAGAACAAGTACATTTTAAATATATAATGGAGAGACTTACAGAGAAGAAAGAGGAACATGTGAGCACATCTTTGAGAAAAGTTTCCCTAAATAAGGACGATTTCTGCAAATTTAATGAATTCTGACTTGTCTTGGAGTTTTAACACCACAAATGCTATTCAGAAGTGTAATGGATCACCACAAAAACACAGAAGCACTGGTGGGGCAGATTTCCATGCACTTGGGACCTAAAAAAGACACAGCTTTTCGATCAGACTAATGGCTTGGAAGTGGCTTCAGGAAGAGTGCTGGTAATCGCATTTGACGGTCGGAATTGATGGCTGATGGCTTGTAAAGGGCAAAGCACTGGAGTGATTTCAGGGAGCTTTTAATAATGCTCAGCAAATGATCAGGCTGCACAGTCAATCACTTTGCACATGCCAATATTCTTTTCCCCCTCCCAGGAAGTTCAAAGCATAGGAAAAAAAACAACAAACCCAAACTCAACTGAAAGCGCAGAATCGTGTGCTTAGTCAAGATAATCCCAGTGCCCAGAAGAAAGACAAGCAAGAAGTCAGATTTAAGGAATAAGCTTGATCTAGATGAGGAATAATTGTAATTTGCACTTGAGACTTCTATGCTACTTATGGATTCTTCCAGGATCCAATTCTGCTTGTAGTTACACCAGGGTAAGTTTTAAAGCCTGCTAAATCCTAATTCTTGGCCAACATTAAGGAAGACACAATCAAAGAAGCATCACACAGCAGAAGGTTGTTGAGGAATAGACTCCAGTTTCTGCTTCTTGTCTGTGGGTGCAAAGTTTGCATGATTTTTCATGTCCTTCTCCTCTAGGGACAAGTGGTACAGCTTGTGGAGAGTTATAACCCCTTAAAAGTAGGATCCACCCCTTCTCTCTTCTCTCTCACGAGGTCTGGGAAGAGCTTTTTCTCTTTTTCCATTCAGTTCCTTTATGAGCAAAACTTCTTGGAGCAGCTGAAAAACCAAACCAAAGTAGGTCAGTGGCTTCTCCAGAAGATGCAAGATCAAGAATATTTAAAACATTAATGATTTCTGAACGCCTCCAATTCAAGATGACTTGAAATACTCAAACCACAGTTTTTAGAAGTCATAATGCTCACCAGGACACCAACTTAATTGTATGCATTATGACTATTTCATGGCAAGCTTTGCTCTCACAGTCTTAGTTCTAACTTTTTAAGTTCCCTGTTGCCAAGAGCAACATTAGAGAGACTTGCAGGTACTTTATCACCTGTAGGGAATGGTTTGGAGAACAGCACTCAGGCTACTCAGCACAAAGTAGCTTTGCTAATATATACAACAGGTAATAACATTTTCATTTCTCATGTGTAGAAGGTAAAGAATTTTCCCAGTAGCAGAGATCAGCAAATTGGAGCATTGCCATGGAATGAAGTCTATTATTCACTCACCTGTGAACAGATGAGCCCATTTTCTGTCTTTAAAAATCGGCAGGACATGACCCAACTTTGTGAGTCATTATTGCCCCCAACTTATTTAGATGATGGACTGCTGGGACATTACATATTACTTCTGACTGGCACCTTATAGTATTTAAATCTTTTTGTGGTCATCCGTTTTTGTATATTTTTACAGCTTTGTTCTGATGATTCTGAGGGTGGAGGACTTTTTTCTGCCAGAGGAAAGGCCACCAAAGGAATTGCTGGGTCCACTCTAGATTTCAGTTTTCAGGGAATTGATTGTGAATATTTTTTGGACATGAGACAAAACCAACAAATGTTGTCCAGGAATTTCTTAGGAAACTTAAGAGTCACTTGGTGTTATTGGTTTGTCTGGATAAATATGATATTTTACAGTCTGGTTTTAGACATTCTCTGTCTCTGGAACTTCAAGGAAACTTGAAGAACAAGCCTGTGTTTTGTTGTATTTGTAATTTTCTGAGGTTCACATTTACATTCTGGTGATGAGATGCTGTAATCTCTACATCTCCTGTTCACCTGCATTTTCAGCAGATGCTGTGGAATTAATCATTCTTAATCAATAAATGTTAACAGAAGGGGTAGGAGTAGGCTGGAAATAAGTTCTAACTTCCTTTTGTGGTAAAACTGAGTTTTAAAAAATAATACTAGTTTTGTTATTCATTAATTTTATTTTTTGAGAACTGAAGCATAAGGTCTTGTGGACATGAGGAAGTTATTGTGGCTCTTGACTTCAGGGTCCTGTTTTCTGGCAAGATGTTTTACACAGAGAGAATTTAAATGAAAATCAGAGAAAGAAGAACCCTTAGAATTTTCTTGTACAAATAACCCTTCACCAAATTATTCCCTGCTATCCTAAAGGCAGTTCTTCAGCTGATTTATGTTGTTCTTACCCCTTTCTACCCCTGAGAGCAACACTACCCTACACCAACTGTCTCCTGGGAATCTCACTGTTTCTCTACTTGCCCAGAATTTCCCTTCCTCCCTGTGATACAAAATAAATAGCAAATTCTTGTCTTTCCACATTTCTTCATTGGCCCTTACAACAGAAAACCCAGCTCATCAGTGTATGTTCATTTTATGTAATCTTCGAAGTTGGTGATTTACATTTGCTTTTTCGTGGGTTTGTTATTGTTTGTAGTGGTGGTTTTAAAAATAGTAAGAATACACTCCAAATTTTTGGTTTTGGAACAGTTCAAAGGGCAAGTTGTTTTATTGGTCTATTGATTATATTTCTTGAGTGACAGTCCTTCATCTTAGTCTCCTTTACATATGCACCACTTATTAATATTCTTTATTCCAACTGCTCCTTACAGGTGTCCACCTGCACTAAAAGCAGGGAGTGTAATACCTGACCAGAAGAAACATTCTTGTGGCCATTTTTTTTTCAGTGACACTGTGACAAAAATATCCACAGTATCTAAGGTGTAAATTGAAAAAAACCCCAATGGTTTTCACCGGGTACAGGCTCCTTTTGTGGTTTGACAAACCCTGTAGTTTTGCAAAGTGTGATGTGGGGCATGAATAGAAATATTAGTTATAATCCTTCTTGTACATAAGCTTCACAGTACAGTCTTCCTGTGAAGACTTTATGCTTAATTTCAAGAAATATCAAATGGTTCAGTTTTCTATCTTCAGAGTTCATCACTCTTAACTTACTGCAAACAAATGCAAGAACTATGTAAAATGGATACAATAAATGTCAGATTAGACATTCAGTTTTTCTGTAAGAAAGTGAAGCTCCTCAACCAAGTTCCAAAAGGGTTTTGTCCTTGTGATTCCTTGCATGGAACTGGAAAAGAGAATAGAAAGAAAAATCTCACAAGAAAGAGAAAATTGATCTTTCTCTTTATTCCCAGCTTTGAAACTTTCCATGGTGAGGAACTCAGTTAAAATGGGGACATAAAAGCAAAAAATAACTGCAGAATTTAGGAAAAGAATGACCTGGGTCATCAAGTTCCATTCCATGAACATAAATATATAATACTGAAGAGTTCTCAGAACATCTATTCTTAATCTCCCCCCCAAAAAACCCCCCTGCAAACTAAAAAGCACACCCTGAACACTCCCTGAATTGGTCTAAAAACATTTGGTCTACAGAAGGCTAAATTTACCCCAAAAAAAACCCCAAACCAAACCCCAAGAAACAACAAACCAAAACAACCAACTCCAAACAATACCACACAGTGAGGAGGAGGGATGAACTACAAACTCCATGGCAGGATAAATAAACTTCCAGGTGACACCAGGAAAGGAAATAACCCAGTGGACCTTGCCAGTCTGGTTGGTTCCCAGATTAGGAGGCTGCCCATAATCCTGAACATGCAAACAACAGATGCCAACTAAGCACTTTAGGTTTTCTGAGCCTTAGAGAGTTGTTGTTCTCTGCCCATCACCTGCTCTGTGCTCAGGAGACAACAGATACATCAAAGAAGAGCCTGGGGGAAGAAAACCTCCTGAACCCTACAATTAATGATCCGATCTGAATCACAGGATCAATAAAATATGATACATGCACAGAAACCTTAAGAAACACCAATTTTTTTGCTTGAATTCGATGCCCAAAACTTCACAAAGCCACGGACTGTGTTACAGTCACTGCCAGTTCTGTCTCAGGCTCCTTCTTGGAACAAGTAGATTTCCCTGATGCTCTGTTTGGGAGGCTCTCCATCTTCTCCCAATCTTCTAATCTTCTCCAGTTGTCTAGACTAAGTTTCATTAATGGATGATTCAAAGCCATTAAATCTCATTCCAGTAATGCTCTTTAAATTGAACAATTCTTCTCTCTCTCCGTGGTATACACACACAAACATCTATATTTTGTTACTTACTGTAATATTACTATTGACACATTTATTGCTACCTTTATTTTGGCAGCCTAAATAAACTGACTTTTTTAAGTTCTCTCTCAAAAATAGGTTCTCTTTTTTCCCTTAGCACTTACAGAGATAATTTTTAATTCTGATTTTTAATGTCCTTTGTGAAGGAAATCAACTTGGATTACAGATGATATCCTAGAGGAGCTATTCCTGCATCTTATTCAATTGTATTAGTTTCATGTTTAACCTTTGGGTTGCTCTTAAAATCAAAGGGAAGGGGGAAGGAATGCAGACAAGAGTTCACATAGTATATTCTCCTTAAATTATTCCTACATAAATTTGAGATAGCGAGTAAACTGAATTTCAGTCTAATTTTAATCTCTGGGTTGGAATCAGTATTCCAAAATGTTTTCATTCTCAGTTATTTTTCACCAGAGCAAGGACCAAAAATAAAGGAGTGATTTCATAGTTTCAAAATTAAGCTTTTCCCCATCCAGGGCCAATGGTAGGAATTCATAATCACGGGAGACATCAAGGATGCTTTTGAGAAAGGGAATTAAGCACAAAACACTTCTTTTTATTTGCAGACATTCTCACAGAGACGTCTGTGATCGCTTCACAAAAAAAAGTGAAGTGGACCAGTGTGGAAAAATGAGCAAAATGTGGCTTTATATTAACAGAAAAATGACTTTTAAGTTGAAAAAGAGAATTTATGCTTTTGCAATTCTGAAAGAATGAATAGTAGGAGCTCATAAATACCTCTGCTAATTGTCTAGTATAAATTAGGCCCTAATCCAGACTGAAGGCAGGAATTACAGAAATTAGGAGGAAGACTGATCTGGATCTAAACTTAACATACATTTCTCGCCCTGATCCCTCCAAGTCTCCAAATAAATTGTGTTGAGGTTGTATCACATGATGCTCTTGGATCAGGCTTTCAGCACCCTGTTGAGAGCAATTCTTGCTCTGTGAGAGCAAATTTTCCTCTGGATGGAAATTCTCGTAGGAAAGACAAATGTTCTGCTTTTTTTCCCAAACAGACCTCCCACATTTCTGTGTGGAATTTACTGTAGAGTTCCTGTGCCCACCTTGCAATTTCTGCTTGAACTGTGGTACTTTTGTGAATACCCCATTGCTTGAATTTTCCATCTTCTGTCTGTCTGTCCTCAGTCAATTCTGTTTTCACCTTCTGACGGGGAAGGAAGTTATGTCTTGACCTGCTAATTTTAAAGTCTTCCCTCTCATCTTTCAGGCTGCTTTCACTCCTCTTTATCAGCTCCTTTTTCATAACCTAAAGTCTTTGCCTCTTTAGGCTACCACTGCAAAACTGGGCTTCCAGCTCTTGAATCATTCTTGAAGCTCTTCCCCGAATCCTCCCAAATTTTCAATATCCTTTCAATGAAGTGATATTTACTTTTTTCCCTGATTTCCTTTCAGTTTTTTTGGTAGAAAGGGTTTCCACAAACCAAAAGTTATAAAATCCTCAGATCTGTTTTTTCTGAACTAAAATGTCAATTGTTTGCCACCTCTCTCTTGCAGCTTTGAGTTCCACCCCCAGCTTCTTGTGTCTGAGAGACTTTTCCCACTGTTAACTTTAATTCATATATTATACATCTCATCCATAATTTATCATAAAGAAGGACCTTCTATTATTTATCACCTGCATGATGAGGACATGCATGTGCACACATGCATATATGGGGTATTTTCTTCCATAAAACTGAAGATTACTGTATAAATATTTAACAGGGGTTATAGTCTGAGCAAATATTGCTCCTAAAAGTTCTAGAAAATAATGTTTTTCAGCAACTCTTATATGTATCACAGGGTAGAGCCTGGTTAGAAACAGGTGATGCCTTTCCACAGAATGTTATTTGTTTGAAAGGAAGAATTAAGGTAATTTAAAATGTTTATCATCTTATTAAAGGTATTTCTACTTCCATGTTTCCCAATTTCTTCTTCAGAACTTATTGTCTTTTAAGAGCTAGTACTGACCTTAAAAATAAGTTATATTTTAAGAAGAGAGGGGTTTTTTTTTCTTATAATTAAGTACTGGAGACTATTTCAATTCTATATGTGCTACAGTGCAGTGTTAGGCTGGGTCTAAAATACAGTGAGATGACCAGGACTGTCCTGAACAATCATAATCTTTAAGAGGTGTCTGTTGTCCAGAAGACAACCTATCAAACAAACTTTAAAACATGCACTCCTTGGTCAGTCAGTCTTCCTAGATAGAGTAAAACTCTGTGAGAATTTTGTCTGAATAAGGGGAGAGCCAAGTCTGGGTCTCACAGAAAATATTTGTTATCAATCACTGAGCAATCTCAGTTTCCCCAAGTGCAGTATAACAACTGTAACCACAGTTCTCTGTGGCAAATACTCCTTCAAAACACAAAATCAGCATTTCACTGCAAATAATTAACATTTGCAGACCCCAGGCACTTAAAATGGTGCTCTTTCCTTCTCTTATTGAAAGAACTTTAGCAACCACTCTTTCTTTCACTTGAGTGTGGGGAGTGATAGTGAAACAGAGATTCATTGTGCCACTGACACCTGAGGGTTGCTGATGAAGAAAAAGCAGTATCTGAGCTAAAAGACTATGTTGAATTCAGGCTTTTTAACAAATTATGTCCCTATTAAAAATAAATGCGGATTATGTTCAAAATGGTGTTAGTCACCCAGATTACCTCTGAATGTTCAGGTGCTTGCAGTTTCTATTTAAACAGGAAATTGCTCTAGGAAGAGTTAGCTAGAAAGGATTTCAAATTAAGTGAGAAAAGAGTTGGTTTGATTTTGGCAGGTTTTTTTGTTTGGTTGTTTTTTTATGGTAGGAAGAAGTTAATCAGTGAATATCTGTTACCTTTGGTCACGTAACTTTCTTTCCCTATCCCAGTTTTTGTTTTTTTGATGGCTGCATCTCTATGATAGAAATGAAAAGTACTTTTTATAGAGAGCAGGAAGGCTTGGAGTACAGAGTCCTGTCCACCCAGGTGAGATCAGGTCTCTCCTTTAGCCCCTTCTCATCTCATGGAGGATTTTTTCTGCAGGCTCTGCCACAGAGGAAGAGATAACCAGGTAATAGGAAATAAAAAAAAAAAAAAAAAGTGCAGAAGAGTCTCAGCTTTAATATCTCATTTTGAAAGATTAGGTGAAAGCAAGTCAATGTAACAGGTTGGCCACACGATCAAATCCCATCTAACCATTCACAATTAATTATTCAAGCCTGTCTCTGTGCTCCTGTCAATTTGAACAGAAGAGCTGTCAGCTGGTGAGTCTCTATTGAAGACCAGCCTCAGATCGTTATTATTGAGCCGCCCCTTCCCAGACTCCCGGACCAGAGCTACTGTCAGAAAGAAAAAGAAATGAAACACAGGATATTGACTTTTTGGATCTATGGGATATTATTTATTTATTTATTTATTTATTTATTTATTTATTTATTTTCCTCCTGCTTTCTGTGTTCTTCGCCCTGTGCTTTGCACGACGCTCCCTTTTGCTCCAGAAACAAAAAGTCCCCGAGGCTCAATTTACAGGGATTTGCGTGTATGTCCCACCTTTTTAATGGGAAATGCTCCAGGGGAGGGAGATACTGTGTCTCAGCCGTGGTTGTGGCGCAGAATTCAAATCCTCAGGTCAGTGATACAAACTCTTGGGGCTCTGCCTAAGAGGATTGGAGTGAGGAAAAATTGGCTTTCTTCCAGGAGATAAAGACTGTGAACTATGAAAGCAATAATGTTGACCCAAATAACAGTTGCTCAAGAGATTGAACAAGTGAAGAATTTGCTTAGAATAAATGCCATACAGCTGTCAGATTTTGCCACGTTAATTTTCTTCTTATAAGATTCATTTATGGCTGTTCACATCCCTAAGCCATTGGCTTCATAAAAGAGTATACCCAAATTAAAGTTGAGCATCAGGAAAAGAGAAGAAAAATAGTTTTAGTTCAGAGCTTTTTCTTCATTACTTTTTTTGCTGCCTAGTTTTGAAAAATAGGGATAATTATTTTTAAATGTTCTTATCTAAAGTGACACCAGCATTTTTTGAATGCTCACATAAAATGTCTAAACTGCACTGTGTTTTCTCAGGAGAAAGAAGTGCATTGAAGCAAACTGGGTGAACATCCTTACTTTAGATTAATTTGTCCAAAAAAAAAAGAGTACTTATAGACCTTATGCATATAAAGCACTGTGAGCAGAGAGTCACATCTCTTTTTCAGGCAGCTGACATGCCCAAGTAAGAAAAACAGACCACTGGGACAGGGTTTTAAATCCCTTTGAAGCCACGGTCTGATGGCTTAAACAAGACACACATATGTGGTTTAAAGATCTCATAATCCTCCTCTCCTTTAAGGTGTATTTTATCCCCATGTGGTAATCATAGAAAATCATGGTTTGGTTTGGAAGGGACCTTAAAGATAATGCAGTCCCACCCCGCTGCCATGAGCAGGAACACCTTCCACTAGCCCAGGTTGCTCCAAGCCCTGTCCAACATGGTCTTGAACACTTGCAGGGATGGGGCATCCACATCTTCTCTGGCACAAGAAGTTCCAGTGCCTCACCACCCTCACAGTAAGGAATTTCTTTTTAACATCTGACCTAAGTTTCCCCTCTTTCAGTGTGAGCTCATTCCCCCTTGTCCTGTCACTGCCGTTCCTGATGAACAGTCCCTCTCCAGCTCCCTTGCAGCCCCTTCAGATCCTGGAGGGTGCTGTGAGGTCTCCACACCACCTTCTCTTCTCCAGGCTGAACTTTCTCAGCCGTCGTAGGGGAGGTCCTCTAATTCCCTTATTAGCTCTGGACTTGCTCCAACAGTTCCATGTCCTTCTTACGTTGGGGGCACCAGAACTGGGCACAGTATTGCAGGTGGGGTCTCACCAGAGCGGAGCAGAGGGGAGGCTCACCTCCCTCAGCCTGTGACCCACACTGCTTTTGCTGATCCTCTGGCAATTCCCTGCATGCAGTTGCTGTTGTTCTACACCTACAGTTGTGCAGGAGGCTGGGGGTGTGTCTGACTTACACTGGGCACCCTCAGACAGGAGACCTGCGCCGACCGTGGGTGCAAAGGACACACTTTACATTCTGCTCATCTTGGGTGGACTGAATGTGCTGGACCTGTGTAACCTTATCTGTCAGGTCAATCCTGCTCAGGCAACTTCACACTCCTTGGAATATCTGGGAATGCAGGAAAAGTCAGTTATGTAGATCTTCCTGTATAAACATGATTGGCATGGCCAAGGCCATCTGTGTCTACGCCATGAGATGCCGACAAGGACGGTCACTCTGTGACTCAACATGTTCTTCAATGGCCTGTGGAGATAAAGCAAGAGGGGATGACTGCTCATAGGGCCCAGACAATGTCAGTCTGTATCTGCTTTGACGTATTTATTTTGTTTGGTTGGTTTGGGTTTTTTTTCATTCGTTTGTTTTTGTGTTTTGGTTTTTGTTTTTTGGGTTTTTTTTGTTTGTTTGTTTGTTTTGGTTTGGTTTTTTGTTTGTTTTTTGTTTGTTTGTTTGTTTTGGTTTTTGGTTTTTTGTTTGTTTGTTTTGTTTTTGTGGTGGTTTTTTCTTTTTAAACTCTTGCTGTTTGTCCTGAAAGATAAGTTTTAGAAGTGGGAAAAGTGCTTTGTGTGACTTTCAGCCTAAAGTCCAATATTTAGAATATGAGTTTGTAGCATTTTTTTTTCTAAAAGGCCTGTTTCCTTAACATTCATCATTTTAAAAATACAAGAAAAAAAAATTATAGTCACTCCGATTGCTTAATAAATGTTGCAAATCAAGCATAAAACAAAGCTGTGAGGGCTGACAAAATAGGTGCTTTTTATAATTTGTAGAGCTAAATGCATCTGTAATACAGGAAAAGCTCGGGAAAAGCAGAAGAATGTTTAACACAGCTTGGCTGAAACCTTAATCTGGCCAAAGGCTGTATTTTCAAAATAATTTATTCTGAGGTCTTCACACAAAGTGAGCACTGGTTCAAACAAAACAGGTACAGAGCTCTGGTGAACACTCATGGAAAGACAAGAACAGGACTAACATTTAGCTCATAGACAGAGCTTTCCATGTTCAAACTGTGTCCTTGTTGTGCACCTACAGAAAGGGTTGAATCGTATCTGACAGGTCTTCAGGCACAGCCCATAAAATGAGGATGTTTTTGTGCTCAAAGCCCAGAACTGGGATGCAGGATTCCCAAATTTACCACAAACACACAAGTGAACTTTAGGCAAATCAATTAGCTTTAATGTGCCTCAACTTCCCAATCAAATAAAAACAGGCCAGTGATGATAATTGTCTGAGAAATGTATTTGGGCATATTTGCATAATGTTCCTGATGTCTGGAGAGGCTTCCAAGTCATGATTCTATGAGCAGTTCAGAAAAGGCAATAAAAAAACCCTGAAATACTTCTATTTATTCTAAAGGAATGATGCTTGTTGTGTTTATAATGTGCTTCCAGTTTAAGGGAAGCAATAGCACAGAATCACAGTAATCTCTATGAGATGGTTTGGACCTTCACATCCCTCTTAGTTTTGTCTCACACAGATCTTTGAAATGAGGTTGGATTGAAATACCCCATAATCTTGAATTGATGCCCAGCATAAATCGCAGTGTGAATTTAGTCCATGATGAAAAGTTATATTTACTGAACCCTTTTTGTTGTTAAAAAGTTTACTTTGACAAAGGTGACAGCAAACAGAAAATAAACAGCATGATAACCACACATCTACTCACAAGATTATAAGTCTTGGTCAAAGTGTTTCTGATTACTGAAAAGTTGTAAGAATTATAAAACTTTGTAACCCACAAAAAAGTTATGTTAGAGTGGAAATTGGTGTGTGTGAGAGAGGGCAAAGTAGAGGGAAAGTAGGTATGGTTAGAGGAAATTGTGAAAAATAGGTTAGTTTTCAAAGAGCTGTTGAAAAGCAACTCCACAGACTTAACACCACTGTCTTCTTCAAAAAGATAGAAATGTACATCATTAGTTGCTTTTTTCGTCCTTTTAAAAATTATTCACTGAACTCTTTCCCCAGAGGACTGGCCAAGAGTCTCCAGGGGAAACTATTTATTTTGTCTCTAGTTCCTAGTGGCGTTTCTTCCTCCCACAGTGAATATTTTGAATATTTTTTGCGCAAACAATATAGGTTTGATTTTACAAATTGGGCAAGGAAGATGCTAATTCCTTCCCATGTCATTGCTTTAAACCCAAATTAACCTGTTTAGCTTTCCCTGAATTTACACTCTCAAAATAAGTAATTAGATAAAAAATACTACAGTAGAATGTACCATATGAAGCTTTGTCTCTGCTGCTGCACATGCCTTAAATAAAAATTCTGAAGGCTCAGATGTCTTGTGAAGCTCTGAATAGATCTTTTCATGAAAGGCAGTGTGCGTATAGTTATAAATTCCTCACAAAACTGTTCCTTCAGGTTGAGATGCTTCATTACCTTCCCAGTTACCTGCAGAATAAATGTGGTTAAACATGTGGGGCCACAGAGCTGCTCTAATTAACATAGAGTAATATTGATTATTTGCAGTTAGTCAAAATAATCCTGCTGCTGGTGGCACTTGTAATTCTGTGTGTGCCAGGCTGTGATTTATTCTGATCATACTGTCTATAACACTTTATATTCTAGGCATACAATGACTTCTATAAACTATTAAGGTGCACGTTTGATGATGGTGACATAAACCAGCTGCTGTTCAGGCCAGAGGAGATGGAGGTTTTCCTTTTACCTGACAAGCTTGTGTTTAAATTTCCATGCAGATGGAAGGAGGGATGGGTTCTGTTCCTTGATTATATAAAGAGCAGAGCATAAGTTTATTTGTGCTAAGCCACCAGTCAGCTCCAGGCTATTTATTTATGTGGGATGCACCAGCAAAAGCTTGAGGGAAAAGATTTTAATCCTCCAGACAGCTCCATATATCATGGGCAAAGCTGAATCCTCTTTAATCAGAGCCCCTAAAACTAGCTGGTGATTTAATATTATCTACTTGCTTCCTAGCTGAAAAAAGGAAAGCAGATTCTGCAGCAATGTAGGCAAGGACTCAAATCATCTAAAACTGTGGGATTAAAGATTATGGCAGTTTTATTAAATATCCTGGAGGACTGACAGTTAACAACAGCAGGTAGGGAACTGTAGCTGCCCATGCCTAATAAATTCATGGAAGATTAAGAGGGGGGAACAATTAAATATAAACATTATGTGATCGGTCATGTTTATACTATCCAATCATAAAATAGTGACAATTGACATAACCTGATCTGTGTACACAAAAATGCAGCTCCTGCATCTAGTTATGCTTTATTTGAAAAATAATAAAAAAAAAAAAATTCCTCCTTTATAAAGCTTGAACTCAGCATATCTAAGTGGAATTGGTGTGGACACTTGGCATGAAATACATTTTTACAATCTCAGAAACATGGAAGGGGCAATAAAATGTGTTCTGATTTGTGTAATTTGCCTGACAATCTCGTTTTCAGGTTGGCCATGATCCTGGTACCCAAACTTATTCAGAAAATGATAACACTGCACATGTAAGAGCAAAATGCTCCCATGACTTTCTGTGTTCTGAGGTTGCAGAAACATAAATGAACTCACGTTACAGTTGAATTTAAAGCAGCTAAAACCATGAATGCAGCTACCACCAGCGTTCAGGACCTGCTGGATTTTGGAGCACTGTGTTCAGGCCTCTCTGTCTCCATGAGAAACCAAGAGAGTGCCAAAGCTCTTGTTCCCGTGGTAAAGCTGTGAGTGACTCAGCAGATAATCTCTCGCAGCTCAATTTATACAGAGAAAACTGCAGCTCCATTTCCCTCCCTCCTCATTTTGTCTTTCTGTCTATTTTTTTTTAATTATTATTAGTTTTGCTTTATTTTTTGCCTTTTTTCCCTTTTCTTTTAACTTTTTTCCTTTTCTTTCCTCCCCCCCTCCCTCCCTTCCTGCCTTCCTCACTCCCTCCTTTTCTCTTCCAATATTATTCACCTTATAGTTTCTACAGTCAGGAAATAAGCAGGTTTGTTGTAATAATTCATACAAAACATCAGTGGAAATCTGAAAACTGTGGCTGTGGCAAAATCTCTAGTTGTGAGACAGTAAGCCATTTGGGAATGGAAAAGTAAACCCCACAGTAGCTAAATTTCTTTAAATCCATTTTCTTTGGAGAGATGCAGACAGACATTGCTGTTCCCTAATATTCCTCAGAGATAAAGGTGCCAAAATAATAGCAATTTTGTGTTAACCGTTTTCCTCTTCAGTCTTTTCTACCTTGAGTTTAATTCTGGGAAAAAAAATAACCAAAAACACACACAGCAGACAGAAGGAAAAGGGGAAAACAGTGGCTTTAGAAGTGAAGGAAACTTCAGGCTTGCAAGCTCATGATAGAGGTACATCTCTAGGAGCTTTGAGGAACCTGGAATAACAGATCAAATATGTTAGCAGCCTCCTTTGTCTTGGACAAGCACTTCCTATAGCTTTTATGCTTTTTTTTTCTTTCCTTGTGTCAGGAAAAAATGGGAAGATCTAAGATCTTGATCCTCATGAATAACATTGCACCACGATGGTGTTCGAGTTATCCAAACCCAGACCAGGGAGAGACAAAGACCATGTAATGAATATTAAGTATTTGGTTCTTCAGCAGGTTTGTCTGAAGGGCGGAGGTGGTAGCCCAAGGGAGGGATAATTTGCTTGTAATTAAGAATGTTCATTACCCTTGGGCTGTAGGGCAGTGCTGTGGCTTTCCTCCTGGACGTGAGCTGCAGGTTGTTTCCCAGACAGGCAGAGGGGCAGTGGGCAATGTGCTCCAAAGGTGTGATTTTTGTGGAATGAACATCAGTGTTGTCCTCTGTAAGGAGTGCTGGCAGGGCCTGTGAGCTTGGCTACATCCCCTGAGGGGGAAGCTGTGCTGCTTGGAGGAGCATGGTCGTGTTTTGTCCATCTGCAGCACCTCCTGTGAGCAACACCCCAGGTGTCTCACGTAGGTTGGGTACATCGAGTGACGCTTAGAAAAGTGAAATCCTTTCCTCCCTCTTTCCCCACGTGCTTGTCCTTCCTCCTCTAATCTCTGGGCTGTGTAGCAAAAGCATTCACAGGACTGTGACTTCAGGGCACAGTTTTTTCAGCACATTTTCCGTGCCCAGAGCAGCAGATTGTTTTGCTTTGAGAGTGATGCTGTTGCTGTAGAACTGAGTTATAGGTTACCCTGCTTGGGCTCTCTGGGGAGGTCTCTCCCCTTTTCTGCACAGGTCACACTAGAAACTTGGTGAGCAGAAGCTGTTCTATCCGGTGGAGGTGACAAGTGCTGCCGATAAGAGTTTATTTGTTCTATATTATCGTTTGGCACACGATTAGATCAGCCATCTGTTCTCTTAATTTCGATCAACCCAGTTTAGGCTGCAATAACATAATGCCTTTAGATGTGTTTCCAACAAAGTAAAAATCAAATATGATTTTTTTAAAACCATCCTGAGGATAACGTTACCCCCTGTTTAAAGACTACCAGCATGCTGGGGGAAAAGGGCCTGATTAAAGAATAATTAACATCAAGGTTTTAAAATATTCTCGTTTTCATACACGAATATTATGCGCTAATTCGACAGGAAAGTGTTCACATTTTCTTATGAATTATACATGAGAACAATTTCACATAGGAAACCTAAACAGAATTATTTTAACTTATTAGTCAGACCTGTAAAATTTTATTTTAATCTCTGATATTATACAATCTAATGGAAAGCATTAAAAACCTTACATAAGAGCAATTTCGTAATTGTTAATGTGACCTCTTCTACTGAGAGGAACGATTTGCTAATGCAGCTCAACTTTAATGAAGTCATAGGTTGTTTAGGGCACTAGTCAGCAGATAGTTAAAGGAGAGGTGTGTGTCAAAAATGTCATGGGATTTGGGGCCCTTAGCTGGGGTTGGTCAAGCCTAGACATGATCCAGTTTCCTCCACCTCTTCCCTGTTCGTTTTGTTCAGGAGAATAAGACCCATCTCTTCAGGATCTTACTATGTATCTTCAGGTCAAGTGGTTTGCTAATATTTCAGAGGAAGACATGAATTTAAAGTTCTAATTAGTGAGTGAGATTTTGTTGAGGAAAGTTGTTGATAAAACATGCAAACTGTTAAAACGTTGCCAAATGATGTTGCGGGCTGGTGAGCAGCATAGGGAGATGGGATCGTGGATTGGAACATGGATTTTCCATACAACTGATATGAATACAATGCAGAATGGAGGAAATCTATTCTCCGAGTCCATGACTCTGGAAAGGAGACCACAATTCAATGAATAACTGAAGCAAGTTAGTCCTGATAAGAGGACCTTATTTCCTGAATGGGTAAGTTGAAGAAAAATTTGTATAGAGGAGAGTGGTGACATTTTACATTCACTACAACCAGAACCATTTACTGAACTTATGGGCATGATTCAAACTTGAAAACTAACTTCAGAAAGTTGTTAAGGTGTTGAGCAAAAAAAAAACTACAGGAATATTTCAAGATATGAATAATTCACAGGAAATGATTTAGGAAGTTCAATCTGTATAACTAATTAAGGAGAAGGATGGTATAAGAGGTAATTTCCTCATGTTCTGTAAGTACTTAAATGGGCAGAAGATTTCTGACTGCAGAGGAAATCTTTAATGAAGGCACAGTAAGATCCAATAACTGGGGCAAAGGCAGATGGACCCAAACAATGCACTAACTTTCAAAAGTGAGAATAATTAACCACTGGAATAATTTACCCGGGGGTATCACAGGCTCTCTGCTTACAAGAAATCTTTAATCATGACTAATGTCTTTTTAAAAAACCTATAGTGTAACTTCCAGATATGGACTTGGTGCAGGAGTTAATGGGGGGAGCATGAAAGGTGAGAATAAATGACTCTAATGGCCTTTCTAGTCTGTGGATCTTTATAATTTGTTTCTGGTCTCACAGTGAGGCAGTTATGTGCTGGTGACAGATGGGATGCTGAAGAAAGAGTTATGGGTTCCATTCCCCGTTTTTTTCACTGACTTGTGTACATCTATCCATGGATCTCAGTGAGCTTCTCTGTAGGACATTTAAATGTTCACAGAATCAGAGAATGGTTTGGGTTGGAAGGGACTTTAAAGACCATCTACTTACAACCCCCTGCCAGGGCAGGGACACCTTCCACTAGACCAGGTTGCTCAATGCCCAATCCAACTTGGCCTTGGGTTTAAACACTATTTTTAACTAAGTTTAATGCTATTTTAAGTAGTAATATATTTCTATGCTTGCCTGCACCACCAGGGCAAAAGGTACTGAGGGTTCATGGCAGCCTTTGAACTCTTTGAATGAGACACATATTCCAGGTATTGGACCAGCTTTTCAAAGACCCCAAGCACTGAAAGCCAAATGTCTCTGAAAATCAGATGCTGAAATTATTATAATCAAGTTTTCAAGGCATTAATACAAACAGTACCAAGGAGGAATAATAAATGGGAATTATGAGCTATATTTTGACAGTGTTCTTTTTAATTGCTGTGAAGGAGGCTTCTCTGTCTTCCTGTCTTGAAGCCTGCTAACAGCCAAACAAACAAAAAGCTTCAGTTTATCTGAAAGGATGTTTCATTAAAAAAAAAAAAAAAAAACCAAAAATCCTTATTTGGCATGTTAAGTAGATGAGCCAAAAAAAATTGGGCTTTGTTACAGCAAAGCGCGAGCGATTAAATTAAGAAGAAAAAGCACTCCCTTGGATCAACAGGGCAATGAGAGGCTGTCGATCCCCATCCTGCTGCATTTCCAAACACTTTTTGAAGTACAGAAGGCAGAACACTCAGCACTTGGGCTTTGTCACAGCTGACAGCCTGTCTGCTTTAATGAAAATGCTCCCCGTTTAGGAACTGACAGAAATTACAGGCACTTCCCCTTTTATTTCCCTGTCATCTTTTCTGTCTCAGCAGAAGGAGGGGTTGGTTATTAAAGCATTACATAAGTATGCAAAATATATTAAGGAGAAGAGAGGAAGAGGCAAAGCTTTAGCCCTGCAATTATACACAATGTCTGATGGGGAGAAATGTGGGATAACATCTGATATGTGACAATAACTATTTACTTTCAGTTATCTTTAAAGAGGGTGAGGCAAAAAATCTCTAGATAATGCTTTAAGTGAAGGTTTTATTATACTATTGCCTGAGTAATTTCCAGGAGGAAGATGATCTAAGCAGTGTTAGATAGCTCGAGTATGTTCATAACTTCTCTAGAAAATACAGCGAGATAACACAGAACAATTTCTTGGCTCTGCACAGCTTTCAAAAACCTCTTTTAAGTGGCAGGCTTTTAATAAGTGTGCCCACTCTCACAGACCCAGATGTAGCACTGCATCTGAGGAAACCCGCTTCCAGGGCTGAGAGGGAAGGCTTCACTTGTAAATATAAATATAAAAATCAGTACAATGGGATCTGGAAATAGCCCACAAATCTACATATATTCATCAGCCACTGATGAATATGACAGTAGCCACTCCACATCCTCATCCACATCCACAATCCACACCCCAGCTGTGACTCCAGAGCAAATATTAGCAACAATAACATGTAAAAATACTGACAAAAGTGAGCTTTCAACAGTTTTAAGGGGAGCTCTGAATTTGATCCTCTAACTTAATTTATGACAGTTATTTCATTCTTATCCTGAGAAGAGAGACAGATTTAATTATTAATGGTGTCCTGTATAGACCACCTCTCAAAACTGTGCAGAGGATCTGAAAATAGAGAGAGCTTTAGAAAACCTTAGAGAAAGGAATTTATTTTTAAGCTTTGGCCACATCTGTGTGATCTCAAACTTGTGTGTACTAGAAGTCTCCAACAGTGAGACTCTTTGCAGAAATGGAATTATGTATATTTAGCAAAGGTGAAAATGGACCCCAGAAAAAGAAACTCCTGGAAGCCTTTGTACAGGGAGCACATTTCTGCCTCTCAGCTGTTTGGGTTCCACTCACTTGACACAAATGCACAGCATGTGCAGATTTACTGGAGGGACCAAAACAGTCACAAGCACCCCATTAGCACCTTTTTGTGTGTTCCTGGTCCTGTGATGTGAGAGCAGCCTCTCTGCCGGCGCCCACCCCGGCACAGTTTGGGGGGGGGGGGTTACAGCCCAGCTGGAAAAATCTGATTTAAGTGTGGATTGGGCTGCAGAGGACAGGTCTGCACGGCACACACAGCAGCCTGGCAGCCCTGCCAGCAGAGTGGCATTGCTGTGGGCAAGCTCATGTCTGTGCTGTCTGAAATGCAGAGCTGGTTAATGCTCACACAGCTGGAAACAACAGCGAGAAGAGATTGCCTTTGCTGCATCCCCCAAGTAAAGCCCTTAAATGTGATTCCCATCTCCTGAAGCTGTCATTTTATGCTGCCCACAGAGCAGAAGGGAGACAACTGTGCTTCAATTACCTGTGGTTCTTATATTCCTTGGCAAAGGTAGATTTGCTTTATGAATATTTCAGGAGTGCGGAAGCTGCTTGTGACACCAAAGTCAAACAGCTCGTGGTTTTCACACCAAAATCCTAAATATCCTTCTAACTTAAAGTTAAAGGTAAAGACAAACCTTGTTAAGGGGTACAGATGTTCAGTATCACCATGTGATGAGAAGAGAGGGTGGCACAAGTGTTTATGAGCAATGTAAACAAGGTTCTGAGTAACTGAGTATATTTGTGAAAGGAAAAGAAAGAAACACTTAGGACACTACATTATATCTAGGAGTTACATTATATTGTATTGGTTTAACTTATCACTACTAACTGTCTGTATCATTTCATCCAAACATTGCAGTTAACTGTTAAAATAATAGATGTAAGATAGCTTTGTTTTTTTCATGTAAGCTTTTCAGTGCCGTGTTTCAGACATCTGGCTGTGGAACTGAGATAGGATTTATTCGGGTGCTTTTCCTACTACACTCTACAGTGCATTTTTCACAAGCCTTCTGTGTGCAAGCAATTAAATTTCCACAGGCATGTGAATTCAATGTGGCTTCTGTATAAGAGGAAACCTCCCTAGTCTGTAAATCTGTAAATCCACCTAGGCTGGAATATTGAGGTGAGGAGATTGCTCTTGCCATCCTGTTCTCCCTTCTCCTTCATGTTTCCTTGCCCAGCTCTTCTCCTTTATCACTGGGCAAGTACCTCAACACCTTCTATTCCTCCATTATGGTGATTTATTTTCACAGAATCACTGGGTCATTGAGGTTGGAAAAGACCTCCAAGATCATGGAGTCCCCCCTGTGCCCGATGCCCACCTTGTCCCCCAGCCCAGAGCACTGAGTGCCACGGCCAGGCCTTCCTTGGACACCTCCAGGGGTGGGGACTCCAAACCTCCCTGGGCAGCCCCTGCCAAGGCCTGACCACCCTTTCCATGAAGAAATTCCTCCTGATGTCCAACCTGAGCCTCCCCTGGCACATTTTTAGACCTTTTTTTCTTGTCCTGTCACTTGTTACCTGGGTGAAGTGCCAGGTAACCCCCCCTGGCTCCCCCCTCCTGTCAGGGAGTTGCAGAGAGGAATAAGGTCCCCCCTGAGCCTCCTTTTTCTCCAGACTAAACAACCTCACCAGTTATCTAACCCTGGTGTGGTTACTTAATAATTCAATATGCATGCAAGGATGGGAGGGGTGGGCTGATGTTGCTTTATTCAATATTTTCTGCTCTAGGGGTCAGTCCTCTCTTGTGACATTAAAAGGTTGTTAATTTTATTCCCCATTTCTTTTATATTACGGTTTAAAGGAGATTGCCCTCTGTAATGATACCATTTCCTTTCTGTCTTCTCTCTGTTGGACTGCTTTCCCACTGATGCATTTGGGAGCAAGCATCCTGACTACATTTAATTATTAAAAAGTCATTGCTCAAATAGAGCTCTGAAGAAAAGGAATTATTTCTTACTGTATATTACTGAGTATTAGTTCATAATGGGTTTCATCTTTGTGTACTCTCTCCCCTAATTCTGGAGCCAGGTGTATTTTATAATACATGGGTAAACAGGTATTTATATTGTGAGACCTACCAGCTACTAGAGAAAAAATAGAAGATGTAAAGAAAAGAAAATATATTAATCTTTTCTCCGATGTAAGAGTTTTAGAAAAGCACATACAGCTTAGACTATAATATTTTTAAAGTGGAAAGATTAAACAGGTGAGGCTCAGCTTTGCAATGCATTCCAGACACGTTACTTCCATTTACTGCATTATGGGAAAAGCTTCAGAGCAAACATGTACAGTGTAGATTTCAGGGGTTTTTGTGTCCTTGCTTTTAGAGTGGGCATTTCTAACACAACAGAGGCACTTCTGCGGGTGTCACATGATCCAAACTGCACATGTGACCATAAAAGAAAAACGTATTTGAAGAAAATTTAAACTATATTACTTTCGGTTTGAGTGAACGCTGGGAGAAATGCTGACCATGAAACATTTCAGTCTTGTTCAGTTTTAGGGGGCAGTCACTTTGCTGGGCTTAATTTTCTTCCTGAAACAAACTTTTCTGCGTCAAGCTAAAAAAAAAAAAGAATAAGCTTTGGATTTTAAATGGCACATCCTGTGCTGATTATTTAAGCCCTCCTTTTAGGTGCTGTCTGTCTGCCTGCTTCTCTGATCACAGACTACAATATTATCATATTATTATGTATTAACTCATCGTCTGCCGGTGGCTCAGCCATGGAGTTCCTGAGGTGCAGAGGCAGCTCAGCTCGTCCTGCTGAGCCCTGGAATACATGAACCCACAGGAACATGGGCAGGGTGGGGTGGGAATGCTTGCAGGTATCACACATGTGCACAACCTCACTGTCTTTCTAAGACCTACAGCTCTGCTGCTGAATTGCCGTCACGTCATTCTACAATATTGAATTAAATTGAAATCAATCCATTGGTTCTTTACGCTGTATTTTACTTCAGATGCCTCTTACATTATTCTTCAATTGTGACATAGACCATGGCACATTTCTTTCTTTCACTCCTCACCTTTTCCTTACAGATTCCTACCTTTCTGCACATGAAGTGCAAATTAATACCTTTATATGCATTTGCAATGAGTACCTATTAAGCTTATAATTGGCAGCTTCAAGACTGGCCAAAAAACAAATCTTTGTGACCCTCCAGCCTGTGTCATCCACCCTCCAGTGCAGCAGATATTTTAACCACTGCCCATTTTCATGTCTTCCAGGACCTAGATTTCTCATCACATCCACGGGAGCCTTGTATATTTTAGACGTACAGAATGAAGACGGGCTGTACAACTACCGATGTATCACAAGGCACAGATACACTGGAGAAACACGACAAAGCAACAGTGCAAGACTTTTTGTATCAGGTGATTCTTTTCTGTATCATGCTAAATGAAGTGTTGTGAGTGTCTGTCTCCGGTGTGCTCAGCTGGCAGGGCGAGTTCCTGTGCCTTTATGCACTAAAACCCACTTTCTCTGTCAAACAGAAGTGGTGAGCTGTGAGCTGCTGCAGCTGGAAAAATAAAATGCCCCACTTTAAAATCCTTTCTTTCTGTGTTTCACCTCCTGTTAGATGTATCCAGAGAGCCTGTAGGGTGCACTGGACAGTGTGGTGATTTTTAGCAGGTTTAGAGTAATTTATGAAAGGACTATGGATGGGATTCATCCCATCAAAAGTAGGCTTGTTCAGGGAAAGTAATCACCTTGATTTCCCTGTTAAGAAGAACCAAGGAAAAGGAAAACTTTCAGGGGTAGTGACCTGATCTGCTTCAGCTGCCCACTTTGGGGTGAGAGTTGCCTCAGAGTTCCTATTTCCCTCTGTTAACCATAGCAGGAGGTCAGGACCTTCATTTGGCTCAGCTGTAGATACTTCCACTGTGGGAGTCTCAGGTTAGGAGAGGTGCATTTCAGCCTTCTTTTTCATCCATCACACTCCTACCCTGGGGAAAACAGTGTGTTCCCCTGCTTCCAGGAGGGATCTCCAACCAGAAGCAGTGTGTGGCCCGTGCCAGTCCACCCAGGCTGCTGCAGGCAGGCAGGAGGGTGGGCTGGTGGCTGCCCATGCTCAGGGCTGAGAGTCCCGAGGCAATGGCTTTGTGCACCAGGTGGGAAAATGAGAAGGTACTTGGGGTATTTTAACTTTTCCTTGAAATTGTAAATCATCTGATTGTTTTGTGTGATGGACTGTTTGGTTCCCCACACACCCACCAAATATTTTGGAGTGTCAGTACAGTGCTGCTCCAATCCTAGCTTCTCCCTGTTTTGTCTAATTGAGAGAAGGTGCCAGAGATAACCTCAGGTCTGAGTCTGGAAGTTGGTCTCAAACACCTCTGGATGGAGCACTTCTCCATCCCCCCCTTCCTCTCCCACATTTCCCTGTGTTTGCACGTGAGCAAATCCAGAGTTGTTTTCCCACATCCACAGAGCTCACTAAGGCTGTATCCCAGACTCTTCTCTCTCCCTATATCCTTGCCTTACAGAAAACATGCCCACCATCCCTCTGAAAGACCCACAGAGCTTTTTCTCCCTTTCACTGTTACTGAGTTTCCCTGAAGATCCATCAGGGTGCAGTGACCTTCCCAACCTGACAGTCACTGGGGTCATTCTCCTTTTGACCCTCTCCTGTCCTCTTTTGGTCTTTTTGTCAGAATAAAACTCTAGTGATTAGTCTCAACTTTCCACCCCTCTGTTGGGAGCCCTAAGGGAGGCAGAGGTGAGCACAAGGTTTTGCATTAATAAGATGCTCCAAAATGGTCATTGTTGAAGCATTTTGGAGTCCTCTGAACACACAGGTCCAGTACTTAAATATACTAATGATAAAAAAAATGGTGTGATTGATCAGGTTAGAATCACTTACCAATCAGATCCAGGAGTTTCTTCCCTTCCTGCTTTTCCCAGCCAGATGAAGAAGTAGTTTTCCTGCACAATAATCTGCCTGCTTTGGTCTTATAAGGGTAGGCAGGGTTCTATCTTTCTGGCTGGCTCCATAATATGGTCTGCTTCCGAATGATATCATGCTAAGGATGAGCCAGTGGTAACATAAATAAAATCAGGCTTGTTGTATCTTGGTTACCACAGGAAAAATTCCAGTTATTTCACTGAACAAAAGGGGAAAATGAAAGCTCTGTCTTGTTTGCAATTCAGGACAAACACCCTAAAAGATGTGCTCTGTGTGGAGTTGCCTTTTCTATTCTCCTCCACAGACCAAATCAAAATAGCAAATTTGACCTGTGTGCAATAGCTGGCTTTTTTTAATTAAACGAGATTAATTATTCTCAATCAGAGCTAGAATGGGCTCTCATTTCCAGTCCTGTTAATCTACTGAACAAGAGCAGCAATTATGGGCAGAGTTTGCCTCTTAATATTTCTCGAACAGGTTTTCATTTTTCTTTACTGGAATTTATATTTCCTTTAGGAACTGAGATCACAGAATCCATGAACATAGTTGTGAAAGGTGTACTTGCATGCCTGCCTTTTACATCCATATGTGTTCCTCACTTTTAGGGGGGTTAAAACAGTTTGTGGTGGATATTGATCATAGTCTCTTGGACACGTGTTTAATAAAAGTTAAGCTTATCGATTTAAAGAGTGAGAGAGGTAATGTAGAGATAATAGCAAATACACATGGGAGTAATTAGTGTGGCTATGACCAAAGCAAATCTAATGTAAGACCATCTAGAAATCACATGGACTTTCTAAGTAAAATTAAAAACAAGCCTATTAACATGCAACAGAATATTCTTCTAATACCCATTATAGTGTGCTTTTCCAATAACTATTTTGTCCTGCCATGAATCCCAGCTCCCAGATTCTTTACTGCTTTTTAACCTCCATGTTCTGAAAAATCATTATGATTTTTGGAAGCATAATGAGTTTCTTCCTCTGTCCTTTAAAGAAGATCCAAAGTAGAATATTTTAGAATAGTATTTTGCCTTAGTTTTTCACCACTGTCCTTGCTAGAAATCCTTTGCAGCTTACTGTTAAAGCATAGTAAAATAGTAATTCATAAGTCAATACCACATATCATAACTGGGTTATCTTATTTTGCTTTTTGCCTCATTGCAGGTGATTGTAAATGAATCCTGGGATTTCTTTTGTGGCTTTTTTTTTTTTCTTAACTGGAATATATCATGTGTAGGAGCTCTAAATAAGTTTGTTCCAGGGACAACCCAAAGAGATGTTTTTACTGCCCATCTAAATACAGAAGTACAGGGTGCAAGAAAGCAGGTCCCTGGAATCATATTTTGTGTATCTCTGAATATATCTTAAATATCTCCTCTGTAAGAAGAGGGTCAAGACTTCTGAAGTATGTAGGCAAATCCAAATTTAGCTGTTCTGCAGGTGGGACTCTAAGCTGAGCTTCTGCTGCCAAGGCTCAGTTTGAGAAGGGACAAAGTGACATAAAGTGAACCTGGGGTAGAGGATTCTGTATGAATGGGAATGCACAGACAATGACTTTAAAAGCCAGTCCCACTCTTTTATTATTTAATTATTACTTTCAACGGAAGAAATTGATTTCACCTTCCTAAGAGCCAGAGCTGTAATTTCTTTCCTGCTCATGGTTTTACTCAGTTAATTCCTCAGGCTGCACGGAGGAATCTCTGCCCTGGAGGCAGAGCTGCCTGATGGCCCAGGAGGCGAGGAAGGAGCTGGGTAATCAATTAATCAAATTGACATTGGCCTTCCCAGTAGCGCCCTGGCAGATTGTGCTGCCACCAAGCCAGACACAAACAGCATGGCAAGCTCAAAAATATAACACATCCTGTTGCCAAATGTGGGCCCTGAGGCCACTGATGTGTGCAAAATCATTTGTTTAACTACTGGCTGACGCATTTCTAATGAGACAGACAGGACATTGATGTCAACTGGATGTGCTTCTGCCTTCAGTGGCACAGCAGAGGAACCTCTTCTGTCACCTTTCACTGAACTTGGCATTTAGGGGCTTTTATCCAGATATTCACAAAATAAATTTATTTATTCTATTATCTTAACATCATGATTTTGGTTTCTGGATTGACAGTGTAACTCCCATAGTGCATTGAGCTATTTGCTCTCACCTCCCAGATGTGGCTACAGTTCATGGAGATATATCATGGAGGTATATCATGGTGAGATATTCATGGAGATATATCTAGGCTACTTTTAAACTAACTAGCTCAGGTGCTGATTATGCTATTGCTGGAGTATCTTGAATTAAGCATGAACTGCTCCTTTAATCTCTCCAGCTCCTAAGAGGAACCTGCTGCAGCTGCCCTGTGAGCAGTACCTGAGTTTGTCAAGGACCACTTGAAAATGTCAAAATGGTTGCAGTCACACCTACACTCAGGCAACTATGATGTAGATACACTCAAAAAGAGATCAGTGTGTCAGATAGGAGCTGATCATCAAGTGAAGTTTCTCTGTGAGTCAGAAATCTTAGCAAAGTGGGTGTGTGTGATGAGAAAACGCTTTGATGAATATTTGTTGATTTATTGTTCAGTATTTATGTTGCAATAGCTCCAGGAGGGGCTTCCAGCCCGTTGCACAAAACTATAAATCATGACAATTTCAGCCTCCAAAAGTTTTCAAACTTAAAAAAAACCCCCAAAATCCCAAACAGAGTAGTATTTCTGGTGGGGTACGTGCACCTCTGGTGAAGGCAATCCTGCCAGACATCTGTGAGATACATAAATATATCCCAGGTGCTTCACAAGTGTGTTTGTCTGAGAGCTGCTTTTGTCAGCAAGTTAAGCACAGAAAGTTGCAGGATTAAGCTGTTCTTGTCACCTTAAGTTCTTGTTCCAGAGAAGAAGAAAATACTTGTCTGTCAGACTGCAGACAGAAATTCCTGTGCCTTTGCCCATTTCTCTCCTGACAAGGGAATAAATTGCTCCTTAAATTCAAAGCCTTCAGACCGCCGAGAAGAAGGGACAATGTGCTGGCTTCAGCCTAGAATAGAAGTAGCAATAATTGTTAAAGCAACACATTTCTGGCTCTGATATGGAACAGAAAGGATGACCAGCGAAATGTTTGCCACCTGGAAAATATCCAGTGAGAGGATTTCCAAGTAGTCCCGAGATGCTTTAGCAGCATGTGCTGCTGGATCCCAGCCACCACTACTGAGCTGTTACAGACTGATGGCTGGGTCAGAGGGGCAAACTGTAGTACCCAAAACACTGAGCTGGTGAGTCAAAAACTGCAGGAGAAAAAAAATCCCAGAATATGCTGAGTTGGAAGGGACCCACATGGATCATCGAGTCCAGCTCCTGGCCCTGTACACCACGAGTCACAGCGTGTGCCTGAGGATGTCATCCAAGTGCTTCTTGAGCTCTCTCAGGCTTGGGGCTGTGAGCCTGTTCCAGCACTCAACCACCCTCTGGTACACATTTCTTAGCGGATTAATTTTAACGATCCCGTTGAAAAAAAACCTGCTGCTTTCCCTTCCAGATCCAGCGAATTCAGCTCCATCTATTCTAGATGGGTTTGACCACCGCAAAGCCATGGCAGGACAGCGAGTGGAGCTGCCTTGCAAAGCATCAGGGCACCCCGCACCAAAGTACCGCTGGCTGAAGGACAACGTGCCCTGGGAGCCCGACAGCAGGTTCAGGCAGACGGTGACGGGTCTGCTCATCGAGAACACGCGGCCCTCGGACTCCGGGAGCTACGTCTGCGAGGTGTGGAACAACTACGGCACCGCCGAGATGGTCGGGAGGCTCTACGTCAAACGTGAGTGTGGCTGGGGGGCGGGGGGGAGTGCAAAAAGCTTAGACAAAATTTATTAATTTTTAATTAATAAATTAAATAAATTAATTATTTAATTAATTAATTAATCAATTAAATTTAATAATTAAATTTGTTTATTTATTTAGTATTAATTTGTCAACTGCTGTTGAGTCATGAGGTGCAGAAAGGGCTCCCTCGCTTTCTAAACTCCTTCAGGCAGGAATCTGGGCATGGCTGAATCCAGTCTTAGCCTTGGGTTATGCCAGCAGTTTAAATTTTAAGGAATTACAGAGGTGTGACTGAACCGCTTTCGTCCCGCGGGTTTTGGTGATTGGCAGAATGAGAATGTTTATATGAAATTATTTATTGTTCCGAAAGATCAGACAAATTTATTACTACAAACGATCAAATAAAATTATTTATTATTACAAATGTTTTATTTTTACAAATGATCACTTAATCAGAATGATTTACTACACAATATTCAAGCTAAAAATACTAGTAGTATAGTATGAGGTAGGATAGTGCATTGTTCTGAAGCAGTTGTTGAAGCAATTATATTAAAGCAAGCAAAAATAAATAATCATTAAGGAGAGATTTGTTGTGACTCACCCATACCAATACTCTTTCTCTCAGCCTTGAGGAGTAACCTTGGAGGGTGTCCCCACCCAAGGGAGAAATCTCCACACACACACCTCAAGAAGGGTTGTGTTAGAAGAACCTGACTGTATGAAAGGGGACTGGCCTTTTATAGTATAAAGTGACTGACTGCTGGTCAAAAATTTCCAGGCCAGCTGCCAGCTTATCTGTCACATCCAGCTTCAAAAAGCAGGATGTGTGTTGGGAGTTTGGTAAAGCAGGCTGGTTTTAGCACAGTTCAACTCCAGAAACATTACCATGGTGCCACCAGTAACTCCTCACAGACAACTCGCACTGTTTGCATCCTTTGATTGGATTTTAGGTCTTGTCAGGGTAGGCCTTCCTGCCTCAGTAAGTCCTGGGCTGAGCCAAGACCTCAGGCCACTTTTTGCTTGGGTGTTTTCACCAGGAAAAGTGCTGCCTTATCTTGCTGTACCTTCTGCTTTGTTAATTTATCTTAGGAATGATTAAACTTCTCAAAGTTGTGGAACAAGAGAAAGTCATCTCTGCAGAGATGAGTTAGTTGGCCAATTGAGCGATCAGAAGTGCAAATAGATGCAATTTCTGGTGTAGCTCTGTAATTTATCACATGGAGGATGTGTAATTTAGAAGCTTGAATTGGATGCTTAAAACGAAATTGCAAATGTTCTCATAAATAAAGCTGCCAAACTCTCCCTGCCATGACTCATGTTGTTCAGCAATATTGAGTACTCGTACCTCCGCTCAGCTGAGTATTCATGTGTGAATATCCTGAATGTTTCACAAATTCTGCAAAGATAATTATCACTTCAGGAGCACCTCACTGGAAAAATGCTGTTCTTCTATTGTTAAAACAAAAATTATTTCCTGGAATAGAAATAATGCTCTGTGAACTAGTGTTTCCATCTCTGCAGCATGACCAGCAAACTGAAATGGGGCAAGTCTGTGAGAAGTTCAGGCCATAAAAATACCTTCACAAATACTTACACATAACGTTTTCGGGCAAAATAAAATCAAGGTTAAAGATCAGCAATTCATAAATTATTATGGATGAGCTTTGCTTCCCAAAGTATTTATAAATTGAGTTGAATTCAGTCTGCCTGGGATGGTAATACTTTCTGTATTAAGGTGACAGAAAGCACCAGTTGGTAAAAGGAGTTTTACCCTCCTCTGCAAAGGGGGAAGTGGTTCACTGGCATCACCATGACTCTGGGATATTGGTGATGCCCTCGAGTGTGACTGTTTTGTTTAATGGGTTGTTGACACTTCTGAGCCTTTGTGGTCTTTTTATAGGAAACATGGAGATATTCAGTGGTGAAAGTAATCCCTTACCTTTATGAGGAAGTCAAACCAATATATACAAAGCATGAGAAGAAATCTGTGTTCTGTAATAACTGTAAGGTGGCAGGATAAAGATTGTTTTCCTTGCATTTATGTTTATGACTTCTCTTCAACACTTCATCCTCTTTTTTATGATACAAAGCTTGCATTATGTATGTCCTACTGTTTCTTAAGGCTGACTTGAAAATGTTGTAGTCCTCCCACATCAAAACAGAAAATCTTGTGAGCCCATACACTAAAACACTTCCATATCCATGTCTGATGGATATCCGTGGGTATACCTACGTTAACATCTTCCACCCTTGAAAGCTGATCTCCTTATCATTGGCATAGACTGCACTGCTTCACATCAGGGAGTAGCTTTGGAACACATAAACTGGGCTTCTTTTGCAGGAAACTAAAACAGATGATGAACTTCAGCAATGCACTTAATGTACCAGTTCAAAGGTGCACACTGAACTCATGAGAAATAACATCCTAACCTCCCAAAACATGTGTAGTCCCGTGTCTAGGCCCTCAGCACCAACAGTGTTACCTGTAGATCTGCTCCTGCTGTTCATTTGGGCATGGGATTATATCATGTGTTGAGTAGGTTATCCCTATTGGTCTATTTTTTTTTAATCATGGCTGTTAGTGGCAAAAATGCTTCTTGGAGTGAACACAGCCATCTGTTGTTTGTTTGTGTGTTTTTTTTAAAAGGGTGTGGCCGTGCTTTTTATCGTTCTCCTTAACTGATAGTTAATTTGTTACTTGCACAAAAATGCACATTTGTAACTTAATATATTCTGTTTCCCCTTATTTTGATTTAAACCTCCAGAGCCACTAAAAGCCACCATCAGCCCCCGGAAAGTCAAAAGCAGCGTCGGCAGCCAAGTGTCCTTGTCCTGCAGCGTCACAGGGACTGAGGACCAGGAGCTGTCCTGGTACCGGAACGGGGAGATCATCAACCCCGGGAACAACGTCCGGATCACCGGGGTCAACCGGGAGAACCTCATCATGGACGGCATGGCCAAGAGTGACGGGGGAGCCTACCAGTGCTTCGTGCGCAAGGACAAGATGTCTGCCCAGGACTATGTCCAGGTGGTTCTGGAAGGTCAGTCTCCACCACTGCTTTCCCACCAGCAATCCTGGTGTCCATGATAATGTGTAAGTTGTCTTTGGTGCCGTCGTTGTAAAGTGAACCCTAAAATCGGAGGGTACTCCCAGACTCTTGGTGGGGTTTGTCGTGCCCCGCTCTGGGCAAAAACTGATAGAATGGAAACACTGGTTTGAAAACAAAGATCTGTCTGTGAGGGAAGATACAGGTACCCCCAAAGGGCAGTGGAAGGGTTGTAGGAAAATTTATTTCCAAAGTCAAGAACACTGGACTTGAAGAACATTAACCTCAACAGCACTTTAAACATGGGGGGTGGGGGAGGACACGCCCCCTGTTCTTCTCAGGGCTTTAATAATTCCTGATAGCTCCCTCTGTGGGGGCCTTCAAACATCTCCGCAAGGACTGACCTTTTTCTCATACCAGGGAGAGTTTCTCTGGAATGCAGAAGAGAAAACATCTGAAACCATCTCTGGAAAAGATGCCTCTTCCTGACAGGAAAGTGTTCCTAAGCAAAATAAGCCCGGATCTCCTTGCTGTAAATCTTCCAGAAGAGTCTTCTACCCTTACACCTTCCCAAGCAGGTTTCTATTCAAATCCAAACCTCTCCTGGGCAGAGCTTTTCTGTTTGGCCTTATTGGCTGAAAGCTTGGGGATCATCTTAAATAACTGACACAACATTCTACAGGATAATCAAGTGGGGAAAGTCATCAATTTGTACAAAGGCTGCTCACTAATGAGGTTGTAGTGCAGGCATGGCATGGACACTATTTTTAGAGTCTTTATAGGAAAAGAAGAGATTACCTGCCTGGACTAAGTTACCTCGGCAACCATCTCCCGTGACTAAGAAAGCCTAAAGAGCATATTGATAATCTATCATGGTGTCGAGAGAGTGCAGGTTATCAGAGAGCAACAGCAGGAAAGATTTCAAAGACACTCAGGTCTCGCTGGGAAAATAATGTCTGCTTTCATCTCAGAAAAAGCCTGTCACTTGAATTAAAAAAAAGGGGGAAAAAAAAAAAGAGGAGGAGGGATGGCAGAGGTACATGGTGTGCACACTCACAGGTTTATTGGTCCTGTGTCAGCTTTCTCTCAGGATAAAAAGCTTTTTTTTTGTTGTTGCTGTTGTTCTGCTTTCTGAGGGGTGACAGTATCTAATGCACAGCAAAGGAAAGGAAGAGAGTCAGGGATGAAAATAAATAAATAAATTAGGACTCTGTCACACAACTGATGGGACAGAAATGAAAGAGAGAGGGGGGCAGAGGAAAAAATTATGAGATCAAATAAAACCAAATGCTCTTCCAGGCATGCTGAGGCCTTTCAGCATTCCTAGAGTGCCAGTGCTTATGTTTTTTACCCTGTGGCAAAGAAGGGAATTTTGCAGCCCTGTTTTTAATTCTAGTTTTTGGGGAGTCTTGCACACATCATGCCCGTTCCCTCAGTTTCCTGTGTGATGTGGCACTGACATTGCAATGGAAGAATCCTCCTAAATTTATAGGTAATACATAGCAGACTGTACATGAAGAGACGAATAAATAATGCATCACAGAGGGCATGAGACTTGTCAGTCGTGTCCTGACATCCTCTGTCCTGCACCAGGTTTGTCCTTAAAGGACAAACAAGATGAGTTTCCAAGTGTCTTCGGCCCCTCTCTGGGTGATGAGGCACCTTTTCCTCCTGTTTTTGCAGTCACTAATGCTGTAGGAAAACCAAAATCAGTTAATTTACATGCCACTTGGCCCTTTAAAACCCATCTTGAGACTAGATTGCTCCTTGTGTTCTTACTGCTCCCAACTGCACTGAAATTCCATCTTACATATGGCTTGGAAAGGGATATTTTCAAAGGAAGACAAACATGCATTGAATGACCCCAGAAAGAAGTTCCTAACTAATAGCAGGATGTCAGCACTCCTAAATGTTTCCCCACTGAACTCTCTGGAGAGGTGGGTATTTAATCCTGCTCCCTGCTTACAAAATTTCTGTGTCCATCCATTTTCTTTACTCACTTGCCTGGTAGAGGCTGAGTAAATTGGGAGACAGTTCACCAGATCAAGCGTTTGAATGCTTTCATTCAGGGAAATATTTATCTGTGGCACAAAATGACCACAGAAAGAAATTGGCATCACTGCTGTTACTGGCAATCTGTGTTCAGAAAAGCTTAATTTAACACTTTGCTAAATGGGGTGTTGTGGGTCAGGACTAAACTGCCCTGGCACAGCTCTGTGGAATCAGCCTGTGCAAGTTATGCCTGGCTCTTGGCAACAGCATTCATCCTTAGCTTTCCAAGGAACTAAATCTACCAGGAGAAGAAAAAACCCAAATGTGTTGAGGTTTTACTGTATGTCTTTTGTGAGGAATTGCACATGGCTTTAAAAGTTTTCTGCAGGAACCCGGAGGTTCATATAACCTATGATATGTAACTTATGATATATTCACATAACTTATAGTTGCCTGATCCATCCATTAAAGTGTTTTTCCTGCAGCAGAGTCAGTACTACGTTTCTCAGGAAATGAAAAAGGAACCTGCCATAAGCAAAGGGTCATTTGAGTCCTCTACCACCAAAAGTTGTTTCTCTCCATAATTAGAGTTGCATCCTGGAACACAATTGTTTGGGTCGTTTCTAAGAAAGACCTTGGCTCATGTGATAGGCTCCGGGATAGAGGGAACAAGCTTTACCCCTCGTAAGCACTGTTTTCCTGCTTTTCTTTCCCTCGGCAGATGGAACTCCCAAAATCATTTCTGCCTTCAGCGAGAAAGTGGTGAGCCCGGGAGAGCCAGTGTCCCTCGTGTGCAACGTGAAGGGGACTCCCCTGCCCACAATCACCTGGACTTTGGATGAAGATCCCATCGTGAAGGACGGCAGCCACCGGATCAGCCAGATCATCACCTCCGAGGGCAACGTGGTCAGTTACCTGAACATCTCCAACACTCAGGTCCGAGACGGGGGCGTTTATCGCTGCACTGCCAACAACTCTGCCGGAGTCGTCCCGTACCAGGCTCGAATAAACGTAAGAGGTGCTTGTCAAATCAGCTCCTCAAAAAAAAAAACAAAACAAACAACACACATAACTCATTGTAGTGGAGAAGAAGATTCTTGCATGTGATGAAATGAGCCTTGGAATGCCAAAACCAACTTACTGTTTTTTCCCCACTCCCTTCTTTCCCCACCGCTCTCTTTTCCCTTCCTGTCTCTCCAGCCCCATCTAGAAAGTGTATGGGATGGTTAAATACTGAAAGAACCCTTTGGCTTGTGTTCTATAGTCTGTTTTTCCTGTACTCATCTCTACTAGTTCATGGTTTCTTTACTTTAGTCCCGCTGTGCATGGGGTATTTTTCTTTTCCTTTCCTCCTTCACTTGTCCAACATTCATTGTAATTATTCATGTACACAGAACTTTAGCTTGAATTTCTGGCTCTACATGGCATAATACCCACCCTCACGGTATTATACCTTATATACATAAAAAATAAAAAGCTAACTTTGTGAGTGTTCTCATGTGTAACAGGATTCTGGCTTTGTATCCGTGTTAGTATTTCACATTAATTAAATCACACTCAGCCTTTTAACTTGTAAGGCAGCAAAGATTTTATCAGGCAAGTGCAAACGTATTTCCCCCCCCCCATAATTAGTATGGATGCTGCAGGGTGAGGAGAAAACTAGAGCATATAAAGATTAGGAAAACTGCTTAAGTAGCTCTTGAAAGGATAAACTGTCAAATGCTAAGAAGTGTCGTGTGAGGCACATCCCTCAGTGTCGTCAGCATTTGTACTTCTGGAAAAATCAGCACGCACGCTTCCTGAAGCGAACATGCCCTTAAATTGTTTCCAAGAGTCTCTTTTTCCCTTTCCAGGGCCGGCCAGCATCAGGCCGATGAAGAACATCACGGCCATAGCTGGGAGGGACACCTACATCCACTGCAGGGTCATTGGGTACCCCTATTACTCCATCAAGTGGTACAAGAACTCCAACCTGCTCCCGTTCAACCATCGCCAGGTGGCGTTTGAGAACAACGGGACGCTGAAGCTCTCGGATGTGCAGAAGGAGGTGGACGAGGGGGAATACACCTGCAATGTCCTGGTCCAGCCCCAGCTGTCCACCAGCCAGAGCGTGCACGTGACGGTGAAAGGTGAGGTTAACCGGGAAAACCGAGCCGGGATAATTGCTGTGTCACCCGTGGAAAGGCAGAGTCGCGCGCACACGAGGACTGTCCTGGCACCTAAGAAGGTTAATCCAGCTTTGTGTTTATTTTTAATGATGACACAGGTGCTCATCGGTCGCCGTGTCTTGTTCTCTCTTGACTTTTACCCTCCTTCATTCAACTGCTCTCCAAGTGGGAGCCTTGCAGCAGCAAATTTTCCATGAGCGTTTTTCACTGCAACAATTAAGTCAGGAGATTAATGGTTTGTCCCCTACCTTTCACTGTTTCACTGTTTTCTCTGCTGAGTAGCAAAGTTCACATTTTCATTAGCCAGTGACTTTCCAGTTCTTAAAAAATGAGATGAGAATTTCAGTGTCTGTATTTTTACCAATAAGCAGAGACAGGAACTAAAAGCATTAACCTTGCTTTCCTCTTATTAAGTGATTATCAGAATGCTCTCCACACTTAGAAAGGTAACGCTGTAAACAAATGTGACTTGAAATTCTAAGAGGACGCTAAAAATCTATTCAAATAGTCCAAAACGAGGATGTTCAGATGGCCCTGAAAGACTTCAGCAAGAGATGGAGAATAGGAATTTTTTTAGCATTGTGTCCTGACTATTCTGATATTGGCAATGCTCAGACCTATTCATAAGGATACAAAAGACAGAAAACCTGATTGCAATAGCACCTACTTTTGAGCAATGGGGCCACTAAATAGTGCAATTCATGTGAACTTGTAGGAAGAATTGAGGTATAATTTCAATGATCCTGAAGTTCTTAGAAACTTTCTGAGCTTTTTTTGGGGGGCAGGACAGGAGGTAAGGAAGGTTGATTCCTATATCCATTCTCAGGTAAGATACAGAGAACAATAAACTAAAATGACTTTGTTATAGATATCTGACCTTTTAAATTCTTTCTGCTCTGGTAGTTTTGCCCTTTGGTATCAGCCTGGAGTGATGCAATTGCTAATTATTTCAAGAGGTTTAGGGGATTAGCTTTAAACCATGAGCAATTTGGACTCTGAAAGGCATGACATCTCACACACCTGAGACCATCAGGGGCACTGGTCACATGCTGTGGTATAAAAACCTTTTCCTTTCATATATGTTGTACTTTGCTTGACACCACAATAATATCACACATCTGTTGATACAGTTTAGGAGCTGAATGACAAATCAGTAACTGTGTTGCTGCTGCATTAACAGGCCACCGTGGTAAATCTGGTGAGGAATTCTGCCACTTAAATGACTCCATTCTTCAAATGACTGTCAAAACGAGTGTAGCCAGACAAAACAAATCCAGCAGTCTATCCTTACAGCTCAGGCATTTAGATCAAAACAGTACCAGCCACTGAGAACAGTAGCTGGTACCTCAGGTGCAATCCTGTTCTATCTTCCATTAGGTTACAATTTCGAACTTGACAATTCCTCCCCCAGAAAGCAGATTGCCAGCCCTCTCCATTTTGATTGAACTGTAGCTTTTGTCAGTGATTTGAATTCTTTGACGGTGTTCTGCTGTAATTCTGGATATTCAGCTGCCAGGGCCATTGACTGGTTAGAAATCTTGAACAGTGACTGAATATGCTCTGAATAACTTTAATAAAGTTATTGACAAGACACTGTTATTTGAAAAAAAAATAAATGTTAATAACCTGACCTCATATGCTAAGCCCAAAATGTCAAAGGTGAGCTTCGTATGTCAGACCTGAACAGTTCTCAAGGTTCCTGTATCTAGAGGTCAGTATTGTCACAGTGGATTTTTAGATGGCTATGTATTGTTTTCTAGAACTACATAGTCTTTTTATCTGCCATTAAGGGAGAGTCAAAAGTGGCCCTGTTGCTTTAAAATATTATTAATGTGTGCGTTGCCTTTTCACTTTATAGATTCCAAAGTTAACGTCGTGACTTTCAGGCACTTATATCTGATACTGAGAAATGCAAAATATGGCCCAGTCTACATACTGGAGGTTAAAAGTACTTTGAAATAGGACATTGTAAGGGGAGTTATTATCAGTGCTCAGATATCCTTATTTATAGTTCAGCTTCTCATACCATCAGAATAATTATTTCTTCTCCAGAGAAACAGAGGGAGAATTCTTGTCCGTCTTCAACATCATGAGCCCTTTGGTTTGCTCTCAGTTCTGCTACAAGTTTCCTGGGTGACCTCAACATCTGAAGGGTGATTCAGGATAGGTGACACTTTATGAGCTGTTACTTAGTATTTTATTCCCTCCGTGTTCTGTTCTGAGGACATAATTATTAATTTCCTCATGAGCTTATAACCTCTGTGGTATCCAAATGTTTCAGAAACAATATGTTCATTTTCAAAACCCACCTGGGTGATCAGGAGACCTTTGGAAAATGGCAACTGAGGCACAGACTGAACTTAAAAGTATCCACAGATTTTTTAATGTTCAATTTCAGAAGCCTACAGCTTAATTTTTCCAGTTCACCTGCTATTACATAGCATTTCTATGTTCAAAGCTCTGCTCCCATTGAAACGAATTTGCTTCTGAGAGTTTCTTTTCTTTCTTCAGAGCACTCACGTCACCCAGCTTAGCAACCCCCTGGGAAAGACAGATTAAGTAATTTAATTAGCTTTATCTGAGAGATCTGTGGCAAAGGTGAATGCAGAATTTGGCTCTACAGGGCAGCATTTATCTGCATGAGGTGAACAACTGGCTATTCTTGTTGGCAGTCCTCTGCCACATTTACTTCTCACTTTGCAAATCCTCCAGCACATGAAGCATCTTTGTTCTGTCTTGAATGGGGGCTTTCTAAAATCAGCATTTAAATAAAGATGTGCAACAGCATGAGCTGTAATCAAATACAAGAGAACTATCCATTCTGTGGAGAATTTTGGGATTTACAAACATCCAAACGGAAGTGAAATCGTTCTTTGGAAATCATTATAAGATCACAGACAGGAGAACAGTTTAAGTGAAATTCTGGCTGCCAGAGAACCTGAGTGGGGCTTTCAGAGCCTCCCACCTGGCAGGCTGTCAGGGAGCCAAAAGCTTGGGAACTGGGCATTTATGTGCTGTTTGACCTTAGGCCTACTGGTTCTTTGCACTGTTGATCAGAAGGAGCAATTAGACGCTCCATGAAATCAGTTATCCCATTTTTTAGGAGTAGCTGGTGCCCTTGTCTGCATGGCCGCCCGTGCAGTCTGCAGACTCCAAATAACTCTGTCCCACAGAGATGTGGCATGTCAACCCTCCTCCCCCTCCACCAGCCCTTGCCTGTCCCTTGCCTCTGTCCCAAAACCTGGCTTTGGAAGCTAGCAGTCCCATCACCTGGCTGCTGGGAGCTGAGTGGACAAGCTGGCAGGAAAATGTGCAGGTTTCTGGTTGGCAGACACAGCTCTGTTGGGACCGTGCCTGACTCCTAACGGAGCTTTTTGGAAATCAAGCAATCTCGGCGTTATTTTTTTCTTATATTTAGGCAAATGAATTGGCCAGTTCTGAGTTCTGACACAAAGCCATGAAAACTCCCCACCCTGTAATGCAAAAGTAACAGGGGGAGACTGTGACTGTACTTATTTAATTTGTGGTATTCTATACCTGCCCACCACTTGCCTTTGCAGCTGTAATAATACCTCTTCAACGTGTTTTGCTTTGGCCCATGTTAAATGTAATTTTCTTTTTAGCTTTTCTTTTTTTTTTTTTTTTGTGAAGTAAACTGAACCCCCTTTCCTCTCCTTCCTTCGAAGTGGAAACAGTAGTTACTGACATCTTCAAAAGTAATCATTGAGATTAACCTTGCACAAGTCCTTGCCAAGAGCAGAATTATTCTCAGCACTGTTTTCTCAGTCTATGTTTGGCTCTCATGGTTTTTCAGTGGGGTTCATACACATCTACCAGTGATAAAGGGCTACTGGAGTCAGAGATCCTAAGGAAAAGAATATTCCATGGAAGATGCACATTTTGTGTTCATTCCTTCTCAGAATGACCTGTCCTCCTTAGTTTTTCTCCAGCTCATCGTTGTCCAAGTCCTGGCTCTTCTCTGGGTTCCAAAATCAATGTCTCCCCCATGTCTTTGTCATCCCATTTCTTCACTTCCTTGTTCTCATGACTCAAAAATAGTCTTGCCCTTCATGAGGAGCTCCCAACCTTTTCTTCAGCCTCCAGTTACAGCTCTGGTCTAGTTGACTACATGGTATTTCGTCAAAGGTTGGACTCGGTGATCTTGGAGGTCTTTTCCAACCCAGATGATTCTGGTTGTGGTTCTGTGATTCTGCCAGCCTTCACTTTCTCCGTCTCCACTGGGTTTCATCCTGTCTCCCCCTCACATGGGTCACTCACTGCTCACTGTCAGTGCTGTACCTCACCCCACTGTTCCCTTGTCCCAGCCTCGCATCCTCCAGCAGTTTCCCAGCTCCACTTTACCAACCCTTATCACCTCTGCAATCCCACCACAAGCCCAGTGCCGACTTCTGACATCCCCCCACTGGTCCAAATGCAATTCTATAATTCCCCTTTGTTACCCCCTGTGCCACTTTCAGCTCCATCCCTTGCCACCTGCATGCCCAGCAATGCAGGCTGGTTCCCCATGCTGCTCCCTTGGCCCCCACATCTCTTTCCTTTCTCTCTGCATTGAAACAACTTTTTTTCATGCTCCCTGGGCCCAGCACGGGAGCTATTTGAGCTCTAGAGAGAAAAATCTGCTCTGATTTCTCACTTCTCACCAGGCTGCACCTGCCCCACGTGTCTGGAACTGACTCAGACGCTGAAGGATGTGTTACTCAGACCCTGGGAGATCTTAGCTGTTAGTCACTGGAAAATATCCTCTCAAGAGATGATCACAGTGGGATTTTTGTCTATCTGTTTACTTGGTTTTACTCAGACAGCAAAATTTGGGCACCCTTGTGATGACTTTTCATAGGGGCAGCAAGATATCTGATGCTAGTGCCAGCACCTGCCAAACTTGAAATCCTTGCTGCTATCTGGTGGGACTTCTCAGATTCTCACAATGTCTTTTTTATTTTTGTAGTAGAGTTTATTTATACTGCATCTCTATTTTTCCACTCTCACACCTTATTCTTGGAAAGGGCCAAAGAGTTGTAGCTGAAACTTTCCAGCTGAAGTGGCTCAGCCTGAGGCAGACACCTGACCTGGAAAAATGCTATCCAAACAAAAGGCAAACTGCAAGCACATGGAAATAGTCTTATGATGAGAAGTGTTGACAAACAAAAATGAGGTTATATTACCCACCCCACCTGGAAGTTTCCTATTTCCATTGAAAAAAACCTCCAACCTTCAAGTGCAAAATTGTAAAATAATAATAGCAGCATCTCTTTTACAGCATTTTAGTAGATCCCAGAGCATTTTAAAAACAGGAGTGAGTTATTATCTCCATTTTTTATTATGCAATTCATAGTAATAGTTTTCCCAGCTACAGTAAAAGCCATCAGTAGTAAGTGATGATTTTCTTGTCATCAGTCCCGTGGGACACATTCTCATGTAAACAGCCTGCTGCTATTCACACTTCTCCAACAGGAATTAATTGAAAAAGAAGCCCCTGAGAGGGAAGGGTACAGCATCATTAAAATAAAAAGTGTGGTGTTCAAAAGGGCTGTTTCTGATCTTGTAGAACTTGTACATCTCACTGATTTAGAAGGTTTTTCGTTGCCTTATACCAAAGTGATAGCACTTCACCTGTTGTGAACCACATAAAAGAATTGTATCAGCCTTGTTTCCTTTTAGAAAACAAGCAAAACAAACAGGGGCTGCTTCTAAATAGCTTCATATTGCAACTATTTGAATAGATTCTCCTCACCTTTCCTTGGAAGCATCTAGATTTTTCTGACGTATAAAATATTATAGGTGCATTTGCATTGCACTTCTGCTCAGGGAGGGTTGGTTTAAATAGTGAAAAATGTGCAGGCACAAAAGGGGAAAAACATCAGGGGAAATCTTTCGAGGGTTCTTGGGATCATGGTGCATTCTGTCATCAATCAGTCTGCTAATCTGTTCAAATTTCAGGCTGTGCCATGGATTATGCCAAGTGTGAATTCAGTTTCATGCACACATCTAAGATCTTACCTGTCCTGCTGGCCGAACCTTGCCAATGAATTGAGCCAGAAAAATCTTCTGGCCTTGATGTCCTTCAGATATTTCTTCTATTACATCACTTTCTGCCTTTCTCTCACTCTCCCACGCAATATGGGCTTGGATCCCTCCAAGCCTGTCACAGCTTCCTCAGGAGGAAATGTTCAGATATCTGGAAGTGACAGGGTTGTCACAGGCAGGAATCACGCAAGGGCCACTTGATGAGAATGGGTGAGAATGTGCAGTTGTGCAAAACACCCTGCAAAAATGCTCAGTCATCCTCAGGTCACATAATGGGCACGGGGAGCAAGGAGAGGCAGAGTCTGATTTAAGGGAATGTGCATTTTAATAAGGATATCTCCTGTGTGAGAATCCCACCACTTAACCTGTGGAAATACCTCATGAAAAGACCAAAACAGTCTGGTATTCTTGTAAGGTTTTTTTTTTGCCATTCAGCACAGAGCAACTCAGGGTTGTCTTTGCATTAAAACAGCTGACTTACACTCTTTAAAATCTCACAAGTGTCATGTGGATGCTGCAGTTGTGTCTTACTTTGCAGCAGCACACTTCTAATGTACTGCATTCCTAATGACTTCACCTCTGACACTGCAGGAAATGGTCACCCAAAAGTCTCTGTTAAAGTTGTTTCACTGCTGTCCTCATCTTCAGGATGAGGAATTACTATGTACAAATATAAAGCTTTTCACTTAAATCTAAAATAAGACTCCCTGGGTTTGTGCACAGTCTTATGTCTTTCAAACACAATTTAAGTTGGTGTATGGGTGCCTTTATTTATGAATTATGTAAACAATGTGAAATGAGCCTTAATACTTGAATAAGAGCCTCAGCTAAGGAGTTCAAGAGTATCTGTATGTTATGCTTGGATTTATCAAAAGTTTTCCCTCTTCTCTCACAGTGCAGCTTTATTTACTTCAGGTTTGGGAGAAGGAATGTTCTTCCTCCTTTTTCTCTGTGTTTGTTTTGTCAAATATATTTGAAATACTATCTTATGTATTCACTGAAACTGCCCTTAAAATTTTAAGCACTTTGCTGCACCAGGTTAGTGAGAGCTATTAGCACTGTGTGTGCAAGTACATGTAGTAAGGACATACAGAAAGCAAGACTGTGTGTGCATGGCAGGTTTGGAGCATGCTGGCCTCATTTCAAACAATGTGTACAACACACATCATCCCAAAAATCTCCAAAGTATTAACCCTGGGAAACAGAAGGGTGATATAAAATCAGCTGCTTATGTACAGTCCCAGGGTGAAGGTGAAAGGGATGGTAGTGTGAAACCAAACAGCTCAAGGGAAAGATTTTCAGAGACAAAGATCATTCTGTTGAAGTCCTCTCTCATCTAAACCTGTAACTTTTGGCTCTGATTTTGTTGATCTTAACTTTTCCCAGTTATACTTGAGGATAAAGATCGTTTTAGATCATTTTAGGGGCTTAACAAGGGCAGTAGCTCTGGACCAGGTTCCAAAAGAATAGTAAAAGTAACTGCTTAGTACTTCTGGACATGTAACCTGCAAGCGAGGCCTCTGATCAGGCAGCACTTTAACAAGGAGGGTTAACTGCTTGTTGTGTTAATATGCTCTTGCAGCTGCTTTCTTATCTTCAAATCTGGGTTTTATCTTTTGAAAATTAGTAGCAAATGCATCCCCCTGGGCAGGGAACTGAGCTCCCACCGTGCCAGGTTTGCAGGGTGCTTCAATATGATAAGGGCATTCACTTCTGCCCTCACAAAGGGGGCTGAAAGGAGGCGGTTCTGTAGATGGATGAGACATGATGCTTGGTTTCTACACAACGTTTTAAACCCTCTCTCCTTTTGGAGGAGCTCCCATAGCAGCATCAGGAGCCTGTGAACACCAGTGTTGCATGGCAGGGAAGGGGAGTGGGGACTAAGGTGAAGGGTGAAGCCTTTTCACATGAAATCCAGGATCACGCAGCTGCCCAAGGAGGCTGCACAGCTTGGTGGTTATTATTTTGCATCAGACATCAATATTCATTGCCAGAAGTATTTTATATTGCAGACACAGCTCCTGAAATAGTGTTGTTGGAAGAAAATCCGCTAGGGAACTGTTTATACTGATAAAGCAGGGGATGGCTTTCATTTTTCTGTGCAGAGCCACGGGAGAGGGAGCAGCATGTTCACAAGGCTGCTGCAGGAAACAGGCCATCTGCAGGATGCCCTGTTTTAGTGAATCATCTCAGCAGTTCCTTCCAACACAACTCCCATGGAACTGAGGGCAAGAAATTAAGGATGTTCCTCTGCTAATGGAGAGCAGCGTGGAAGCCCTCCTTGCCCTCCTTTACAGCAATCTCCCAGAGGTACAGGAGACCTTGCTAGGGCACAAAAACATAATTTAAATCTTCCTGTATTAGCACTAATGAGACTGGCCCATGCTCCCCTTCTTAAACAGACACTTAATTCAAGCACTCATCAATAAAGCACTCCCAAGGCACAGCACTTGGTTGCATGAAGCACAGATTTTCACTCTTTTGCTCATTGGAGGGAGAGAGAAACATCCCTCCCACGAACAGAATCACACATTCATATCCTGTTCTCCCTTTTTCTAGTTAAGATGTAACAACACATATATATAAAATAGCATAATTTTCCCCCCAAAAATCAAATACAACCTGTGAAGTATGGTCAAATTGAAGCTACATATAGGAAGGGAAAATAAAAACACCTTGAAGTATTTTAAACACACATTTCAATACATCTGTCCTACTGTAAATTTTCTGTCTCAGAGTTAAAATACTATATTATCTTATATTTTTAGTACTGTTTGGCAATGAGGCAACTTTAGTTTGAAAAAAAACCTCCACATGCTAGTTAATCAAACTTGATATTTTCTTCTTTCAAGGATATATATCAACTTTTTATTGCAGATATATAAATATAGAGAGAGAAAGAGATGGCAACTTTAGTGTTTCAGAAATTAATTGCCTGTCTTCATCAGATATTTTAATAAATGATTTTTTTGTGATCATTTCCTTCTTCAAAATAGCAGGGAGAAAGTTTACGTGCTGTGTTAGGTCACCAGAAACTTCCTTTATCAAACCAAACTGGTGAATACTGCAGTTGAAAAATGTTCTTCTATACTTCAGAGTTGTTGCTAGACTATTTACTTTCTTTATAGCACTGATTTTAAATCACACACTGGTTTTTAAAATAAGCTCCTTGTCAGGACTGGAAGCTGCTGCAGGTTAAATATACATTATATTTTATGAGGCAGAAATATGTGCTGATTTCCTCTATATCTTAAAAACCTGAGTAGAAGGGAAATGTGCTGTCTATAAATATTTTAGCCAATTTCTGAAATGCTCTGCAGGCTGCTACTTCAATTTTAGGGTTAGTAAATGCAGCCTCGCAAATCAATATTTTCCGAAAAATACTTCAGTGTGACCTAATGATCCTGCTCCCTGTTTTCTTCATCAGGGAGATGGAGAGCAAAGATGCACATAATAATCCCCGAGCAATATTTTGTCTGACTTCTGATATCATTTTGTCCGACTTCTGATATAATTTTGTCCACAAAAGATTGGTTCAAATTTGTTACACGCTCAGCAGAAAATACAGAAGCAATTTTGCCTCCCTGTTGTGAGTTTTAGAATGTCTTTCAGTAATGATGTCTGAGAGTGAGGGGAGGGTTTGGGCAGAAATGTTCTAGGGGGGGACTTGGCATTTAGCAGATATTTGCACTCAGCAATGGGAAAGGTTATGTCAAAACCTTTTGACAGACACGTTCGAGTAATTTCTCACTCCCATTTATATTATAAACTGCTCATCAATAAATGCTGAGAGAAATTTGGCCTTTTTCTGCTGCTGTACAAAGAATCTGAGATAGCTCATGTGAGTGGATTAACTTGAAGAGGCAGGCAGACATTTTGCCTCACTTTGTGGCAGTAGGTCCCCCGGTGAAAAAAGCAGATAATTTCCAGTGCTCAAAGTTCAAATAAACAGGGTGATTTCTACCAAGTTTCTTTTGTTCTGTATGGCTGATCTGCCAGATTTTCAGGATGCAATGGGACAGGTTTTAGTGATCTGAGAGATGGCAGCTTGGAAAAAGTCTCACAGCATGTCAGAAAAATTGATTGCAGTGGTATTTCTCACTACCACGGACATGGAGCCACTCTTGGGAGAAGCCAGGGAAAGCCTGTATGTGGGTCTGATGTGGCAGCTGAGCATGATCATAACTTCTCCTCAGCAAAGGGCACCACAGCTATGCTGGAAAACGGGAGTTAGTATCTGATTTGTGTCAACCTCTTGCACCGTGATGTGCATGTACACAAGGATTTGAACAAAGCCTTAGTCCTTTGGGAGGTTTGTTATCACAGAATCGTGTTGGAAGGGACCTTAAAGATCATCGAGTTCCAACACCTTCCACTGGACCAGGTTGCTCCAAGCCCTGTCCAACCTGGCTTTCAACACTTCCAGGGATGGGGCAGCCACAGCTTCTCTGGGCAACCTGTGCCAGGGCCTCACCGCTCTCAGTGTAAAGAATTTCCCCCTAATATCCCACCTAAGCCTCCTCTCTGTCAGTGTGAAGCCATTCCCCCTTGTCCTGTCACTCCAGGCCCTTGGAAATAGTCTCTCTCCATCTTTCTTGTCAACTCCTTCAGGTCCTGGAAGGCCACCATTAGGTCACCCTAAAATGCTCTGAGCTGACAAGCAATGGTCAGAGGTATCTGTCCCTGCATCCCAGAAACAGGACACTGGCAGAGGAGCAAAACTGCTGCTGGGGAAGCCACTGGGCTGGCACACATTGCAACCCCTTTGGAGAGCTTTCCTGCTTCAGTTCTAAGGAAAGCACAGCCTTAGAATTGCTAAAGGGAGAAAGGACAAAAGAAATACAATTAGATAAAGCCACCAACTCCATTTTCTTCTGCAGCTCGCTCATATAGATCACTATAAATGTTCTGCTCTGGGTATCCTTCCATCTTTCCTGTTAAAGATGTTTGGATGTACTACAGATTATGTGTAAGTGATCTCTCAGGCAGTAGGAGAATGCACTCCTATATCTAAGAGACATAACCTCCAGGAACCTTCTCCTTTGATAAACGAGGATTTGAGTACTGCTTGCAAAGTTGGTTGTGCAGCCTTTTCAGGAGTGATTGATAGAAACCTATCTCAGATCAATGCCCTGGCTGTCAGAGTGCTCCCCTGAGAACTGGAGAAGATTTTGATTCCTTCACCTGACTAAGTATTTGAGACTCAATTTACCAAATTGTTAGTAAACATTCCGACCACAACCCGACAAAAGTGAGGCACCATCATTATCCTTTCTATATTTATTTAATCTAACCCACTGTTTCATTTGTTTTTATCAAAAATACCTGAAAACAACAGATTTTTAAGACATAGAATTCTTTCCTATGATAGAAAATAGGATACTTTCTTGCATGATTTTTTTTTGGTTTAGCCACAGAATACTAAGTAAAGAAAAAGAAAGAAAAGAGATTTGCCAGATTTTTCCTGAACAGGAATTAAACACCAACTTGAATATTTATGACTTTTACCGACCCTCTGATTAGAAATCAGTTTTAACTTAATTTACTGTCCTACAAGTACTGTATATGCCTTTCTCTTTCTGCCTCTACCCAGCATTAATGGGGATTGTGACTTGAAACACTTAGCAATAAATGCCAGCAGCAGTTAGAGAAGCTTACACTCCCTTTCATCACATCCAAGAAGCAAAGCTAGAGCCTCTTCCAGGTTTATTTCATGATCTAAGGAAGGCCCATGGATGTTACTAAGCTCTACCTGGCAATGTCACTGTTAACAGACTGGGGGAGCCTTGAGCTGGTGATGTGATTTGTGGAAGAGGTGCTCAATATTCTTGCAAGAGTCTACCAGTGATGTCAGGTGTCTCTAGAAGCCAGGACTTTCCCTGCTTGTCACCTCTGCTTAAGCACTGGGTGGTCAAGGAAGGAAAAGGTCTTTTGAAAAGATGTGATTTTCCAAGCTAAACAATGTCCTGTGCCTGCTGAAGGTGTAGCTTTTGCATATTAAAACACACCTGCACATCTGCTCCATTATGTTATTTTCAGAAACCAGCCCCGTGATTTCAACAGCTCCTCTCTCCTGTTTTGTTATTTTTTTCCCCAGTCCCGCCTTTCATCCAGCCCTTCGAGTTCCCGCGGTTCTCCATCGGGCAGAGGGTCTTCATTCCCTGTGTGGTGGTCTCCGGGGACCTGCCCATCACCATCACCTGGCAGAAGGACGGCAGGCCCATCCCCGCCAGCCTCGGCGTCACCATCGACAACATCGACTTCACCAGCTCCCTGAGGATCTCCAACCTGTCCCTGATGCACAACGGGAATTACACCTGCATCGCCAGAAATGACGCGGCGGCTGTGGAGCACCAAAGCCAATTAATCGTGAGAGGTGAGGAGGTGTAATTACCTCGAGGGGCGCAAATTAAGCGGGATCCGTCGGTGTTTTGTGACGGCGGCGTCTGTTTGATGGGAAGTACAAAAGGGAGGGGAATGTGGTAATCCCTCCCTTCGGAACAGAGAACACACAGAGCAGTGAAGCACAGAAACTAATGGCACTTTTCTATCTAAAAGTCTTGAAACTCATCAAAAACACTGGAGTGCACAGGGCGGATGGGGGAGATGCAAGGGTGACTTCATGGAAAATTGTATGAGGCACAAGCCCATTCTTTGGGATCAAGCCTTTGAGATGGTATCAAATTATTGTTTTAGTCTGCTTATACCCATTTTTTATTTAGATCACTCTCTCCTGTAGCATTATGTCAGTTAAAAAGCAAAGCATTGATGTTGACTTTGTGGGGAAAAGACTCTCCCCTGTTACCAGGTTGTCCTTTTCCTTATTTGTGTTTATTATGCAATTATCTCCATTCATTCACTCTGGTGGTTTCACAACATTTTGCCTTGAGATGGATGTGACTGGATGTTCAAGTAAGCAAACATTTTATGTGTAGCAGACCTCTCAAGTCACACCTTAGCCAAACTACCAGAGATCATCCCTTGTGATATATTTTCAAACTTACTGTGCAAAGATTCAACAAAAGCAAATTACTTCCTTTTATTTTCTAGAAGTTTTTCAAAGTGTTTAAAATTTTTCTGTTCTAAAAAAACGAGAGTGTCTTACTCTTCCCTCTCCACCATCTCTTCCTTGGTACCAAGCCATTGGGCTCCTCAGAGAAAGAGGGCACATGGAATAATCCTTCAGGTGACCCTGGTTATTTCTGCCTGCTGCAGATCACTACATTTTATATTCCCTTCTGGAGATTTACCAAAATAAATCTTAAAATTTTAAAGGGGCTTTTGCAATCTTTTCCAGGTTTGTTTTTGTTTTTTTTTTTTCACCTCAAAAACTCACTTGAAGCAAAGTTTTTTGAACAGCTCTTCCTTTTAAGTCAAATATTCCCACTGTCTTAAGACTATCCTTAGTGGATTATTCCCTAGTTTTCCACTTATAGAATGCACATGTTTACTTTTTTTATGCTAGTATTCCCAAAACTCAGTGGCACAAAAGTCCGTTACTTCTCCACTAGTTTTGGTATAAATATTACTTTACTTTTTTAATTTCCTTGATTTTAATCCTGTTTAATATTATTCAGTACAGATGTCTATTACTTACCTCATTTATTTAGTAATTCTTAAATGAAGTAGTTTAATTAACTACATGAAGTTAATTATTCCTTTCCTAAACTGTTCTGTTAGCATTTAACCCTATAAGAGAACGAATCACTGCAGCAGCTCTGTGTGGGTTCCTACAGATAATTCTGGGATGGTGGGAAGATGTGGTTTTACCACTGAAAATCTCTCTCTGCCACCACTGTCTGTCCCCTTCAGTGCTGAGATACTGGAGGCTTTAGGAATTGGGTCAACTGAGTCCATGTGTGGGGATTTCTGCTCAGTGTCCCACTGATGAGGACAGGTCCTGCCCTGCCCTCACTTCTCTCAACCTTTCCTGAGCTGCACTTTCCCTGTCTCCTGCTGCCAGCAGGTAATTCCTCCCCTGGAGAGCCCCTGTCTGCCCTGACCTCTTCCCTGGACACGTCTGCCTCTTGCTGCCTTGTTGGGCATTAATTAGATTTCCCTTCTTGTCAAGGGGAGGAGTTTTGGGGAGCCTTCTCTGGTGCCCTTCACACGCCCCTGACACCAACACTTCCATTTTCACCTCCACTTCCTCCTCATTGTCCTTCTGCTCTAATTTCACCTCCTGACCAGGGCTCTGCCCTGGTGGTGTGAGGACAACTGTTGGTGTGTGTGCCTGAAGGGTGTCCTCATAAACCCATAGGCGTGACAGAAGGGGCTTTTCACCCTCTTTTACCCTCTGGAGTCCTAGTCCTCCAACTTTTTGTCATTTTCCCCTCGTGCTGAACTTTCTGCCCAGCTCATGCTCTGCAGCAGTCTCCTTTAAGCCTCTCCTCTCCCTTCTCTCTCTTGCTGTCAGTTTAAATGGTAATGTTTTAATCAGTTTTGCATATGCATCTGAGGCAACAGCTCTCACTCAGAGGAAAAGTGGAAAATGTAATATCGTGTTTGACCTGAATTCCCTGCCAAACCCCTACACTGGCCTTTTTCCCTGGTACTGAGCTGCTTCAGCTGTCTCATTCCACACAGGCCAGAAGACAAACAGCCACTGTGATCACTCCTCCTCTGCATCCAACCTGACCTATACACATTTAAATTAAGACTTGGATTTTTTTTCCCTGCTGCCTGTTTATTCTCCAGGCTTTCTGATCTCTCCTCATCCTTTTGTTCGTAGGTGCCATGTAACTGAAACACAGTATTTTTCTGAATTAACTAAGGGGTTTATCTCTGAATATAGGGAGAAGTGGTGCTTTAAGTCCTCTTTTTTCTAATCCACATTGTGTGCTTTAAACTTAAATGTTGGCTATCCTAAAAGTCTGGAGATGTGTTCTGGGAATATCTTAATTATGTGCAGACTGTGCATTTTGATATGAGAGTAGACAGTGAGTGGGAAAGTGAAATATGACTGTTACCCACACAGTTCCTTTTTCTTATCTATCCTGTCCTTGTATTCACTTCAAAAGTAGACTTTAAAACAATGCAGGCTCTCATGTTTCCAAAATAAATGGGAATCCATATCATTTTATGGTACATGGGTAGAATTAGATGTAGAATCTAAATCCAGTCCATTCCTAAAATGAATGAAGAAACACAGGCCAACTGCTCATTGCTACATTTGAATTACTAGTGAATATACAAACTTCTGCAGAATACATACAGCCACAGAAATTCTTCAGCTTTACAGCTCCGGATTTTTTCCTCAATATTTTCTGTGTCAGATCACATGTATCTGCTATTTTTTATCATTCTTAAATTCCCATTAAGTTTTAGTCTGTTAAATAGATTTCTGATATTCTTCATACAGATATTATTTTTGATATCTAAGCTGCATTGCCATTTTGCAAAGAGCATTAAATAGCAAAAGAAAAACAAGCACTGGGTTTCTTAAAATCTGTGGGCACCTTATGTTAAATCTTTGCTGCTGTTCCAATTATTTTGTGCTTTATATAAGCAATCAAGTGGTATAAGGAGCCCTTAAAATCCAGCAAGGCTGGATTTTCCCTGCCTTAAATATCAGAGGAAGATGACAACCAGCTTCCACAACATCCCATAGGGGATGGAAGGCACCAGCTGAGAGGAAGTGAGATGATGAAGCTTTTGAGCATCTGGGTAAGGAGATCTGAGGGCAAACCCAGTTCTCTCCTCCATGGGTTTCTTGGTGAAATAAGGCAAAGTCAAATGCTCTGGACACAGACATGTCAGCACTTCTCTCCAAAAATTATTGGCCAATTTTAGATAAATCAGAAGAGGGGAAAACACCTCCAGTGTAGCTAAAAGCCTACAAACTTAATGAAAAGAAGTGATTGATAAGGAACACCTCTGCTGAGTGTAACACTGGATACCAGAGAACCCACACAGGCAAACCCTTCTGCAAACACAAGAAATGCTCCAGCTGGAATCTCTGCTCAAACACGAGGTACAAATCCACAGAAAATCAGGCTTGGTTAGTCCTAATGGTTATGGAATACCTTTTAAAAGCTTATTAATTAGCCACCAGGAGAATTCCCACTGTTCACTGCATCTAGGGACTGCGGGTAGGAAGTTGAGGTGAGTAAAAATGGGGCTTTCCTCCTCAAAATCATGGACTTTGCCAGATCCTGGCCTGCAGTTCCTCTGGGAATGCATTAAAAAATTGCAAGCTAGAAGGGTTTCTCAAAACCTCATAAATTACTATTATTTTAATTTTATTCCTTGGCACACTCTTGGTTTGCTAGGCATGCTATTAGGAAAAGGAAAAGAATAGGATCCTGTCATGAGAGCCACACACAGAAATTAGGAAAATATCTTCTCTGTCAACTACTTATATCATCATGAGGAATTAATTAAGGCTTTACTCATTAGGGCTGTCTTCTAAAGAGTGATTAAAAATCTATATACACTTTATCATGTGTTATTCATTTCTGTAGGGTTTCCTAAAATGGGAACGAAGTAATTATGAAATAAAAAGGGCTTTAATTGGTAACCAAAAAGAAAAAGCTCTTCAACGTATTGCGAGTTCAAAGTTTTTCTGATACTACCATAAAAGAGAATTCAAAGATAGTACTGGATGCATAAATCATGATTTTATAACTCCTGTTAGTGAACACATCATAAGTTAAAATTGAGATAAGGTCTTTAAATACCTAATAACCCCCCATGATGCACTTACTCCATTTAGTGTAAATGTGTTTTCATTTTGTGCTTGCCAGGAGTGTCGAATATCATTAGCTAGTTAGGCACCCAATGAGGGGGCCCTGAGCCTTGGATATTCCTGATAGGAAGTGAGTATCCATCTGCTTTCTGATGTTTGCTGGTGGTGCTGGTGCGATGCAGCAAATGTGGTTTGTGACAGACAAGAAGGGAGGGAAGATTTATGGTCACAGCTGGTGTCAAATATCATTTATTTCCTTTGCTGGTGTTTACACTGAGGCCTCAAAAATGCCCTCTTAAAAGATTCACTTCCTGTTTAACGTTCTCACTGGACAAACCTGATCAACACAAACCACTGGGCACGGTCTCATTTTGCAAAAGTACATCTTTTTTCTTGAACTGCAGAGCAAATGGTTTCACTAAACCAGCTAAATCGACCCCTTAGGTCCAATGACCAAATTTAATAACTGTTCATCTTTGCTAAAGTACAGTGTTTAATGATCTCATTCATTAATACATCAATGGTTGCTTTGGCTGATTAAATTTCTTCCATCATTTTGACAGTACGATCTAAATGTGAAGTACAAATATTCCGTGTAGAAATGAAACATCGTATCCTGGGCCAGTGTCATAGATTATTTCTTAACTCACTCCAGCAGCCCACCAGAGGAGCTGTGTTAGGAGCCTTCAGAATTGTTCCCCAGAGTGACATACTAATCACTGTACCTGGGAACCAGAAGAGCTCACGTGGATTTGAAGTCCAGGAAGGACTGTGGGAGTTTGTCATCTGGTCCTTGGAATAAAGCACGGGCAAAAAGGAGTTCTGGATTTACACAGAGCAAACTTAAATCATGGAATTGATGTGGGATCATGGGAATCTCGTGAGGTTTAACAAGGCCAAGTGCTGGTGCTGCACCTGGGTCAGGGAGACCCCTGGTACCAACCCAGGCTGGGGGATGAACAGACTGAGAGCAACCCTGGGAGAAGGACGTGGGGGTGCTGATGGGGGAGAGGCTGGACATGAACTGCCCATGTTTCCCAAATGTGTCCTGGGCTCATCCCACACCAAGGCAGCAGGGGAGGAAGAAATTCTTCCCTGTGAGGGTGGTCAGGCACTGGAATAGGTTTCCCAGAGAAACTGTGGCTGCCCCATCCCTGGAAGTGCCTAAGGTCAGGTCGGACGGGGCTTGGAGCAGCCTGCTATAGTGGGTGTCCCTGCCCACAGCAGGGGGTTGGAAAAGATGATCTTTAAGGTCCCAACCCAAACCATTCTATGATTCCATGACTGTGAATTTTAGCATGCACACATAAATCGATTTTTGTTAGCAGCTTGTAAAGTCAGTCATTGAGGGCAGCACTGACATTGGCAAACAGTGTCTTCTTAGGGTACCAACTCTTATTTTATCATCTTATCAGGATTATTTCGCACAGGGAGATACTAAAAGCATTTTCCTTCCTTTAAAATGGCACTGTGACATGCACACTATCTTTCATATCCTATTCTGATTGCTCTCATGCTTTGTTTTCCCATAGCGAGAGCCTGAGACTGCTAATCATAACATTGACTGAAAATACCTTTTTTAGGTCCTTTGAGTTCAGCCATTAAATAGTTTGCATCTGTCAACTTATTGCTCTTACCCTAAACAATTCAACAGCTCATTTCTCATCACAGATCCGTGGGCTGCCTTAAATGAGAGAGCCTGGCATAAATTCACTGTAAAAGCAATTTTAAATGCCCTCCTTTACAGGCTCAAGGAACTGTGCTGCTGAGACAAAGTTGATCATAAAAGTAGAACTGTTCAGTCATAATCATGAGCTATTTCAGTGTTTCACTTCTAAAGGGGCAGAGAAATCCCACACCTTTACAACTAAAGAGAGAGGAAGAGAACTAATTGTTTACTTTTTTCCATTAACTCAAGCACATCAGACAAAGTACCTTCATTAAATTCTTACTAAGCATATATTCTTTAAGGGCTAATGAACTCCTGAAAGAGAATGAAAAAGTTAATGTAGGATTATAACCTAAAGCTAAATATCAAAAGTTAGATGTAAACTAAGTGGCTAACAGCATGGTGTTCCAAACTGTGGTAGCACATAGCACAGAACAAGTTATTAATTTGAAATAAAATTGAGAAGCAAACCAGAAGAGAGGAAGAAAAATGTGAAGGTCTCCTCTGTTTGCTTTTTAATCGTTTACATAAGAAGAAAAATCCTGTGGCTTTACCTAGACAGCAATACAGAAACAACTGGAAGGTCATTGAATGAGTAATGTTATTTTGCTGTAGCATCTTTTCTGATGTCTATTGGCAATCTTAAGACTAAGTGGGAAGGGTTTGGGTCTTCAAAATCAGAGCAGCAGTTGGCATTTTTGTAGGTAGTACTAAAGGAAGCCCAAAGCTTTACTGAACATAGAAACTGTTTCTATTACAGAGTATGAGCTGAGTTTTTGCTGAGTAATGCTGAAACACACTTTGTTTGTGAAGCAGAACAAGAAAATAATATGATTTCTAATCATACACCTCGTCCCGGAGCTATATAGCAAAATTTTATTTCTTCAGTTACCATTCTGGAGTCATTCTGTATTGAAAGTAATGATTAAAAATGAGAATACCAAGAACATCTGAGAAATGTTTTATATATACATATATCCAAAACACAGTGAAATCAATATGATGAAAAGCCCTGTTCAGAGCTTGTCAGCATTAAAGGCACAACAGCCCAAGGATATCTATGTGAGTTCTTAAAGATGTGAAAGGATGCATTTCCATAGGAATGCTCAAAGAACATTTACTCTTGGCATCCATCCATTTTTCTCTATATTAGACAAAAAATGTATTTTAGCAGATAACTTTAATGCAAATAGTATTTGAAAAACTGATTGTCTTTATTCTACACTAAGCAATCTTGCTGAACTTTTCCAGAACTTTCTGCATGTGCCTGCTCATATAATAAAATAAGCTGTTTCCTGAAAAATTAGCACTTCTTGCCAGTGACATCCATAATAAATGAAGCATATAAAGAAAATGTTTCTCCAAGAGAGGGGAAATAAAACAAGTTACAGAAGCTTTATGTTGTGAGAGAGATTGTAAAAGACATTCTAGTCTTCACACCCTTCAGTGGTAGAGGAGGCCAGTAATTATCAGTCACTCCACTGCATCATTTGTAACCACTCATCTCTGGGACTGTAAGACTGGTACTGCCGAGCTGGGTTTGTGGTTTGTGTTGGTTTTTTATCCCTCTTTATGCATAAGCAGCTCGTAATTGATTTTTCAGAAGTTGTAAATAGACATTTCCTTACAGTTAGCGAGGTGAAACAAGCCAATGCCGCCGGGCCGAGCCGTACAAAATCAAATCTATTTGTGCAACTAACTGTGCTTTTCACCTGCTTTGGAAAATAAGCAATTATGTGTTTTGGGGGATAAAATGAACACAGAACAGTGAGAAAGGAGCTGCTGAAGCAAATGCCTTCTCTGAGCAGATAATTAGAACAGGGTGGGTGATTGCCCAGAGCTGCTCTTACTGGGATTTCATGTTTGATGCTTCCCTCTCGTGAATTAACACAACCTGCAACAGTTTGTTAGTGTGGCAGGCATTTGGAAAGCCAGAAGGGCTGTCAGCAGTAAAGATATCTTCTAGTGGAAAGGTATCTCTGTTAGTTCCCTCCATCTCTTCTAGCCACGTTCCAAACAGCAGTAGAGCTTTTTTGTACAGTTGGGCAGTAAACACCTTTGTATTATAGCGACAGGATTCAGTGAGGAAATTATGCAGTTGGAGGCATTATTTTCCCTCCAGAGGATTGTTCTCCTCTTTTAAAAAGCAGTTGTATCTATGAATGTGGAAAGAGAAAGTCGGAGGGGAGTCTGGATTGTGGAGGCACAGGGAGGAGGACTGGAGCTGTTGTGAGGAGGGTTCTCTGAACCTGCAGAGAGAGTGTTTATGTACCTCCAACTTTTAGCAGTCCTGTCCACACCAACACTGGCAGCTCCAGTTTCTTCTTAAGGAAAACCTGGGACTCTTTGGTATCCTGGGAGGTGTTATTTGCATAAACTATGAAAGTGTTTATACTGAAAAGAACCTCAGGGTCTTATATCACAGCACTGGTGCTTCTGCTGTGGTTTTGCTGCGCAGTGTTTTTGATGTGTAATTAGTCCTGTATTCATGGCTAATAAGAGCTGTTTTGGGTCCCAGGGCAAATACTCCCTGTACTGAGCTCCCTTTCCATGCTGCCTTGCATTTTCTTGTGATACAACCTCCTCCCATCATTCCTTTCTTAATTTCTGGCACTTCTGGAGAGGCAGCTGGTGGGGTCTGATGGGTGTTTGGGTCAGAGCAAGGAGGGGCCTTTGTTCTGTCTCCCCCAGACTTCAAGGTCAGTAGTGGCTGGACTTGAAGAGCTGTAAATCCATGAGGCTCCATATACTGTGGTGGGCAAGGAAAAGCCAGGAACTATTAGGATTTCACTTAGTGTGACGCTGTAATCAAGAGCATTTCAAAAAGCAAAGTTATTTGAGAAGAAAAAAAACCTGTCACAGGTTCAGTCACCTCACTGCATTTTCTCTGTGGCACTGTAAGAAATGACAAAAACACGTGGGATAAGGACACAAATAATTTATTTCTTTCCCAGACGTTTACTCCTTCGTGTTCTGAACCAGAGAACAGGAGTTCAGCAAATGCTGTGGCCTTAACTGACTTTAATACAACCATTAAACACTTCTAATATTCAAGAACTTTTGTGGAGCTTTCCACGTTCTTCACATCTTTCAGCTTTTCTTTCCAGCTTGTCAAATTTACAGGTTTTATTGAGACTTTGACATTTAGAATCAGCCCTTTGTGGTGAACTGTTGGTCTAACGTTGTCACAAGCTGTTTTCTTTACTGTGCACGTGCATTTGGAACATGTAGAGCTTTTCCTTGAGATCAGCAGCTCTTACCTTATTTATATATAAGTAGGTAAATACTTGCCTATGTGTGGAAGACTCATTGCAGTGGTTTTATGCTGCCTTGGAATAAATCTAATAATATGTATACATTGATGCACTGAAGTGTGAATTCTCCTCTTCAACTTAATGCAAGGAAATTGTGTTGAACCTTTTTATGGCTGTTTGTAGAGTGAAGTCCTATTAGAAGTTATGGATCAAACACCCTTATTTTAATGTGATTTGATTGCTATTAGAAGCATTATTTTTTAAGGTTATTTACACTACATAATTATTTTTTTCTGAAGTTTACTAGTTACGGTTCTAAAAAGCAAACACGGAAAAATTCAGTTGTTCTTAGACATCTGATAAACCTCTGCTTTATGAGAAAGCATTTATTATCTGGCCACAACACCATGATTTATCTATTACTCCATTTTTAACCTCTCCTATAGAGAGATTTCATAAACTTCTTTTTGTATCCTATGAAGACCAATGCTTTTGTTGTGTCTGGCAAGAAATACATTGAGACTGTGCACAGAAGGAAAATAATCTGGTGAAACCAGCTGTACTATGTCACTCACTGAATCATCAAAAAATTAAATTTATTTTTTTTGTTTCTGCTGTGAAATTTTGTGCCTCTGTGTTTGTTTGACTGGTGTGCCATTTTGAGGTCACCCTCACCGTGACCCAGTAAGTGTCACAAATTCTCATGGCTCCCTTTGCTTCCTCCCACAGTGCCCCCCAGGTTTGTGGTTCAGCCCAGCGACCAGGATGGGATCTATGGAAAAGCTGTAATCCTCAACTGCTCTGCAGAGGGTTATCCTGTCCCTACCATTGTCTGGAAGTACTCAAAAGGTAGGATTGCTGTGGGGATCGCTGGGGACAGACTAATTCTGGTTTAGTAGAAACTTACCCATAAATTGCTGGTTTAATCTTCACATTGTCAGAGAGTGTTTGGGTGCAATAAGGGACGTATCCCTTGTGTTTATGTTGTTCTTAAATCATTTCCCCAAGCACAAAGTGCTGGTCACTGTCATGGACACTGTCATTGGTCTGCCTTGGAGATGTCCCAGTGCTGTGACAGTGCCCCTGTGTAAGCTGTGGCCTCAGCAGGCAAATGAAATGGATGGCTGAGAGAAAAGATACACAGCTTTAATTGAGACAACCTCAGAACAAGGTTCACCAGCACTATTTGGCTCATTTCCCCCCCCCCCCTTTCAAAATTCATGATAACATGGCCAATCATATCTTTTCAGCAAAGAGAGGTCAGGTAGCATTAACATAAGCAGTAATTCAGTATGTGCTTTACATAATGCTTTAACATTTTCTTCTCATGTAACAGAGCATTAAAACTGGCCCCACTTGACCCTCAGTAACCACAGGAAATTGACTGCTTTTTAATTAAAATATGCTGCCTGATAAAGTGTGTCTTCTGGGCCCTATTCTCACTCGTGCACAGATCAAAAAAAAAAAAAAAAAAAAAAAAACCAAAAAAAAACCTCTTTACCCAATCCGAATGAGTTAACTCCTTGAAAAATAAAATGAGGTGCTGTTGAGAAGAAATCTTTCTGTAATGCCCCATGGTCACTTTTTGTTTCCTTAGGACCTAAGTCCAAATTGTATTTGAAAAGGGGTGAGGAAAGAGAAGTTTCCTGTAATAGACTATTTTTGCTTTTGTTGATGAATTCTGGTTCATTGTAAGAAAGGCACAGAGTTTCAAATTCCATTAATCTCAGTGACATGGGGGTTTTTAATTATGAGTACAGGTCATGAAAAAGTAATTCTGTTTAGTTGTGTTTGTGTGCTGAAGAAGGGTGCCAAGACAAAACAGACGAGTTGTAATTAACTGTGAAGAGATAAATAGCCCATCTTGGGATGATAGAACCATAGAATCATTAAAGTTGGAAAAAAACTCCAAGATCATGGAGTCCACCCTGTGCCCCATCCCTACCTTGTCCCCCAACCCAGAGCAGTGAGTGCCATGGCCAGGCCTTCCTTGGACACCTCCAGGGATGGGGACTCCACCACCTCCCTGGGCAGCCCCTGCCAAGGCCTGACCACCCTTTCCAGCAAGAAATTCCTCCTGATGTCCAACCTGAGCCTCCCCTGGCTCAGCTTCAGTCCATTTTCTCTTGTTCTCACTTGTTACCTGAGAGCAGAGCCTGACCCCCCACCTGGTTACAACCTCCTTTCAGGTGGTTGTAGATACTGAAAAGGTCTCCCTGAGCTTCCTCTTCTCCAGGCTAAACAACTTCAGCTCCCTCAGCAGCTCCTTTTATGACTTACTCTCTAGACTCAGTATAAATATAGACCTTAACCTTAATGAAGGAGAAAGGGATAGTTGGAGTGACACTTTGCCATCAAGTTTTTTAAGATTTATCAGTTAGAACTCTGAAGCTTTTAAGTCAAAGAAAGTTTTGATAGACATGTGGAGTCTTATCCTTGGAGATACTCAAAATCCATCTGGGCATGGTCTTGGGCAGCCAGGATTAGGTGACACTTTTTGATCAAATCAGCTGGATCACGTGGCCACCTGAGGTCTCTTCCAACCTCAGCAAGTCTGTGATTCACTGTAGACTCACCCACACAGTTGTATGGGACAAGCTGCTGTCCCTGCTCAGGAAGGATCTTGGCTGTAATAGCAGTAACAACGTGTGACGAGTAAGAAGCTTTTTGCAAACTGCCAGGAAGAATTTTTCCCAGTTTTTCCCAGTAGCTGTCCCTGGGACTATCAGCCTTTTCCCTTCTGTGAACATTAAATCGTTCCCAGAATTTTTCATGTGAAGAAATACAAGAAGTGAGTGCTGGCATCTACTCAGGCAATCAATCACAGGCATGTACAGTTAGTAAGGCAGAAATATGCCTTCCATCTGAATGACAGGAAGAATGGCTTATTAAAGAAAAAAAAAATTAGCAAAGGGAAAAGTGAGATATGCATGTGACTAGAATAGTTGAAAAATCAATGAGGGTGACAGAATTTTTATGAAAACATTATCATTTTAACATTTTTCAGTTCACAGTATTGGTCACCAGACTTTCTGTGAAATTGTAAGTTCCCAAAGCGAACTCTGCTAGGAATAAAGGGATTTTAAGTATGCATGTCTGGTCTTCCTAATATTCTAGACATTGTATTCATAGGTTGTTCTAGCTTGGTATGTTATCCTAAATCATTCCCTGTAATCTTTATTCATCATATTTCCTCCTGGTCTGACTCAGCCCACTGCTTATAGTAATTAATGCTGACAGATATGTGTACAGAAAGTGGTATTAGAGAATTCCATTGAAGTGAACTACCTTATGGTTTCCCTGAAAAATCCCATCTCCTGCTGCCAAAATTGGTTGTAAACCCCTTTGTTACAAGAAACATGTTTTAATACACACTTAGAGAGTCCCCAGTGCTGGAGGAACCTGAACTCGTGGTGGGCATCTGGACAGTAATATCCTGTTTCCTATTGCCTAAATCACCCAGTATCTTATTTCCAAGGAAAAGCAAATTCTTTCTTAAAGTTGATACAAAGTTGATACAAAAATCTTTGGCTTCCTGTCTTTTTGTGGACCTTCCATTCTTACATTCCTGCCAAACATGGTGCCTCCTTCCTGATTAGTGCTCTGAGCTTTTCATTTGTTACTTTCTTTGTTTTATTTGGGTTTTTTTGTGGGATTTTGTTTTTTTGTTTGTTTTTTTTTAACAGTCTGGCTACAAACATGGCAGAACAGAGAATTTTGTGTCATCAGTCCATCAGCTGTAGAAGAAAATAAGCAACACAGCCGCTGATGTGCTTTTCCATGTCACCCAGGGTTTTGTAAGCAAGGTCCTAGAGGTCCCTTGAGTTTGCCATGATTGCTTCAACAGACATCCCTCTTAGTCATAAGAAATTCATTTGGTGTCTGCATTAGGGATGCAGACTTGTGTGCCTGCTCAGCTCTAATTGTCAATAATTCATCAGCCTCTAAATGTACGACAAATGTGCCTTTTCACCCATGAACGGTCTGAAAATCTTCATTTCCTCTCTCTCCCTTTCTGGTTCCTCATTTTGTGCTCCTTTTGCCCCTTTACATTTAATGTGGGCAATTTATTCCTATCGTTGCATTCCGAAAGTCTTTCTTTTGAATTAATGACTTCTGTTTTGGCAAAGAACCACTCTGTTTATTCTGCTGATGTCAGAAGCCATTTGTGTTTCAGTTGCATTGAGCCTCCAAGAAGAGGAAGCCACAGTTTCTGCCTTATTTTAAGAAAACAAAAAAGGTGTTTCCCTTCCTAACTAACCTATTCCCACGGGTTTCCTGCTCCAGGTGCCGGGGTTCCTCAGTTCCAGCCGATTGCACTGAATGGTCGTATCCAGCTTCTCACAAACGGCTCCTTGCTGATTAAACATGTGCTGGAAGAAGACAGTGGATACTACCTGTGCAAGGTCAGCAATGATGTGGGAGCAGACGTCAGCAAGTCCATGTACCTCACTGTTAAAAGTAAGAATTAAACACTTCTCTGTGATCCAGATATTGCCATTGAGTGAAAAAGGCTTGTCTACTGCATCCTTAGTTTGGTGGGGAGGGAGGGCAGAGGTTGGCTTTGTTAGTTTTTGTTTTATTTTGGTCTTCAGCTGCATGGAAGTTAGTATGGTTAATTTTTTTTGGTAGAGGAAGAGAAGGGGACTTCGAGATGAAAAGGATTAACATCTCATTTCAAAAATATTTATTTTCTGTGAGCTGCAGCTGGGTAATGAAGGGAAAGTAAAAGAAAAAATTGTTGGTCAAGAGTAAAAACCAATAACAAAGGAGAAATACCCACAGGAACTGTTGCAAATCTTATAATTTGAAGGAAATATAGATTAAAAAGTCCTTGATCAATCCTAAATATACCATAGATGCATACCATATGTACAACTACAATTACTATAGGTAGATACTACAAGATATTACAACATCCTGTAAGATTTTATAGATACAGCCACAACAGTCATTTTGACTTAGGCAGGTAATTTTCAGAAAATGCATCTAATTCTGTTGGATCTGGAGTGCTTACACAACCTCGACCTATCTGTGCTTTCCAGGCGTAAGGGGCAAAAGCAATCCAGTTTTCAAGTGGATGTTGGGTATGATCCCTTCAAACATCAGCATTGCTTAGGAAATAGAGGAAATACAATGCAAGAAAAAAAAAAAAGAAGCTGTTTAAGATAATGTAATTTCTCACTAGAGAAAAAAAAGAGACTATTGTCACCTCAGCATGCCAAATGTTGCTGGATGACCTATCAGACCAGTATTGGAGGAGGTCGCCAAGCCATGAACTTTCATGTTTGTAGGATTTCTGAAGATTGACTGAGTGCTTTGAAGTTCTGGGATGTCAATTAGCTTGAAAAAGGTTTGCCCTTGAAAGTACAAAGATGGGTGTTTTCAGAAGGGAAGAAAAATCCAGTTTATTCTCTGTTGGAGAGTGTACTTGAGCCCATTAACGTTTAGATTTAGCGATTTTGTTTGTTGTTGAGAATGAATATCTAAATTATTTCAAAGGAAGAGTTGTTAGTTTTGCAAGCCCCGGTACCTCAGATGTCCTCTCTATGCTAACTTACCATAGTGGCTTTGTCTTCTGAAAAATAACATGATATCCCAACCTCTCCAGCAAGCATATTAAATCCATACTTTTTCTGTGGATCGGTAGAAGTTCCAGCTTCTGTGGTTTCCATAACTGGCCATTTTTTGGGCCAAACCTCCATTGTAGCAGCAATGCAGTGCTGTAATATGCTACAGAAACCCAGCATTGCTCTGGTTGGCAGCTCTGCTCACTGCCTGTCTGATCACTGCATGCAGTTTCATGTGTGATAAAAGAGCATCCCTTATCAAATAAGAGCAGGAGCTTCCCTGGAGAGCCAGTTGCTGTTTGAATCTGATAAAAACCCCTCCGGCTCTGAGATAGCAGGAAAGCACGTCTGTACCCCCTCACACACCCACCCTGACACAGCACAGCTCCCACCATGGCTGTTTGAGAAAATGCTGGTGGTGTTGGTGTGTGCAGAGAAGAGGCACAGCTTTAGCTTTTATCAAACACACGTTAAGGACAAGATGCTGTGAGAAAATGGGCCGTGGTGGCCCTCAGGTGTTGCTGGATCCTGGTGGAGTGGTAGTAGCATGTAATACTTGCACCTGTTCACGAGGACTGACTCCTAAATGAGGGCCTGTCTTTAATCTCTCTGGCACTGTATCTTGTCATTAATTGTTTTCTTTTTCCCTGTGGTTCCTTTTCCCTCTCCCCACGAGCCTGTTCCTGGACCCTGGTCCTCAGCTTAGTCCTCCTGCCAGATAAAAACCTTGGGCTACCTTCATGAGACTCATAGTGCTCTCAGTTAGTTGATCCTTCTCCACAAGGTCCCCCTAAATGCCTTCTTTAGTCAGAGGCAGAAGGTGAGGCCTGGCCTGTGCAGTTGTTTATGGGTGCAAAGTTTGTAAGTAAGAAACAGCCTTCCAAAACATAAACAAAGATTAGCTTGTGGCTTCCTTGTGACAAATTGGTTTCCCACCTCCCTTCAGTTTATGAGTGGGTTGTCTGCGAGCAGTAGCTGAAATCACCTGATGAAAAAGCAGGGTGGATTTAGTCATGATTATGGAACTCTCAGAAAGAAAAACATGGCAGCAGTACCTTTACAGCCGAGTCCTTCACTTCTTCACAGACCCTTGTGCCACAGAAACCTCATGTATGTGGTGCTAACCATGGATAGCATCACTGTGAACTTAAAAATAAACCCTCTTGTGCACAGGTGATTCTCCTCCTCCAAGTCTGATAAAAGTTTCTCCCTACTCTGTCAGTAACATCGCTGCATAAATTTTTACCTTTCATCGTTCCTGTTACAAATCTCTTCAATGAGCCAATGCTTTACTCTTCCAGAACTTCCAGTGTCACCTGGATCTAAACAAAAAAGATGCTGTCAAAAGAGAGTGGGCAAATTTTTGTTTTGGTAGTTCAGGATGGGACAGGATGAACTTTCCCGGGGGGTGTTGGGAAGAAGAAACACGTGTTTGAAGACATGTTTAAACAAGTTTTCCCATATAATGCAGGTTTAGTGCCACAATGAACATTGATCTAATGTGTTTCTATGACTCACTACCTCTACAATTGATAGGGTTTTTTTATAGTGAAAACCCATGTCAAGCTATAAACCACCTTGGCTTGCTCAACAAGACTCTTAGTACTAAGAAGGAAATGGTAGTAATTCCAGATATGCGTTTATTTGGTGCCTCAGTGTTTGTTGTGTGACACCTTCGTGTCAGAGAGGCTGATCCAACATTTGAAAGGAGATTGTATGAGGAGGGAGTGCAGAGGAAAAAGATGAGAGGAAATGAAAGAGCTTCAGGAATACCAACAGAATAGTGAAGAGAGTGGGCTGCCAGTGTCAATGCTGGATCAGGAACCACAGGGCTAGAATAGCAGCCATGAAAGCAGAGAATATTCATTTAGCAGCTATTATTCTTCTCCCTTTCTTTTCGAGAAATGGACATAAACATCATGATCAGCTCATTTCTCTCTTCTTCTGAATCAAGGATAAGTAGTTCTTGAATTGTGTGTTCAATAAGACATACAGTATTAGAAAGTTATGAGAGATCTGGAATAAGAAATCTAGTGCTGTCTTGAGAAATGACTCCTGGTGCTTGGGATGAGAAGGCTTCTGAAGAATTTCTATAAAGGATAATGAGCCTTTAACATGAAAGGAAGAACTGAAATTATTTAAAGGTTGCCTGGGAGTCACAAGGGAAGAGATTCTGCTTAAAACGGACTGCCTGCCTGCCTTCATCTGAATAAATGTCACACTTCCTAATTCCACTTTAGTGGCTATATATAACATGATAGAATGGTATTCTGAAAAAAACATACCTCCTGAAAAGCAGGCTTTCATTAAGGTATGTGTGTTCCTATGTAAATAATCTGCTGGAGGCAATCACATCAGCCCTGCCCCTTCTGAAATCCATCACTTGTTTTCATGACAATGTGGAGCCCGACAAGTTTTAATCTGATCATCAAAACCTTTCCAGCAAATCCTGTCTGCCAACAAAACAGAGCTGCTTCATTCACTTTCCTCTCAAATATGCTTCTTAACTATTGGCATTATGTGTGTTTAATGCATAAACCTAAAGCTGTCAGTCAGATCCACAGCTCCTTCCAGCAGGAACATGCTAATCCCAGCTAATTCTTTTAATGCCAAGTTTCGCCACTTAAACATTTTTTAAAAAGAAAAAAACTTTTAAAATTGTTACCTATGACAAGAGCTGGTGGAATAACAGAAGAGGCTGGTTGGGAAAGAGAGCCTGGTCACAGTTTAAAGTGAATCTGATGCCCTATTCCTGCACTACCTTGTGCTTCTGCTGCCCCTGCCTCCTTTATAGTGCCATTCATCCGTGTTGTCCATGACCTCTTCCAGGCAAGATTTGTTTCCCACCATCTCCAGACAACTCACGGAACAAAGAGACCTCAATCCCATAACTAGCTACTATTGCAAAAGAAATAAAATATAACAGTAGTTACAAACACAAATAACCCTAAAAGATCCTTATGAACGGAGATTCTGAGTCTCGTGAAGCTGTTTTTCTCCACTGCTCGTGGAGAACAGTTGTTCCACCATATGGCTGAAGCACTGCAGCATTTGTTTACTGAAATGGATGGAAATCTATGCCTGGCTTCCTTCGTGGAACTTTATCCGAGCAGGATAAAGGCATCCTTTCCATGTGACCAGTCAAATGAGTTTGCTGTGCTGCCACACCAGCAGCAAAGCCAGCAAGCTGTGATGAAGAACTCACTGTGCTCTGCTCACCAGGGTGCCTCTAAATGCTCCTTTTAGTCTTTAGGAAAATAATTCCTTCTTGAGAATGTGGGAATGTTGAGATTTGTCCAATTGCTACTTTTCCTTGTGTAGAAAATCCAATTTCTCCTTAAAATGCATATGTCCCTCAAGATGTCAGTAAGGGTATCATTGCCTGTTCTACATTTGCAAAGATAGATTGCCCATGATATGTAGCAAAGGAAGCTAAAAATCCCTTTCTTTAATACCTCTAAAAAGCACTTATAGAAAGGACAGCAGTAATGCAATGTCAAATTCACCAGAGCCCAGTTATTCTGGTATTTCCTAATCTGTATTTTTTCTACAGTAGGTGGTCTGTAAATGCTGTTTTCTGTGGCAATCAAAACAAAGTCCCCTGGTCTGATTGTTCAGTCTGATTTAATGTTTTCTTCTCCTGATATTCCACCATCTTTTTTTTAAAAAAAGGCTTTTTCATTTATTTGTTTCTTCATACTTATTTTGCAGTTATCTCAGGTAGAGTACATTTTTGTCCAGTGGACAAATCTGGCCAGAGTTGGTAAGAATCTCTGTCTGGATGGAGATTGCAAATGTACTCAGAATGAAAGAGTGGGGTAAAGGGATAGAAAACAAAAAATATTTCCTGTGAATTGAAACTGCCGTTGAGTCCCGAAGAGTCCTTCCTGAAGATCTGGTGATCTGCCCTTGCCTAATTTTGCCCTTGCCCTCATGACAGGCAGTTCCCTCTTTCGCCACCTGTTTCTTGGCAAACAACGGCAAAAACTGTGTTAAATATGAGGATGTGAACAAACTGCTCAGCTCAGTTTAAACTCCAAGTCAGTAGTGACTTAAACGCTCCTTTATCTGTTTTGTGCCCCTGCCCGGGGTAGGGGGGGTTTTGGAACAAGATGATCTTTAAGATCCCTTCCAACCCTGGTGATTCTGTGATTCTAGTTATTTTCATTGCATGCACAGTCTAAAAGATGCTGTAAAAGCTACTCTGAGTCCCGGAATCCCCAAAAACCCTCCCGAGTCGAGAGCGCTTCCTCTTGTCAGCAGAACGGCTCGTTTTCTTTTCCTAATGAGCTTCTCCCGGGATGAGGAACGAGCAGGTTCTGAGGAGCGCTGTTCCGTGCCTCCTCAGACCGTTGGCACAGCTTTGATTTAGGGACTGGCATCTTTAATCACCCATCATGTGTCATTACCCCGACGGGCGGCGGCAGCCGCGAGACACACGAGCTCCGATAAATCCGCGCTGGAGAAGCTCCGGAGCGCGATCCTTTGTTGGTTTTTTTTTTCCTTTACAGCAGATCAGCTGTCACAACAACACACCGCCTGTGGCAAGGCAGGGAAATTAAACATGAAGTATGTTCAAGGTAGCTGGTAGAAAAGCTGGAACACCCCCCTTTTTCCTTCCGTACATTCCAAAGCCTGTGGCAATTGGCTCCAACGGGTGCTTTCTCTTGTAAGGTAATTGCCAGATGTGCTGGAGTACAAATACTCAAGTGGTTTTGTATGCAAATCTTGGCAATTCTCTCAGTTAAAAAAAATGAGGAGAGAGGTAAAGGACTCCTCTCTTTTTTTCGTTGTTTTTTTTTTTTTTTCCCAATATTTTTTCTGAGTGGATGCAAGAAGAGAAAGTATTTACAGCCCTTTTTCTTTCCTTCAAGGCTGGTTGCACAGCAGTATTTCTAGCAGAAAAAGTGAAACAGATTTTTCTCCACACGGGCTCTGCTGTATCTTTTCCATCTGTATCAACAGTGTCATATTTATTGCTCTTTTTTCTTTTTCTTTTTTTTTTTTTTTTAATAGCTGCCTCTCTCAGCTTTATGTTGCCCAAAAGGACGCATGGGTGAGGTTTATTTTCAGAAGTTTTCCTTCTATGGAAATTTTTATAGCGGATGCAGAATCTTGAGGCTTTCCTGAAAAATAACCAATTTAACAAAGTTGTGATGATTTAGCCTCTCAAATACCTTCACATCTTCACATTTCCTAGAAAGGCTCATAATGGATAGGATTCTCAAGGTTGTGAATCACTGCTGCTTATTTTCTCCCTTTAATGAATAGATGAGTAATATGTAAACCACAGATATCTTAACATGTTCTCCTTTCTCAATATTAGTGACTCTTGTGTTAAATTATTACTTTATTCAGAGGTTTTACATGGCTCTCAGATTGCAATGAACTCTGTGTCCAGGTTTGGCCAACTGTGGTCAGGAGACTCTGTGCCACAGAGATATTTCAGATCAAGGACTGCAGCTCCTCTGTCTCTGAAAACTCTGAAACAAAACTTCAAAGTACTGTCTGCTCTGCTCTCCTCCTCCAGCTGAGAGGGTGGTGCTGCAGTGATTGATAGAAGCTGGACAGATAATCCATTTAAAATAACCATCATGAAGAAAGTACAAATTTCAGGTTATATATTTGGCACAGTACTGCAAACTCCCTACTGTGCTAGAATGTAATAAATGGTAATCCTGAAAGGTTCTTAGCTGGGAGGAAATATACTGAAAATTATTCTTACTGGTAATTTGGAAGCTTGTTTTCTTGAAAGAGAATTTAAAACATGATTTCCGATTTAGACTTTTCGTCACATGAAATGAGAATGAATACTCTTCTGGAACACAAGATGGTCCAATAATCTTTTAAGAAAAATATATGCTAGCAAGCATAGGACACCGGAGAGACAGAATTTCAGGATTGCTCGTCTTGTAATTACTCATTACTCATCTACCAGGTTTAGCCAGTTACTCCTCCTCCTCCTAATTTGACAGGGCAGGTGGAACATGCTCAGATTTCTGATGTTCATTGTTTTCTCTTCCACCTCTGGCTACAAAAAGGCTGTGTGTCTTCTTCCTGGCCCTTCCACCCTGCCCCTCCTGGGCTTGGCATTGCCCCAAAGCCCCATGTCAGGGAATGGCAGAGGCCATCTGAGGGTGCAAGTCGTGGCTCGACCCACAGCAGCTCAGGTGGAGCCTTTGGGTGGAACAGGTTTGCAGGGCACGCTCAGAGCATCACCCAGAACACATCAGTGGAGCACTGAGAGGCTGCAGGTGGGGGTGTGATGGCATTTAGAGGCTGTGGTGACATCAGTCAGATGGGCAGAGAAACAAGTGGGCAGAATCACAGCATCACAGAATCACAGGATGGGTCAGGTTGGAAGGAACCACAGTGGGTCATCCAGTCCCACCTCTCTGCTCCAGCAGGGCCATCCCAGAGCACATGGCCCAGGATTGTGTCCAGAGGGTTCTGGAATATCCCCAGTGAGGAGACTCCACACCCTCTCTGGACAATCCGTTCAGTGCTGGGTCACTGCCCAGCAAAGAAGTTCTTCCTCCTGTCCAGGTGGAACTTCCTGGGCATCAGTTCCTGCCCGTTCCTCTTGTGCCATTGCTGGCCCCCCCGAGCAGAGCCTGGTCCATCCTCTGCCCCCTCCCTGCAGACCCTCCAGACCTGGGGGAGGTCCCCTCTCAATGTCTGCTCTGGAGGCTGAACAGCCCCAGCTCCCTCAGCCTTTCCTGCTCCCAGAGATGCTCCATCCCTTCAGCATCTTCACATCTTTCTCCGGACCTGCTCCAAGAGCTCCATGTCCCTCCTGTCCTGAGGAGGCCAGAAGACAGTAATTAAATTTGGACATTTACCTCAGAAATTCTTGTCAGAATACACCAGTCTTAAAGGAAAAAAAAAAATTCTTTAAAAATTTTCTTGTCCGATGTTTTCTTAAAATAATGAAGTGGTTCTAAATCTCAAAGTCATCTACACAAAACTGTATCTTAATACAAATAGTGTTAGGACAGTGTTCTCATAGGTTATTTCTTTTTTTCCTTTAATCCTTATGGTACAGGAGTAATGACTAAACACTAACCATGCCCAGAATTCACTAGTGACGTTTGCTGATTTATCCAGAATCGAATTGATTTCAAATGCAGTGTGGATACAGGTGCACAGTCTTGGTTTTTCTTGAATATTTACCTTCAGGGGCATTGAATGCATAGAGTGTATACATTTACCTGGATTTTCATGCCATTAAACCTAAGAGTTTTTCAGAGTAACATTTTAAAATACAGATGCTGCTGGGAATGTTCCACTTGTGGGCTGGGAGCTGTTTGCAGTGCGTTTGCTGGGTTTAATGTTGGCTTCTGGGGGAGGAAGGGAATTCATGATCTGTTGCTGCTTCGTTTTATATTTGCAATGTCATCAAAAGTTGGGCCTGTGTCTTGCTAACACAGATTAAATAAACTTAAATCAAGAGAACATTGTAAAGCAATAGTGGGATGGAAATTAATTTACTGGGTATGAGCAGCACACATGACTATTTCCACTTCAGGAAAGCCAGCTCTTATAGTGCTGTGCTTTTTCCTTTCCTTTTTCCTTTCCCTTCATCGTTTTGTCCATGTCTAGTCATGCCAGCTTTAAGGGACACCTCATTTAGAAAGTTCCAGCAGGACAAAGCCTCAGGCCCAAAGAGGACAATATTCCTGTGTCCCACATCATTTTCCCTTCACAGCCAGTGGTGCATCTTCCTCTTCCTCACTGTCACCATTCTGCAAACCTCACATCTCTGCCATCACTTCCTTCTCTCCCTTAAATCCTTTTCCATCCTTCATTCATTCTTCTGTCCATTTCAGAGCTCCCCCCTATTATTCTTCTGTGAGTTTAGGGTTTGCAGAATGCTCTTTGAACAGCAAAAAATAGTGGACAGAGTCTTAAATTATATTTCTTTTTTATATATTGAATTCTTCTGCACTTTAAATGACTTAATCACAGCCTTTTCCAGTAAAAGGCCTGTGATCAAAAGATTATTACTGAATGTTGTCACAGAATCTGCATGAAGATTCTTTATAATTTTTCGATTTATTTGTTTATTATGGCTCATTGTTTATCCTTATCTTTAATTTGATGTAAAAAAGCCCCTAAATTTTGCATTACAATGAAAAAAAAGGTAATGAGTTATAATAAAAATAATAAAAACTATTTTACAGTATCTTAAGAGATATGAAAGATATAAACTACATTTGAGTATCAAGTGACACAGATGCCAAATGAGTTACATCCATTTTTCTATATAATTCTCCTGCAGTAAAAGAGGACTGTAAAAAAAGGTAGTTTATATGCAAATATTTTGTGCATTGGATAAGAGTTTATTTCTTTTAAAATATAATATCAAATGTTGCTATTAGTCAACCATGATCTTTTACAACTGCTTCCATCAGTGCAATTTTAAGCTTTTTTTAAGGAAAGCAATTTTGCCTTCAAACATAAAGAGTCATTTTTTCATAGTACTTTCTTTTTGGCTTCAAAATAGTTGGTTTTTTTTTTCAATAATTGCACGGTGGTTTTGTTCACATCCCTCTGTGAAAATCCTACAGTGGTACTCAGTATGAAGATATGAACTCCCATCCACATTGTTCAGATATTTGGCATGTGATGCTTGAACATATTTTGCTTTTATGTTTCCTGGGAAAAAAAAAGAGAAGGAAGTGCCCCCTTATGGCCATTGATTCCTGGGTGTCTTCACAGTACAGATCCCTAAATAAACATGGCTCCATTTTTAGATAAATCTTATTAGAATCCTGCAGGGTTAAGGAATGAATCAACTTGGTCTGTCAAACCAGGAGATAATGAAAGAATGAGCTCTTACTGTTGGCCTAATTAGTTATGATTTATCTAACCCCATCCTTTCTTTTTTTTTTTTTTAAACTGCCTCCATCAGGCCACAGCATAATTAGTCTTACATTCAAGTTTTGGTTTTGGTTTTCCATTCAGAGTTAGAATATTTGATCCTGTAGGAATGGTGTTGTCCAGGCAGTGTGTATGTTTGTGACAATAATTTTACCTTCTTTGTCATCAGGTGTTGGGTGCTTGGCTTCCTCCTGGCAAATTCCTGCCCCTGGGAAGGCAATGTTGTGCAATTGTGTGGATTTAATGTCATATGATTGTATGGATGCTGGTGAGCAAATTCAGAAAGCAGAAATGATACTTCAGGGAGGGAATAAATTTTATAGTTCCAACTACAGTCCTTGACTTGTGAAGCAGTTTATTCCTTTAAAATTCTGATGTGTTGACAGAGGAAATGTGTTCCACAGGTAGAGGCAATGACATTTAAACTCCCTGCTTTTAAAATTGAAACTTCTGTAGAGAGTTTCTCTTCTTCATTTTGCAAAAGATCATGTGATGCCATTATGCTGTAAAATATCTCTTGCTTTTTTTGAGCTAAAGGCCTCAGTTACCAATATTTCTGTGTCCCCATGTCCATGAACATGTGAGAATTCACATCATATTAATATAGAATTACAGAATCATAGAATGGCTTGGGTTCAGCGATTTGGTGAAATTTAATTCCTAAAGTTACATTAACCAAAAAAAAAAAAAAAAAAAGGAGCATCCTAAATATTATGTTCCTAAAACCATTTTGTCATTCTCAAAGCAGAACCCTGATTTATAGAAATGATGTGTACACAGTTGTCTTTCATAAGATCAGTGACGTGCTGAAGGATGCTCAGCAAAGCAGATGGCTCCTTAGGAAATTAAACATATGTTTAACATGAGTTGGTGTGGGGTTTTGTTGTTGGTGCCTTAAAATTTGGCATAAACTTTTTAAGAAAAAGTCCTCCAGCAAATGTTTTGTGCCTTTGGAAACTGATATTAAAGCAGCAACTGATGTCAGTAGCTGGCTTGCAGTCAGCACTGCAAGTTCTCTCAGTTCTGTTTCCCTGTTCCGAATTTCTCTTGTATTGGTTAAAATAAACTCTTAAATCACATCGTCAGTGACCTAACAAGAACATTTTTCCACTAATAGACTTGTCATATTGATAGATAAGCGCCTGGAAAACAATCCTATTCGCTTACTTCCATCTCTTTCCTTGCAAAGGACAAAGGTTTTTGAAGGATCAAATGTCATTTCTGGAAGTAAGGTGACATGAACTTGTGATCACAAAGTGAGGAGACCGAAAAAAGGGCTATTACATAAGTACATTTTGTTGCAAATCATCAGAGCAGTAGAAAAAAAAGCATCTGTTAGGCTATTATTTTTTTCCCTGGCTTTTAATTTCTCGTTATTGATTTTTGGTAATTGCACACATGTACGTGCACAATGGGGCAGCAGGATCTCACTTCTGTGGTCTTATCTCAAAACTGGCTTTTAAAATAAGTGCCTATTACTGTAAGTGCTCCATGTGCAGTGCTCTGCTGTATTTTTGTCCTGGTTACAACGCAGCTCAACTGCTGCATTTACAACTGGTATAAGCTGGCTCCTTGCCATGCTCTCGGAGCCATAAAACCCCTACTTTCAGCAAGGAAAATCTCCTGCCATCAGATTTTTTTAAGTGGTGGCTTGCCAAGCTGAAATAAGGAAGAACAGGCTTTTCATAAGTGGTTGCATATTGTTGTGGAAAATCCAATTACCCTTTGCTAAACGCCCAGATCTAAGGTTTAAATAAGAGCTAAATGAAGTGCCGAGCTTTTAAGGAAAATGGGAATGCACCTGAGTGGTGAGGAAGACCATTACAGGGAGCACAGCAATCCGGGATGCCCTGAGGAGTTTTGCTGATTCCCAGACAGTTCCCAGACCTATTTCAAGGAACTCACTAGTGGAGAGACAGATATAAGTGAAGACTTTTGAATTTTGTTTGCAAATAATGAAAATAACGCGTTGCACAGAGGTGTTGCCTCTCTGCCTTTGGGGTCTAAAGCCTCTCAGCATCAAAGACCTCCCAAAAATGCTTAAAAAGCTCTTAAAAATCTGAGTTACCATGGTTTAGCTGATACACAGCAAGTTCTTCAGATGCTGCAATTAAACTGTGTATTTATGTTCTTTTATACATATAATATGCATAAAATACACGCTTTCTTCTGCAATTCCCACTAAGTTCCTTATTCAAGGTTATTTCTGCTTTTGCTGATTTTTCTCTCATATTCCAATGGGAACATTTCTTGGCTGTATTGCTGTAAATCTCTCACCTTGATACTTTTTCTGAAACCAGAGTTGACTTTTTGCAGCTTGGTTAAAATCACTTTTAAAAGCAGGGAACAAATGAAACCCAAAACACAAACCTGAAGCAAATTTTGCTTCAGCTTCTGAATTTGACTGAGCAAGCTGAACAAGGGAAATGTAGGAGCTTAGAAGCACCAGGGATTTAGCTTGGAGCCATCCAGGGATATTTTCCCTTGGAAACCACAGGAGTTAGGGTACTTTTAAGGGATATATCATATACTTTCAGCTTGCTTATGCCAAGGCAGCTTGGTTTAGCAGAGCATTAGTCTGTTTGTGCAGGGTGTTGTAAACTAACCCAGGGAGTATTTCAAATATCCTGGAATGTGAGTGACCTCAAGGAGTTTCACACCGGAGTAAATTACTTTCATACCCAGAAAAGGGAAAGTAATACTATATGAACTGTTATAAAACCATCTAACTGGTTGAAGTCTGGGGGAATCTGTGCTCATTGTTGTCTCTCCTCATAAGTCTAGTGGGGTTTTTTTCCTTAAGTACCACTGGGTACGTGAACAGACATATTTGTCATTGTCGAGATAATGTTCTGGAGGGAGTTCCTTAATTCTTGTACTCCAAAGAAAATTAAGATATGGACCCTGCACCCATTTAATTTGGATTACTGGATGCTTAATAAAGAGAGTGAGGGCTTTTCAGAGCCTTTGTGCAGGTCACATAATGATTCTCAAGTCTGGCATCCTCTGGGTGCACCATGTAATGTTTTCCCAGCAAAAAAATTGCCTGTTTGCTTTAAATCCAGTTTATTCCTTTAACTCCTTTAAAGGTCTTGCCTTGCCTTGCCTTGCCTTCCCCTCCCTTCCCTTCCCTTCTTAATTTCTTAATACACTGAAACCCCACTTTTATGTCTCTGTAGGGGCCAGGAGAGAATAAAAACTTGTTAAATCGGCAGAGGACTTTGCATGGGAAAAGCCAACATGATTCCTCAGAGTATGAGGATGAACACAATTTTAAATATGTGTCTTCTACAGTCACCTGTCTGCATTGTTTCCATGGATGTGCATACACATACAAAAATAGGAATAATGCATAGAAAAGTAACTTGGTGGCACCACTTGACATATTATTTCCACTGAGTGTTTTCAGGAAAAATATGTTTTCCAGCCAAATTTTGTGCAGCATTAATTGCCAAGCCAATCTGCTTAGCATTTAAAAGGTATGGATCTCATTTCCTTGGAATAATCTTTAATCAGCATGTTTGCCTCCAACTGTTGAGTCAAGTCAGACTTCTAAATTTACACTAAGCTCTGATATCCCTGTTTTGAATATGTGCAAGTCTTCCAATTGTTTTTGCTTTTCCAGAATTAGGCCTCTGATGTATTTGCAATAGAAACACTTAATATATATTCCCTGACTGCTTCTAAACTCCACTGATTTTGTATGGGTATATAGGTTTTATTTCTCCTTTAGGAAGCATTTTCTTTTAAGTTAATGTTATAAATGATGTTATAATAAATACTTATAAAAATACTGCAATTAGAAAGTTAAGTAATATATGAATTGTAGGCTTTGACTCATAAAAGATTCCTGTAGACCAAGACTGTGAATTTCCAAGTCTTATATTTTGCATGGAAGAAAAAGCACATTTGATTCTGAATCAGGGGGGTTGTTTAGGAACAACAATCATACTTTACTTGTTTTTAATTAGATCATGATATTTTTGGAAGACCAGAGTTCAGGTATGGAACATACATGTACAGATACAGGTTCAACAGGTTTTTGAGGTAAAGAGAATGACTTCTGAGTGTTAACACCTTTGTTATGTCTCCTACATCAACTGGTGTTAATAGTGTTTCTAATTTTCTAGTCCAGAAATTCTGATTTTGCATTTCTTGCCTTTTAAAAGTATTTTTTTTTTGTTTACTTAACGAAATTACATGTTGTTATTTCATTAACTTTAATTAAAAAATCAAAAGTCACTGAAGTAGATGCAGTGATGATAATTCTGGGGTTACAGCGTCAGAAGGGCTACTAAGCACGTACATATTTAGTGTTTCAAGGCTCAGAGCAAAGTTAGTGGTGCATTTAAATAATTATTTATGCAATATGCTCATAATCCATATGCTCACTGTACAGAAACACGATGTGAGAGGTAGCTGAAGTCAAAGAGATTGACTTTATACGTGAAGCAGCTGGACAGGAGAGGCGTCCTTGGGTGTCCCAGAGTGTTCTCCCCCAGTGCCACAGGAAGAGAGAAGGAACCAACAGAAGGCAGCAGTATCTCTCAAAAAAACCCAGTTTATTGATTTTATTTTTCAGGAACATATCCCACCACCCCTGTTCTGGAAAAGCCCAGCTGGTGCTTTGTGAGTCTTTGAACCCCAGTCAAAATTTGTGCTTTGAAAAATGCCTGCTCATTGTTCCCCAGCTCCCTCCTTGTCCTGTTTAAATCTTCCTGAAGGATCCAGCATGATCCAGCCTTCCTCAGTTGTAGCTTTTCCACATTATTTCTATTTTCAATCGTCTTCACAGGGCTCCAGTTTCATCCTAATTCCTTTATACATATTGTAGGCAGTTTTCCTGAGGGCTGGATCTGTGGCAGGTTGGAAATTTCATTCACTCCCAGCTGTTTTTTTTTTGTGGCTGTTCCTCTATGCAAATACCTCCATGAAAATACTTTGTGTGCCTGCACACAGCCTCCCGAAAATCCAAGTAACACACAAAAAAGTCCGTGTGCAATTTGTGTAGCCTTAAGGGAGAAAAATTTGGAGTGGATTATCAGGCTTGAAAGCAAATTTTGGTGGTCTAAATATACCTGTTTTCTCAGGAAGCTCTAAGCAGTGAGGAGCAGAATTGAGTTTGTAGTGACATTACACCAAAAGCGTGGTATGACTTACAACAGGACATTGAACTGTCAAATATATTGGCGAAGATCTGGTGGCAAAAACAGATTGTATCTTACTTGGTCAAGAGGTTGTGCATTTTAACAGTGAGGGATAGAAACTATTAAGCTATAGTTATATAAACTGCAGTTATATGAACTATAACAAAGCAAGGTCCTACACCTGGGTTGTGGGAATCCCAGGCACACCTCCAGGTTGGGCAGAGAAGTGACTGAGACCAGGAATTGGGGGTGATGGGTGATGAAAAACTCAACATGAGCTGGCTGTGTGCTCTGGCAGCTCAGAAACCAACTGTGTTCCTGGGCTGCATCCAAAGCAGGGTGGGCAGCAGGTGAGGGGGGGATTCTGCCCCTCTGCCCTGCTCAGGTGAGACTCCACTGCAGTGCTGCCTCCAGCCCTGGGGTCCTCAACACAGAAGGACATGGAACTGTTGGAGCAAGTCCAGAGAAGGTCATGAAGTTGATGAGGGGACTGGAGCACCTCCCTTTTGGAGACAGGCTGAGAATGTTGGAGCTGTTCAACCTGGAGAAGAGAAGGTTGTGTGCAGACCTCACAGCACCTTCCAGTATCTGAAGGGGCCCACAAGGAACTTAGGAAGGGATTTTTCATCAGGAACTGCAGTGACAGGAGTAATGGGTTCAAACTGGAACAGGGGAAAAAAAGTTAGATATTAGGAAGGCATTCTTCCCTGTGAGGGTGGGGAGGCCCTGGCCCAGGTTGCCCAGAGAAGCTGTAGCTGCCCCTGGATCCCTGGAAGTGTCCAAGGCCAGGTTGAACAGGGGTTGGAGCAACCTGGGCTAATGGAAGGTGTCCCTGTCCAGGGAGTTGGAACTGGATGATCTTTAATGAGCCTTCCAACCCAAACCCTTCTGTAATTCTTACATAAGGACTCTTCACGTGTCTGAGCTGCCTTTAGGACAGTTTTCTTCCTTTGTGACAGGCAGACAAGGATGTAAGAAGTGTGTTTCCTGTCTTAGGGGCTTCCAGGAGCAGGAGGGGGCAGCGTTAACTGCAGAGGGTTTGCTATCCACCTCTCCAGCTTCATTATGTCAGCCGTGCACGCTGATGAACTGTAATTGTTTCCTGGCTGCCATCGGTAGGAGATGGGGTGACAAAGGGGTTTGGAGCACTGCTAGGTTCCTGTTTCCCTCACTGATCTCTATTAGAACAATCATTATGATAACGATTCTAATCCAAGCTTCTGTAATATAACTGAGAAATAAATGCTTCTTGTTAATATGCCTCAATTAATGGGTCACCCAGTGTAGCTGCAGCAGGTTGCAAGTAAGTAGCTTTCAGGATCTGAGCCCAACTGATTATAGGTTTTCTTTCCCTTTTTAGATGAAATGGATTCATAAGCCTTACTCAAATGAATCGCTCTTGCAGTCATTAATTATAGTATACACATGTTAATGACATCATTATCAGGAGATAACATAATGTCCCAAGCACCACGTGTTCCAGTTGTTTCCTGTGCAAACAATTGTGCTTGATAACACAGCCTGTCACCAAATGTCAAAAGAAACCACATGGTGTCTTGAAATGATTGTGAAATTATCATGTGTCACAGTTATGTGTGTCATAAACAATGCCATTGGGACCGAATTTTTCATCAGCTTCTTGGGTGAGGGATACTGAAGAGAACAAACAATTAAGATCTTGAACATCTCAAGTGCAGCACATAATGCAGCACTGGCTTGTTTAAAGCACATCCTGTGCCCGAATTAAAGTGCATTAGTCAGGAACTGAGGATATGCACAGGAACAGGCAATATTAAGCACCTTGGGAGATGTTTTTTCTTTTATTTATTAAACAAAAACAGAAAGGAATTAATCTTTTTAATATTCTACAGTTTAGTTCTCTTTTAGCACCTCCCTTTTAGCTTGGATAGCAAGACTGTAGGAAAATTGCCAGCGTAGCTCTTATTTTAGCAAATTAAATCTTGTTTGAGCAAAAGTCAGCGCCAAAGTTCCTCAAGAGTTCTATGGGACCAGAATGTTATCCATGTGGACTACCAAGCTCTGGAAATGGGAGGAATCTCACACCCCTGCCACGATGCAGCAACAATTTGAAGCCTGAGGCTGGCACGTGGGTTTTCCTGCTGACATTCCCAGGCAACAGGGCCTGAACCCTTCCTGGTTTTGCCCCTGCATAGCCCAGTTCCACAACAAAAAAAAAAGCTTGAACTCCCTCCTTTTTGCTATCTATGAGTTTTGGCAGCGTCACCATCTTTTACAGTTTTCCTTCTGAACTATGTAATTTATATAAATATATTTGGTTTTCCTGTGGGTTTTTTTTGCTGAACTGAAAAACATGATTATTCTCCTAATGGAAAGGAGCTGTGCAAAATTGCCCAGAGCCATGGGCTCCCAAGTACAGAAGGGTGAAACAGTTTTCCCTGAGGGTTCAAAGACTGCTTGTTACAGGAATGCCAGGAACTTTCCTCCTCTAGTGCTGCCTCTTCCATAGGATTTTGGGGGACCTCCTGGCAAACAGGAGACACTGTGCATGGCAGGAGTGCTCCCAGGACAGCTGGGCCCCTCCTGGGCCTAAGGGGTTGTCCCAGAGGTTGTAGCTAAAACCATCTTTCCTTTGGGGCAGCTCTTGGACATTGTTGTATTCCCCTTGGCAAAGCCTATTGTTGTTGTCATTACGGGTTTGGGAGAGCTTTTGTCTTTGATATCTTCCCATTGGGAAGCTGTTTGTCACTGAAAGGAAGGGAGGAAGAGAAGGAGAAAGAGAGAGAAAAAGAAAGAGAGGATAAGAAAGAGAGAAGGGGAAAGAGAAGGAGAAGGAGAAGGAGAAAGAGAAAGAGAAAGAGAAAGAGAAAGAGAAAGAGAAAGAGAAAGAGAAAGAGAAAGAGAAAGAG
>NW_016690210.1:960857-965048 GCF_001604755.1 Lepidothrix coronata | reverse complement strand
AGAGAAAGAGAAAGAGAAAGAGAAAGAGAAAGAGAAAGAGAAAGAGAAAGAGAAAGAGAAAGAGAAAGAAGGGGAGAAGGAAACAAAGGGAAGAAAGAAAGGGAGAAAGAGAAAAAAGGAAAGAAAGAAAGAAGGAGAGAAAGAAAAAGAAAGAAAGAAGCAAAGAAAGAAAAAGGAAGAAAGAAAGAAAGAAAAAGAAAGAAGAAAAGAAAGAAAGAAGGAAAGAAAGAAAGGGAGAAAGAGAAAAAAGGAAAGAAAGAAAGAAGGAGAGAAAGAAAAAGAAAGAAAGAAGCAAAGAAAGAAAAAGGAAGAAAGAAAGAAAGAAAAAGAAAGAAGAAAAGAAAGAAAGAAGGAAAGAAAGAAAGGGAGAAGGAAGGAAAGAAAGAAGGAGAGAAAGAAAGAAGGAAAGAAAGAAAGAAAGAAAAAGAAAGAAAGAAGGAAAGAAAGAAAGAAAAAAGAAAGAAAGAAAGAATAAAGAAAGAAAGGAAAAGAAAGAAAGAAGAAAAGAAAGAAAGAAAGAAAAACAAAGAAAGGAAGGAAGGAAGGAGGGAGAAAAAAATGTTTACCAGGAGGCAGTGTTGATCCAGCTGATGGGATGTTAATCCTTGTCCCAGCGTCGATCCCTCTCCTCATGCTGGGATGTTAATCCTGGTCCCATCGTCCATCCAGCTGGGTCGGCCAGACCGATGGGAAGCCCAGGATCCTGGGGTTCTTTCCCCATCCTGTGGAAGCCTGAGGTCCATCCGCGGGGGGCGGAGGAGGCAGAGGAGGCCTGGGCGGGCTTCTCCTCATCCATGGCCATGGTCCTGTTCCTGTCCATCGGCGGCGTCCTGTGCTGTGAAGAGGGGGAGAGGGAGAGGGAGGGAGAGGAAGGGAGGGAGAGGGAGGGAGAGGAAGGGAGGGAGAGGGAGGAAAGGAGAGAGAAAGGGAGAGAGAGGGAGAAAGAGGGAGAGAGAGGGAGAGGGAGCCGGAGCCACTCCTGGGAGAGCTGTGATGGGCTGAGCTCTGCACCCCGGAGCCCTGCGGGGCTTTGGCCACGGTCCCACACGACCCCCCCTCTCCACAGGGCACAGCCCGGGCTTTGCAGGCGGGGCTGGGTGGGCCCAGCCAGTAATTATGACATGGGAATTCTTGACAGATTACCTGTTTTTTGCACTTCCTGAGAGCATTCAATAAGATTAAGATAATGATTCAAGTCCTTTTTTTTTTTTAACCTGGAGCACCAAATCTTCCAATGCTCCCTCCAAAACTAATTACCCAGGTTTACAGTCTCGCAGTCACCAGCTCGCTCAGCCCTGGTACTGCAATAAATTACCAGTGACCCTTTTTTCACCTCCTTGCCTCAAATTCCCGTTCTCTGCAAAGGACACCATCTAATTAAAAAACACAACAGGGGCCTGCTCGGAGAGGAGGGGGGGAAACCGTGTGAGATTACAGGGGTTTATTCTGGCAAAATCTGAGGGAAGGAACATGAGCTCTGGAAAGAGAGGTGTAAGAGACTAGTGAGATTTATGAGAGACTGGCAGGGCTGACAATAGAAACTGGAAGAGTTAGTAGAGCTGCCAGCAACTTTGCAAGCTTTTGGAAGGAAAATCAAAGGATTATTATTTGTTAGCAGCAGTATTAAAAATGCATTTAACTGACACGGGGCTGAGAAGGCTTTTCCTTTCTTCGGTGCTGCAGATATGGTTGCATTTATATTTATATTTTTTTCCACAGTTCAGTAGAGTTCAGCTTCTTAATGAGCTGTTCTTTCTAAGAGTAGTTCTGGGCACTCTGTCTCTTGGTTGATGCTGCTCATACAGAACAACTGAGTCAAGTACACAGCATAAATATAAGAATATCTCAGGAATCACAGAACTTCAAGAGGCTTCCAAGTTATCCTTGAAAAACCTTATATAAGTTCAGATCTTTTCTGGCTATGTAACTACTTCAAAAGACAGCAAACATACCCCATGTGTTATCTGAGGAATAATTCACTTTGTAGACAGTCAAGGCATATTTTCGAGAAGACTTCAATTGTAGTCAGGGGTGTTCAGCAACTCTGCAAAGCCACTTGAACGCCTAGAAATAAATGAAGGAACACAAAAACATCTGTGAAAGAAGGTGGAAAGTAATGTTCTAGAAAACCTTCATTTTGCCACAGAAAAGAGAGTAAAATGAGAGTATCCTATGTGGCATTCAGCAAGCTTAGCCAAAGGACTTCATTTTGTGTCTTTTACTATTTTCTAATCAAGTGCATGATCAAAAATGAGGCAAAAATAAAAGTAGCATCGTTCCCTAAGTCCACAATCCTGAGCACTGTGTGCTCCCTGTACTAAAGGAGAATTTATCTTGTGAGAAAACAATGTTTGTGTAATTAAAGAATGCATCATCAAACATTATCACAGCAATCTCACTGGAGACTGGTTGGAGGATTCAGTTATTTTGTTTATTGGAATCTTGGATGCTTGAATTTGCCTTTTAAAATCAGTTTCTTTTTTAATTCATATAAGATTAATTCAGAGAGGAAATATATATATTAAAGTAGTATATATACTTTAATTCTCACTTACTGTTTGAGTCTGCAGACAGTAGGTTGGAGATTTGATGATCTTGGAGGTCTTTTGCAACTTAAATGATTCTGTGATTCAGTAGATTCTGAATTCAGTAGAGTTACTCTTCAAAATAGTCTTTTGGCATTCAAATTTCAGGATTCTATACTAATGGAAGACGGGACAAACTCTTTAAGACAATTGCTGGATCTGGAGACTTGGACAAAGCAACCTGGCTGAGTAGTCCCCCATTTTCATTCCTAGGAATTGAGGGGGAAAAACCTGTTGTCCACAAGATGTCCTGAAGTTGTTCAACGTTACCAACGATCCACTTATTAAAGGGAAAAGAAAGTAAATAAAATAAATTGGGGTGGAGAAACAATCTGCTTTTATCACCCTTTTCCTTGCATAAGTGGTTGAGATGGTGGGAATCTGATGGGTTTGTCCCAGTTTAAAGTTATAATTGCAACTGCTTTGACAGTGGCAGCACCTCTTTAGAACGTTCCTACTCAGTTATTAGTTTGGCATCATGCTGATGCTGTTATTACTTTCATTTATCTTACTGGGAAGGAAAGTTAAAAATCACATCATTTTCCAGCATCTTTCCACCGTGAGTTCCCAGTAAAACACTGTGGGATGAAGGTGTAGCACTTCAGGATTTTTCATGCTGCATTTGAAATAACAACCAGATTTCCCATTTCCCATCATTTAAGAGAGAGAAAAAATGAGATTGCTTCTCAAGATAAAATCTCAGGATGCTTTTTTATGGGATATTAGGTAATATGATAAATCTTTAATTACCATGAGCTACAAGTTATTTACAGAGGAGAAGCTGCATGGTTATACAACAATAAATCCAGTGTCCTGCCCATCAATCCTGCAGTCTGTTTTTGGCAGTGAACCTGGAAGCATTCAACCATGGGCAAATTCATTAAATAAGGAGCTGACTAGAAGCTAACTAGAAATTAGGGATAACTTTACTTCATGGTAAATAAAAGAATTTTTACCTGATTCAACAAAACCATAATCTTGAGTTTTGTTTTTTACTTGACAAAGCCATTCTTTCAGTTCCTCATAGAACAAAAAGTCAGGAATGTATTCCCAGGTGACCACCAGGAAATCCATGTCCTTTACAGTGATTTTATCTCCATGAATTCGAACCATCGAACTTTTATTGTTTGGCTGAAAAAAGATTTAGTTTTGAGAATTTTCATAAATTTTCACAGCTCTTTTTCCTTTTCTGTCAAAATTTGCATTTTGAAGATTTCATTAGCATTTTGTCCTGATTTTTTAATAAGTTTGGAACTGTAATACACTTTGTTTTTTTTCCTCCTGTTTTCAGTGGTTTTTATCAACTGTAACTAGGAAATCTCATTGTTGAAAGCTCTGTACTGAGTTTTAAAACAAACTATCATTTCTGTGCTACGTAATGGATGGTTTCTTCAGTTTGAAAAAGAAAAAAATATCTAATTGGTTAAGTCTTTGGTCACGTATCGAATTAGTCAGGTCAGGCAAGGAACTGAAGAGCCTGTGAAGCTGGTAATGGAAAGCAGTGCCTTTTCCCTCTTAGTATTTGAAATCTGTCTGGATTTATGGAGAATGAAGTAGCATTAGTGTCTGAAAAATGTCTGATATTCTGAATCCAGTTTTATAACAG
>NW_016690210.1:941785-960835 GCF_001604755.1 Lepidothrix coronata | reverse complement strand
GTTTTATAACAGAGACAGATTAAGAAGTTGCACAGCAGCTGATGGGTTTTGACGTTTGTTTATGAATAAACAGAAAAGTTCCATGTCAAGAATCATAGAAGGGTTTGGGTTGGAAGGGACCTTAAAGATCACCCCCTTCCAATGCCCTGCCATGGGCAGGGACACCTTCCACTGGCCCATGTTGCTCCAAGCCCAATCCAACCTGACTTTGGACACTCCCAGGGATCCAGGGGCAGCCACAACTTCTCTGGGCAACCTGTGCCAGGGCCTCCCCACCCTCACAGTCAAGAATTTCTTATACCTAATCTAACCTTACCCTCTCTTAGACTAAAACCATTGCCCCATGTTCTAACACTACATGCCCCTGTAAAAAGTCCTTCTCCAGCCTTCTTGTAGCCTCCTTTATTTACTGGCAGGTGCTGTAAGGTCTCTCCAGAGCTTCTCTTCTCCAGGCTGAACAATCCCAGCTCTCCCAGCCTTTCCTCCCAGCAGAGCTGCTCCAGCCCTGGGATCCTCTTGGTGCCTCCTCTGGCCTCTCTCCAGCACCTCCATGTCCTTCCTGTGCTGGTTCCCCAGGGCTGGAGCCAGCTCTGCAGGGGGGTCTCACCTGAGGGGGCAGAGGGGCAGAATCCCCTGCCCTGCTGCTCATGATGCTTTGGATGCAGCCCAGGACACAGGTGTTGTCTGGGCTACAAGTGGACATTGATGGGTTATGTTGAGCTTCTCATCAAACAATACTCCCAAGGCTTTCTCCTCAGGGCTGCTCTCAACCCATTCTCCACCCAGCCTGTATTTAGGGAAATCATAAGTGATGGTTTGCTGAAAATTATAATTTAATTTCGGTATAATTTCCAATGTTTTTGTGGACAGCGAGGTAGAATACACAGAATATTTACACGGACTTATTTACACAGTTGAAAAGAATTGCTTAGAAATATTTGGAAAGTTCCATCCATTGTCTCCCCACCAGTAGATTTCACACACAGATTATTGCCCATGAACCTGGGTCTGGGGGACCACACCAGCCATGGCTGACTGTGGACAATAAAAGCTGTACAGGGAGCTGTGGAGCCCAGAGCTTGATCTCACTCATAGTGTCAAACCACAGGCACACTCAGGGTCCTCAGCTTCATCACAGAGGGCTGGGAAATCCTGAGATCCCAATTTCAACCAGAGCTGTCACCATTTTCATATTACCTGTTTTGGAGCCAAGGAAATGTAGGGCATCCTGCTTTCCCAGCTGGGAACATGAAAACCCTACAACCAGGGGTCAAAAAACCTTTTCTTTTTGTGTATTTCTTGCATCCCAAGGAATAATCACTCGATATGCTTTAGAGAAATTAAATTAAAAGCCTTTCTTGGCCATTCTTACAGTCTGAAGTCTCAACAGGAGGCGCTCTGAAAAGCTTCCTACCAACTAACAAGAAACTCTAAAGTGCATCTCAGAAAAAGCAATAAAAGTTGAGCATAAGTTCTCCCTGTGTATGTGACTAATGAGGTTGCTATATAGTGCACAAACCCACACTGTTCATTTGTAAGTGATTATTCTTTTTATAATGGAATGTAATTTTTAAAAAAATAAAAACAAAAACAAAAAACAAACAAACAAAAAAAAAACCACCACCAAAAGCACACAAAAAAGCCCCAAAACCCAGAATGACCAAATCAGCACTTAAACACCCTGGATTTCCTAAGGCCAAATTCTTTGTACGAAAGATAATTTAATAATTTAGGCGGCAAGTTTAGATCCAAGCACGGTTTTTGCGTTTGTGCATTTCAAGGATCCGATTAAGAAAGAAACATTTGACAATCTGATTAAAAAAAAAAAAAAAAATCAAAGCAGTGTTTTTGTAGTGCCCCTGTAACTGGCTGCTTCATTTATCATATTCAGCATCCATCACATGCAATATGTCAAGCCGTGCTTAGAAGCAATGACTTTCTTCTTGCTTTGCTGCTGGTTGCATTATCAGCAGTGCCATTTTGGCCTCTGCTTTTGGGTGTGGAAGAGGTAATGGAAGTTCCTATTCCCTTGAAGCGCAATTTAAAGGCAAAAAAAAAAAATAAAATAAAAAATAAACCAAGTCCTTTGAACTCCTTCGTGCTGTGGGAAGGTACCGTGGGGGGAAGTGACCCACAGCCCTGTGCAGGAGATGGATGGCTGTAATTTACTCCTGCCTGAAACACAAGTATTTATGATGCCTTTCCTTGGCCAAGGGGTAAAAAACGGTCTCTGGAGAAACAGAAACATTTTGTGTTTTTTTTTAAGAGCATATTGAAAAGAGGAATATACAGGACAGCTGAAGGTCGAGGGAAGAAGGCAGTGAAGGTTGCTTTGTCCTCTTTTCCAGGTAGTGAAATATTTCTCCTTGTTTGCCTCTGTGGAAAACATCTGCTTTTTTTTTTTTTTTCCTTTCTTACTCCCACACATGTCTATGCACAAAGTCAGGTGCAAACACACACACACACCCCCCACCCTTGACCTAAATTATATAGGTGACAAACCTGTAGGTCCCCAGCTATGGAGCAAGGTCCTCTCAGCATCAGGAACAGCGGTGTGAAATTTGGCTTTAAAACTTCTTTTCAGCTGTTCTCTGACTCACAGCTGGATGAGCACACTGGCAGCTCTGAATAAGCCAAAATAACTAGAATCTGGGTTCAAATTAAGGTCCATCCACTTCCTCTGGCCTTAGACATTTGGGTGCTGGAGCCAAATTGTCAGCCACAGCTTTTGCCTGGAAGTGTATTAATTGTTCAGTGTAACACTCCCAAAATACTCAGTACAAAGGCTTGGCCTTGAATTTGATAAAACACTGCAAAGGCATGATAACAATGAATATAAAAGTCACAACAAATTCCCAAAGGGAGGCTCCTCATTTTAAATATAACGAAAGTAACTGAGAAATTTCCTTTCTGATTTTCTGCTGTAAGATCTACTTCTTATTTATGGGAAAAAAAGTAACTCAGGGAAGTATTATACTGAATATCTTTATAAATATTGTGCTTCTCTAAGCCCACTTTGTTTCTCTTTGCTGGTAATTCCCTCTTTCCATAAGACCTGTAGTAAGAAATTGTTTAGTACACAAGTTACCCATCAGCTTTTCTGAGACTGAGCAGCCTTTCAGAGCATTCCCCAATCATTTGGAATTTTTCTCCTTTTATTGACCAACTTGAGATCTCCTTTCCCTCTAGAAGCTCCTGGCATGATGAGCAGTAAAAGCAGAAAATAGATCTTATAGCAGAAAATAAAAGGTCAAATAGATTTGGAATCAAGTTTTTGGTTGAGGTAATGCCTCATGGATGGTCAGACCATTCCCAAACCATCCCCAGATGGTCTCTGTGGCAAGAGGCAGAATTAGAATTTTTCCTGGAGAAACCAGATTGATGTCCATTAAAATAAAAGCATTCAGAGCTTTTTATTAGGTTCTTATTCCCTCTAGTTGAATCTCCTTTCCTGTCTTTCCTGAGACTGTAGATTTATTAACATCCTGAGATTGTTGCATTTATTAACATCCTGAATCTCCTTAGTTAAGGGAATGTAGAGTTTAATATTAGGCCTTTAGCACTCAATTTTCCTGACTTTAGGCTGGACTTCTAAAGGTTGGTTGCAAAAGTCTGAGCAGTTCACCCTGAGGTGCTTTTATCATCAATAAGAAGGTGTTTGTCATCTTTAAGACAAGGTTAATGGCCCTCTGGAAGGTCTTGTTTCCCCCCAGGGACCACGACAGAAGCTTGGATGGCTAATTTTTAGCCACCTGAAGACAGGTTGTGATGAACCACTGATTGGTTCTATGAACATGCTTGACTTCTGTGCACAAGTGAATGCTTTTGTGTATCCATCCAATGCAATAGCACCTTTCTGTTGCTGTTAATGTGCAGAAAATATATATATTTATGTTTCCTGTGTTTAATGTACTCATATAGAGAATGGCTACTAAATACAGAGAGCAGTATCTTGCTGACTTTAACATATTTGAGTTCTCTTTCTGTCATCACGGATGATATTGGTTTATCTGCATCTATCTAGGCAATAAAAATATAATTTGCTCTGAGTGGCTAGAGGAGACCAGCCCTACCAGAGCTCTCTTTCTTATACATCAGCAGATAGTATTTCATGGCTTTTTAGCTCAGAACTGAGCTGTTATAGACCCAGGTCACCGTGCTTAAAAGTAGAGTTACTTGCATGAGTGAGCAGTGAATGAAAACCATTAATGTCCCGGCATGCTCTGCTCACCAATACTCATTTCTGTTGTAGCCAGAGTTTCTTAGGGTGTTTCTGCTTCATTTAAACCTGTCAATACCCCAATTAGTGCTTGCCTCTCTTCCCCTGGGAGGGACATTTACACATGTCACTTCACAGCCTCCAAAATCTAAAAGAGTTATGGGAACTGCTGGGTCATAAAATAGCTCCTGATTAAAGCTTGTGTTTTCCAATGACTTTCTGCCCCCTTTTTTTTTTTTTTTCTTATTTAAACTTGTAAACTGTTCAGGTATTTTTAATGAAAGGACAAAAATGGAAAGTTTAGAGCATGTCAACTTGCAAAAAAAAAAAATGAGCTCTCTCCCACGTGGTTCTACAGTGTCTGTTTTTAACTGATTTGCATTTAGTAAGTCTCAAAAAATTAGAGCACTGTACTTTACAATTATGCTACCAGTAACCCTCTCATTTAACATTAAAACTTGATGCCATCTTGATGGCAGACTGAATTCAATTTAAGATCAAAGCATTGGAGAAGTTATCTGAAATTATGTATTGCTAGTTTTAACTGTTTAACATTCCTCCTCTTTCCAGCCTGGCTTTTATATAGGGGGATGAAAGATCATAATTGATTTGGAATAGAAAGTGGCCCAAGAAATTTAAACTTAATGGAGATAAGTTTCTAATACTAATTTTTAGGCATCCACACTTCACAACAATGGTAGCACTAATACTGTCCATTAGTTGCTTGTGTAGGAAGATAGTCTTTGTCTAAGTCCCATAAATCACAATTATATACATGGTAATGTAATGTTTTATAGGGTTGTGATCACTTATTTTTGTTTGGACAATTAGCCAAGCTTTGATGGAGCTGATTTTCCGGTGCCTCTTGTGAGCCACCACAATTTGTCACAAATTTCCACAGGCTTTTACTATAACTGACTGCAGGGGACGAATCTGTCAGCTTATCATTTCCCATTGCCTTCCTCCTGGCTATTAGGAAGTGCAGTCAGACAAAATGGGAATTGAAGCTGCATGGCAAAGCAAAAGAAAGTCACATTCATTTCAGAACCATGTCAGAGGCAAAGGAAAGACCAGGAAATATGAGCAGCTGCTGGTCTCCTGTGTGTCATTTGAAGACATCAGCTTGCACTGTACAAACACAGAACTCACGCCAGAAAAAGAACCTGAGGAAGAAGAAAGAATTGCCTTTGTGATTTGAGAGAAAAAGCCCCCTTTTTATTTTATTAATGTGTCTTTTGGTTAAAATTCATAGTTGTCATGCAAAATAAATCATCTTCTCTTCCTCTAATGTGACCTGAAACCACTTCTGAGTGAATACGAGATGAACCCTAAATGTTCACAGCCTTTGCCCTGACACATTCAATCAGATCAGGAGGCCCTGGTGGAGCTGCCAAGTGCTCAAGACATCATTGTCATTCTTATTAAAGCTCAGCATCAAACAAGGCCTGTTTGAGCCTGGAAACACATGTTTGAATAATACTTATAATCAAAGTAACTTCATTTCTGTCAGGGGAAGAGCTGGAATGATATTTTAGGGTGTGCAGAATCCATATTCATGCCCACTCAGTGATTTCTTTCCTTTTAGAATTTTGTTTTTTTTTTTCCAAAGATCACCTTGTATGGGTGTCCTAATATCCTAATAATGCAGTTTTTACTGACCACTGAGTCTCTTGTTTTGATATGGGATTTTTAATGCCAACTTACATAGCTGGGACATGGACTGGTCATGTCTGGATTTAATTTCTCTCTATTACATATAATACTTCTCATGGACTCTTCACTAAATAGAAATATAAAGATGCAGCTTCTGCTGTTCACAGTCTCTTTTTACACAGCAGTGCTGTTTTTTAGACTTTCCTGTCTAATTTTTTTAATTGAACTGCTAATGAAACTCTTGCCTATTGTCCAGAAATCCATTCATCTAACAGTTATTAATGGAAGCATATAAAAGGCTACTAGCCCTCCTTTTAGAGCAGGTAGGGGGTAGAAGGTAATTTGATTTTTTTTGTTTTATTTAAAAATATTTTGAGGAATATATTTATGAATAAATCTTCTGAATTTACTTTGACTCCTGAAACTCAAGCTGAGTAAATAATTCAATCTGTCATATTAATTCATCAAATCTTTACTTTTCTCCTCAAATTTCTCAGGTTGACATGTTTGAATTTTATTTTTTCTTTTTAATCTGGAACATCAATGGCTATTAATTTCAAAACATTGGCTTCTTACATTTAAAATTCATGCTGTGTTGATTAGTGACACAAGTCACTCGTTATTGTCTCAATTTGAGACTTGCGTTGCTTACTCAACAAATTATTTCCTAATTCCAAGCAGTACAGTAAAATACTGTACTCTAAATTTACCTTTATGAAATATTTAAATATTTCAAATGGAATTTTTAAAATATTTCTCCTAGAAGAACATGTCTCTCAGGAGGTTCGCAGCAAACGAACATGGTGAAGTCAGAAATCTGATGTTCATTTCCAAAATTTGTGAACACTGGTAGAAAATAGTTGTCACTAATTAGATGCCCATTATAACAACTTGTATACATAAAAATTGGATGCTTATTTTTGTGTTAACATATTTCTTTTACCCTTTGAGACAAGCAGTTTGTTTCCTAGTCTTGGGCATCTCTTGAGGATGAGGACTCAGCATGATTTTCACCTGCTGAACAGGTTGCAGTTTTACCAAAAAAACTGTGTTTAAATTGAAGTGTTGAAGTTCTATTGGTTTAAAATTCCCTTCTGGATTCAGAACACCATTTGAATTCCAGGAAGATGCTATTCAAGTAAACCAAAATGTCTCCTATCAGAAAGGGAAAACTGAAATTATGAATTTTAGCTACGCACTCATTGACTCCTGGAAGTCTACCAAATTTGAAAATGAATAAACAAATAATAAACTATTAGTTAATAAACTGTGAGAGTTAGACTCCCTTAAACATAAGTAATATATCCTCATGGGCTTCCTTTGCCTGAGCAAAAGTGGATTGAGGAAGAGGGAAGTTGTTTTTGAGGTAGAAAAATCGCATTTTTCACAGGAGAAGAGTGTTCTCACCGTGACTGACCAGCATGGAAGGGCGTCCTGAATTTGGCCTAAATGCTAAATTGGAATTTTAATTCATTTTTTCAATAGATAATAATTTCAAGATTAATGCAGTTTTCTCTTACCACAACTGCCATCCTCATTCATGACGTTATTTTTACCCAAGGTGGTTTGAATTGCATCAAAGGGTTGTTGTCCTCTGTAATAGAAGATGTACAAGAAAACCAGATGCAGGTTCCTGAATGGTCAGTGTAAAGGAGAGGCTTTTGAGGGCACAGTTCATCTGATTAGATGAGTAGCTCTTTGTGTGGATCTTTCTTTCCATTGGGAAGTCTTGGCATAGATGGTTGCAAGATGAATTCTACCACGGTGACAGATTGTCCCCAAACTGATGTTTGGCCAGTTTAATCATGCTCCAGTTAAAGAGCCAAACTATGAGGTGGACACTCTGCCAGCACAGAGATCTTCAGAGCAGGGGAATCACAGAATCACAGAATAGTTTGGGTTGGAAGGGACATTAAAGCTCATCTCGTTCCAACCCCCTGCCATGGGCAGGGACACCTTCCACTAGCCCAGGTTACTCCAAGCCCTGTCCAACCTGGCCTTGGACACTTCATAGGGCACCCAGAAGAGGTGGAGACATGGTGAGACATGTTTATATATTGGGAGTCACATCACTAACAGAGTCCAGGACGTGTCTGTTACTGAGCACACCCAAATTCTCGCTGGGCTCAGTTATTTCCGGATCATTACATCACTGGATTTGTTCACCTGCTGCATTTTTTCATCTTCTGTCTCAAGAACAACTGGAATTTGCACTGATGTTTGGCCACGAACAACAACCTAACCTTCAGTACAGCTCAAAATACATCCCAGAGTGGCTTGTGGCATCTCCCCGTGGACTGTGGTGCCGCCTGTGTTGTGTTCCTCTTTCCACCACAGCCAGGTTGCCAGAAAAACACCATTTAGAGACTACAGACAGTGATGGTTCTTAAACATGCTGAGAACTTCAACCAGTCTTGGAGTCATTTATGAATGCTACAAAGATACTTAGTGTTTAATTACAAACTGAAATATAGTGAGCCTCTTTGGGTTTTTTTCCCCCCATGTGGCTATTTCCATCTATGATCTGAGAGAAAAAATGTTTTTCCCCCAACTCCCCAAACAATTTTTAAAATTAACGTGAATTTTGGTTTCCTAGTAAGTCATGAAGATTTATTCTAAAAGGATTCCAAAGTTTCTGAGCACAGGCTTGACCTAACTTACTATGGCCTCCTTATTCTGGAAAATGGGACCAGTCTATCTCAAATATTTCTGTTTGCCTTCAGTTCCTGAAGAAACACTCAGCAGCAGCAGAGAAAAGAGAGTCAGATTAAGCAATTTTGACTGAATCTTGGGAAAAGTCCAGATTCAGTTTTCTTCAAGAGTGGGACAAGTTCTTGTTTTGTCTGAGCAAGTTCCATGATTCTTAAGAATAACCCCGACTACTGAATTTTGCACTTTGTTTTTTAAGGAGGAAGTTAGTGCTATAAAGAAAATATGATATTAACAAGAAACATAATTGATATTAATAAGTAATTTCAATAACATTTTTGCTATACAGTAATATAGCACTGATATTTAATGCTATATTAAATAATGTTTTGATGATGTAATAAATAATAATAATATAATTCATCAAAAATAATGTAATTAAATAATTTTTAATTACTTCTTACTGGGTTGCCATGAAGAAAGAGGAAACCAGTGGGTTGCCTTTCCAACAGGAAGCCCAGCTTTAAACAGGGAAGACTCCTGGATTAATGCTGCTGGCAGGGACATGCATCCCTTGAAAATGGAAATTGCCATGATCTGTAAATTATAGCTTCTCCTTTGTCCAGTTTTGACCAACGTATCTTTAACTATGCCCAGCTCCACAAGGCATCCTTCAAGATAGAGACATGGATAACCCAGAGGAAACAGAACTGGATTAATTTGTCCCAATTTGTGGGCTACTCCCAATTTGTGGAACAAGTCTCTATGGATTCCTTGAACAGGCACAGCAACATGTCCTTCCCTTCCAAAATTCCCTTATATAAATACATATTTTAGTTTGTCTGTATATAATGTTGAAGAACTATAAAGGATACACACACTTAATATTGGCATCTGAATCATCTTCATATATTTCTAAATGCCTTCACTTCTTTTTTAAGACATCCTGAGAGAATATCTCATGCATATGTAGTGCAGATTTAGTTTGCTTATTTACAGTTTTCTAGATTATTTTGTCAGTAAAGCACCAGCACATTTATCTCAGTTATTTGCATCAGTAATTTGATTAAAGATAGTTGGGGGGATGAAGAAATACGTTGCCTAAAATATCCTTGGGAATGTGGCTTTGTTACCAGAAATCTTTTGACATAGAGGAAGATAAAAAGAAGAGCTTATGGTTTAGAATCATGGGAGATAAATTGTGAAGAGTAAAAAATCAGCTTTGGAGGAAGGGGAAATATTAGCTGTAAGGCATTGCTATGGCAATGAGGAATCCGTGTGGAAGATTATGTGAGAAGAAGGGAAGGATAAGCAGGGATAAAGCTGTATCTGAGGAATAAAGTCATCTTTCTTTACATGTTTTTATGCTGCTCTTATTAAGAAAGTTTGTCGGGGGAAAAAAAAATTGAGCTTCACAAGCTAGACTGTGGATTTTTAGAAAGCAAGAAAGAGAGTCGTGGTGTTTGGTTTGGCACTGTCACTCATCATTGGACATGAAAAGGATATATGGGGCTAGTTCAGGAAGAAATTCAGGAGGAATTTCTTCATGGGAAGGGTTGTCAGGCATTGGAAGGGGTTGCCCAGGGAGGTTTGGAGTCCCCACCCCTGGAGGTGCCCAAGGAAGGACTGGCTGTGGCACTCAGTGCTCTGGGCTGGGGGACAAGGTGGGGATGGGGCACAGGGTGGACTTGATGATCTGGGAGGTCTTTTCCAACCTCAGTGATTCTGGGATTCTGTGAGAAGTGAAGTTACCTGCAGCCCTGCAGCTGCATGGCCCTGGTCCAGTACATTCTGGATTTGGAAGCAACAAGCAAATGGACACAAAGAGTGATTTTCTGAAAGCAACCTCCTTGTGGGTACTGACACACTGAGACACCAGATGAAACTGAAGCTATTTTCATTTTCTGGAAGATGGAATCACACTCATCCTCATTTTCTATTCTGATTATTCATAATTACTTCTCATCAAATGCTTCTCTTGGACAAAACTAGTGGGTACCTAATACCCAAACCGTTAAACAAAATGTACTCCTTCACTAGTGCATTTTGGTGCCCGAGGAGCTTCATGACTCACACAAGACCTTTTTTAAGGGTTCTTCCTGTAATTAGATCCCATTCATAACTCAAACCCACAGCTCCACAGCCCTGTTAATCTTCAAATCCGTTTGTTTTGGTTCAGGAAGCCTTTGAACAGGAAGGGCTGCATCCTGACATATTGTCATATCCAAGCATTAGCAGCTCTGGCATGTGAAAAGGTCATGCCATCAAGCATTAGCATTACAGAATTGCAATTACAGTAATTAATTTAAATAAGGATTTTTATTCTGCTGTGCAGCAGTAGCTGCAATCCAAGCAGGAGGGAGGACCGGGAAGGCCTCAAATCAGGTCCTCTGCCAATGTCATCTGATTAAAACAGGGACCCAGCGAGGTTCAGATGGAATGAGGGAGTTGTTCTGATGAGAAGAGGTGAGTGTTCATGCATAAAACCAAGGGGAGAGGGGCTATTGCAGGAGCTCAGAGAAAGAATTCTTTGCTGACATCTCCTGTGCTTTAAGGGAGAGGACAGATCCAGTCAGAAGAAGATTCATTCCATGTGCTGCCCAGGGCTTTCCAGCCCCTCCCAAGAAGGGAAAGGGCCTGAACTGAAAGGCAGGTTTGTGGGCTTTGATTCTTCCTAGTCACAGAAGCCCAGATGCTATTCCTTGGTGGACAAACCACGTGGGAAAGAAAGCACAGGACACCAAAGGGACTGTCCTGTTCCAAACACGCCGTGTTTCGAGGGGTTTGCAGTGAAACACTCTGAGCATGTTTTCTTCCTATTTCCGGAAGATTTTAATTCCAAAAGGTGAAAATACTTGGGGTTTAAGACTAGTCTTGCTAACAAGAGAGTACTTTTTTCAACATTAAAATTTAAGCCCTTTTTGAAAGAATGGTTAACAAAGTTGACAGAAATGTCCAAACTGTTCTGCAAATACCTTCTGAATACAGCAGAAACAGAAATCTAGCTTGGTTTATTGTCAGTTTAATTATACTTTCTCTTCAGTACAGTTTAGCTGTGCACTCAGCACATGCGTGGACTGTAAGCTCTTTGGTGCAGAGCCTTTCTTTTAATTTTGTACAGCTCCTGGTTTAATTGAGCCCTCATTTTGTTGGATCATTACTGCCATACACACTTGTAAAACATATAACTGTCAGCAAATAAAGCAATAGCTCCTCAGAAGGAATAAGACATTTTTATCAGTTCTTTATTCGCCCCATATCTGAATGCTTATTAATTACAGTACCTTTATGTGCTGGGAATATTGAATATTGAATTATGTTACAAGTCTTCCTGTGAGCAGCAAGCCAGGCTTCCTTTGGATTCACATCATCTTTTCTCTACAGCCCCATTGTCCAGTTCCAGCTCCTCTCTGCTAAGCTCTCTTTGAGGCCCATCCTCAATCTTAAGAGAGTTTTTTTTACATGGGAATGAAGTATTTACATTTATGTCCATCTGGCTGAATATGGACAGACTGCACGAGGCACAGACTGAAGGGCCAACCCCGTGTCGTCAGACCTGTCAGCTCACTGAAGAATAACCCCTTTTTGTTGTTTTGTGTGTTTCCAGTTCCAGCTATGATCACCTCCTACCCAAACACCACCTTGGCAACACAAGGACAGAAGAAGGAGATGAGCTGCACAGCCCATGGAGAGAAACCCATCATAGTCCGCTGGGAGAAGGAAGATCGAATCATCAACCCCGAGATGTCCCGTTACCTTGTCTCCACCAAGGAAGTTGGGGATGAAGTGATCTCTACTCTGCAGGTAAGAAAAAAAAAAAAGTGACCCACAGCTCATCCAGATGTGTCAGAGTGTGCCTTGGTTTGGTTTGGATACCTCTCCCCAACATCAGATCTGCCCGTGGTGCAGCCCTGGAGTGATGGAAGCAAGAGGGGGTAGAGGAAACCTCTGCATCCCACCTCTCCCAAAAAAATTAGCCTCCATCTTCCCAAACTCCAGAGGCAGCAGGAGAATGATCCAGGCTCAACCTGAGTGGCTCATGCCTTAGCCAGCACAGCTCAGGTTTGAGAACACCTGCTGATAAGCCCCCAGAGAATATCTGACCCCCAGTTCTGCTGTGTATCAGCTTTACCCTCACCCAAATCATTAAGCTGTTTTGAGATAAAAATCCTGTCTTTTCTTTCTCCCTTCCCCTCTGTGGGGCTTGTGAGACCACTTTGAAAAGTCAGGTTAGTCGTTGGATTCAAAGTGGTGTTTGTGAAATCTAAAAGGTTTTTTTTAAAAAAGTCATTTAGATTTTCACTCAAAAATCTTGATTATCCATTCTCAGTCACATTTAAAAAATGTATTTGTCAGGCTCAAGGAACTATTTCTCTGAGTCTCTGGTGATTGTCTAAATTCTAGTGTGACTCTTACAAAAGATCTCTTTATCAGCCAAAAACTGTTTTGGATGATATCCAGTAAAAATCTGGATTTGCTCTCTGTCAGGGGGCTTTGTCATTGATTTCTATGAGGAAAAATAAACTCTATGTGTGACTTTGTTCATATTAGTATTTTTTGTGTTACAAATAATATTTAATTATAGGATAGACCCCTAGGCCTCTTTGCCCTCATTCTTCTTATTGACTTTAATAAGACAATCCCTGGGTGCACAGCAATATTTCTATTTGCAAGCTTTGAGACCTGTTTGGAGAATTCTGCTGCTTAATTCAGTAGAAGCTGTTCTGGACACATGAAAGGCTATTTATTTCTAAGGACTCTGTGGTGGGGGTTGAGGGGGAAGAAGGCCCTAAATGTGTCAAACTGGGCTCTGGCAATTTTTGGTTCCCCATCTTAAAGCTCAGCCACACGTGCACCTTAACACAGCTTGACAAGTTACCACATCTCAGATGATAACTCTCCAATTTCCTTACAGAGAGTGGGAAATTAATCCATTTATTTTGACCAGTGGTGACTGAGAGCTGTGCTCATATTCCCTTGGTTTTGCTGAGGGATTAAGAGCACGTGGAGTTGCCATGGCTCAGCCAATATGTGGCAACTTGTCAAGCAGCCACAAACATTATCATATATCTGGTTCCTTAATTCCCTGTATGAAATGGTGGAATACTCTTCATGTTGTCAGGAATAAATTCACTCGTGTTTCTGAAATGGGTGTTGCTTAGGTGAATGCACAGAAAATGCTGTGAGAGAATTAATATCTGTTTTCAGGGCACAGTTTGAACTGTGTGCAGTAAATAGGGTGTGGAGCAGCACGCTGAACAACGAGAAGAAAATGGTATTTTGAGCATCTGCTCCTTCAAAAAAAAAATCCTTTCCCTATTGTATGTCAAGTGAAGCAGTGGTCCTGTAGAAAAATGTCATTATGATCATTTACATAAATATTACATAAAAATTTCCATGCCATGAAACCACAAATTGAAGAAAGACCACACAACACTTTATTGTGGGGCACCGCGCTGAATGTACGGGGTTCGCCAGTGTTGGAACCTCCGTTTCCTCCACACAGACTTCAGCCACTTGAGTTATTTTCAGAAATTGCTGGGAAAAAAAAAAAAAATTGGAGGCAGCAGCAGGAGGCACCATTTTGCAGGGAAAATTTCAGCCAACAGTTAAATACTTGGCAAACTCGCGAGTAACTGGAAAACAGGAATCCTATGGAGAAGCTACGGGAAGAGGTGGTGCTCCGAGTCCTGCCTACACGTGTAGAGCTGATAACCTGCTTCCTCAGCCCAGGTGTTGCTGGGTTTGATAAGGCTCAGTATTTTGGATGCTTTACTGTGCACCTGTGTGTGTGTAACGTGCAGCATCTATTCAGTCCTGTCAAGTAAAACAGTTTGTGCCGTTTTTCTCGCGCCATGCGGGGAAAAGCTGTTGGTTTTGTTTTTCTCTGCTTGCTGTTCAATCAATCCCTTCCTTTCAAACCACCCAATAGATTTTGCCAACCGTGCGTGAAGATTCTGGCTTCTTTTCCTGCCACGCCATCAATTCCTACGGGGAGGATCGTGGGATAATTCAGCTCACTGTGCAAGGTAGGAAGAGGGCAACATAAGGAAAAAAACACAGCTTTTGTAGGACAGTAAGTGTGTGCCATCCTCAGAAATCTGCTGGGGGAGGGAGGCTCTGATTCCTAATTAAATGTATTCCTCGTTGTCACAGAAAGGAGGAGCCACATGAAGATGTTCAGTCTTTCATTTCCAAGCATCACAGATAAAATCAGCATAAAGGATGAGCTCAAGTCTGTACAAATTAATAAGAATTTTTCTTAAATACGCTCACTGACAATCTGCTAAATATTTAAAACTGTCATCTTCAGTAGGATGTGAGAGGTTTTTGTTTTTTTTTTTTTTTTTTTTTTTGAGGAGAGGAGGGAGAGGGTTGTATTTGTTCTTAAAGAACAAATGTGCTGCAAACTCAAGTCTGAAATAAAACAAGAGTGTTCTCGCTTCATCTCTAGAGAAATGTTAAACCCACTGTGGAACTCCGAGCAAAATATTTCCGGTTTAATCAGTCGAAATAAATGGTGAGCAGCTTGCAGGATGCGAGCTCAAGGAACTTACGTTGCCTGGGGCTGGGGTTCCCCTCCTGCAGGGTTTCACTCCTGGAGAGGCCGAGGTGAAAATATTTGGGATGCAGAGCACGGGCAGGACTGTTCCTGTGCCTGCTCCTGTGGCTGTGTGCCTTTGAGCATCCACACTTCTCATTCCTCGGACTTGCAAATTTCTTTCTCCCTCCTCTTGATTCCAAGTAGCAGCAGGTTCCAGCAAATGCCTGAGGCAGCCCTGTTGAAAAATTCAGGTGGAGTTTGGGGGCAGGTTCCCAGTTATGCCACTGCTCGTTTCAACTGCCACCACCATTTAGAGGGGCACTGGAATGGATCTAAATATTTTTTATTTAAAACCTTAACTCTAGAGACAGCAAGAGTGATTTTATATTGTTTTCAAATCATTCTCTTATCAAATTAAGACTTTGAAACGCGCTCAAAGAGGTAGAAATTTTACTCCCCCTCTAATACTCAAAAAGAGTCTTAGAGAATTATTTTCTGGCTTTTAGGCATCGGGTTTGAGCCCCACCATATTTAGCATTTTGGAGTTCAGTGTTCGTATTTCTACCCTCACGTTTGGTGTAAAATCTGTAAAAATCATGTAAAACACATGGTGTTTGAGGCAAAACATCATTTCCAGCATGAAAGTCCAAGCTGGGAGTGTTCCTAAGGAAATGCAGCTCTGTGTTGCATGTGAGAAGGTTAAAGAGAAGTCCGTATTCAAGACGACATCACTGACTCCTACTTGAAAAGTGACTTTTCCTCCCTCTCCTGAGTGCTTTCAGCAGGTGATTAACTGGATCAGGGCGCTAATGAGTGACCTGAGAACTACCAGGAGCTGTGCCAGTGCCACGCTCGCTGTCGTGACTTTGTTAAGGGCTTTGTTCTCACCACAATTCGTGTGTGTTTGCTCAGAACCCCCCGACCCTCCCGAGATAGAAATCCGAGAGGTGAGAGCCCGCAGCATCGCCCTCAGGTGGACCATGGGATTCGACGGGAACAGCCCCATCACCGGCTACGACATCGAGTGCAAGAACAAGTCTGGTAAGAAACAACCTCCCTCCGAAGTCATTCCCGCTGCTAAGTCGTTCATCACCGGGTTTGCGTCGTAACAGATAATTCATAAATTGGAACTGCCTGATGGAAATTTTTATCACGGTTTATTTAATCTTCCCCGGGAAGATTTATCTTCATTTGTTGTCCTTTTTTTTTTTTTTTTTTTTTTTTTTAGGTAACAAAATTAATTTCAGCAGTTGCTGCTTGACCCTTTTACCTGGGAAACCTGCATGTAAAGGGAAACAAATTTTGATGCAAAACAAGCCTGTCTAGGTGACAGCTGATATGATGGGTTTTTTGCTGGCTGATTGTTGGCCCCTGGTCTTGGATTTTATCTCTTTATTTCTTTTAATTTTACATTTTTCTCTGTAGGAAAAAATGCCTGCCTTTACAAATTGTCTTCTCCTGTAGGGTTGATTTTTAGGAGTTATTTTCTATTGTTATGTGAATCTGTGGCATCTTCCCTGGAAGATTAGCTGTGAAAAAGGGTAGTTATGAGAATTTTTAGACAAAGAAAGTTGTGTGGTAGTTTGCTGAACACTGAAGTCAGAAAACTATTCCTGTGCATATTAAACCCCCAAAATATTCATTGACTCTTGAAATCCGAAAACACTCCAAGTGTGTTTGAACTGAGTTCATGATTGAAGATCACACCTCTAATTAAGCACATTGTTAAACACCGTCCCTGAGTCATCATTAGAGAAGGGACAAGAAAGGAAATTGCAGTGGAAAAATATTGTCATATTTCATGTAGGATTAAAAAGACACTGAGAAATTACACTGTACTGTTTCGTGTTGGAGTTTGTTGCGCTGAATGTAAGGGAACATAATCCATTAATAGGAATACTCTGTGTGTGCTTATCAGTGAGATATTCTGTTTATCAAAGCAGCTCTAGTACATTTATAGACTTCTGCCTTTAGTTCTGAGAAATAAAAATGAATTCGTCCATAAAATTCTAAAATTCACATTTATTTCTTTTTAATTATTCTACTACCCATCCTTAATATTCTTCATTTATCTACAGTGGCTTTTTTTTTTTTTGTGTTGTGCTTTATATGGCAAAAATGTTGTGATGTTTTCGTTACTAGATAAAATATTTTCCAGAGTGTTAAATCACCAGTCACCATTTTTGCACTGGCTTTGTAAATGGAATTGATAACATTCAGGTGAGAAAGGCACCTGAAAGATTAGAAGTGACAATTCTCCACTGAGGCTGTGGTCTGGAATTGCAGCTTTGGACTTGTAGACTAGGCAAGGATGCCTTCAAGGGACATTTATACCTAAAAGTTGCTGGGCTTTGTTTTCTTTTTGATTATTTTCCTTTCTTTCCAACCACCCACCTGCTCCAGAAAAGTATTTGAAAGCCATTCCTGCCTGATAGGCTCCTTTCTCACCCTAAAAAAATCACTCATGTAACTCAGCATAATCCCATTTTGGAAATCTGAGCTGCTTTCCTTTGGCTGAAGAGGTGGTGGGAAGGGACTCCAGAGCTCTAAAACACCTTTCTTACATTTATTTCCACGTTTTCAAGTGATAATGCAGAATGCAGGCAAAGATTAAGTGCTAATCACCAGGAACTTGCACTGCAAAAATGATGTCTCTCTAATGTGGGGTGATAAATCAGTAGCAAGACAGCAAATGAAGCATCATTGGGTTGGAAATATCAAGACACAACATGTTGATAAAGGTGAAAAAAAAATAAAGGAAAAGAAGTGGGTGGCAGAATTGGTGTTGAAGAAAATATTTCTTTATCTATATATGAAGGCAAATCCTGGAGGTCGTGTCCTAAAAAGAGCAGATTATCTTCTTCTCACTGCAAACCACTGAAATGTCATGTTTTAGAATCTGAGGCTGAATGTTTGGAGAAACGGGATCAGGTTTTTGGATTCTTGCACATGATTTTTGTCATTAGTTAAATCATCAAGAAGATGAAACACCTAAAGAACTTGCAAAGGGTAGTTGGGAGGAGGGGGGACTTAGAACAAAGAGGAGGAATTAAGGAAGCTTCTCACAGTGTCCAGGTATGAAAGGGATGGAAGAAAACTTAGGTTATGCATTCACAATCCACATGTTAAACTCGAGGAACATCCTGCCAACACCAAAGGAAATCTGGAAACTGCACAGTTGTGTTTAGTGGGAATTTTCCACCTATGCTGCCCTACCCTGAGGACCCAGAAATGAGTTTACATCAGGATGCATCATCTAGGCTTCTCAAAAAGGAAAAAGGAAGAATTTTAAGTTTCAGAGAATGTGCAGGTGACCACAAAGCATGCATGGGCTTCACTAAATGTTGCTGCCCTTCTGTATCCCATCAGAGAATTTAGGTTGGAAAAGACATTTAGGATTGTTAAGTCCTATTGACTCAGAACTGCTGATATCTTCCCCATCAGACCGAAAGAAAGACACATTATTTACCTTCTAGAAGGAGCAGGGAGCTACCTGTCACACGGGTAAGTGGCACCTGTAGAGTCCAGTTGCAGTGCAGGAGCACTGTGGACATCAGGAGTTCAGGATGTTTTGGGACTTAGAGAAAACCCCTGTCTGTACAGAAACCTGGCCCTTCATGGACACCAGTCCCGTGTAGCCACCAGACCTTTCCATGGGAGGCGCAGGAAGAGGTCTGAGCACAGGAACGGGTGTCTGAGTCCTTTGTGCCCGTCTCTCTTCATCCTTTTTAGTGGTTTTTTTATGTCAGTCGGGAAATCTCAGCCGCAAACCGAGCAGCAGCTCCGCTTAATTGCGCTTTTTTTTTATGCTCAGAGTGACCTGGGCATCCCCTTGGCACAGCTGGGGGTTCCTCCCAAAACCGACCCCGGGGGTTCCCCCAAAACCCGCCCGAGGCCCGCGGGGCTGCAGTACCGGCAGTGGCCACCGCGTGGCAGCCCCGGCTCAAAATTCCCATTCCCAAAATTCCCATTCCCAAAATTCCCA
>NW_016690210.1:883629-941371 GCF_001604755.1 Lepidothrix coronata | reverse complement strand
TTGTTTTTTTCTTGTTTGCTTAAGGTTTTTTGGTTTGGTTTGGCTTTTTTGGGGGGGGTTCGGGTTTTTGGGGTTTTTTTGTGGTTTTTGTTTGTTTTGGTTTGGAGGGGCTTTTTTGTTTTGTTTTATTTTGGTTTTTTCTTGGGTTTTGGGGTTTTTTTCCTTGTTTGTTTTTGTTTGGGGTTTTTTGTGGATGTTTTTGGTTGTTTTTTTTTGTTTTATTTTTGTTTGGGTTTTATTTTTAGAGCATTGCTGCTTGTTTTCTGTGCTTTGTTAGTCTTTCTGCACATGTAAATTTTAAAGTACTCTGCAACAAGAATGAAAACCAGAAGAGCCAATAGTCAGTCAACACCTCACTTACCACGTGGACAGGAACAAATATTTTTAGGATTTGCCAGAAGAAAACAAAATTAACTTCCCCCCCCTTTTTTTCTTCCTAACACATTTTTTAATTTCCCCTTTTTTCTCATTAACATAATTTTTTAAAAACTAACCTTTTTTTTTTCCTTTTTTTCTTATTAACAATTAAATTTTTTAAGATTGGAGAGAATTCTTTTTCTCTCTGGACTGGCTCGTTTCAAAAGGATTGCTGTTGTTTATTTTACCCTTCAAAAAGGGGTTATATGTATGAAAATAAGCTCCTGAAGTCCAGGCATTAGCCATAAATAAACACTGGAAACCTGTGTTTAGAAGTACAGGAGACTGAGTTTTCATCTCTCTTTCTCTATAGCGTGTCATTATTAAATCTACTAAGAATCACCAGAAATTTTCAAATCAGTTTCTTTGATTTCAGTAGCTAATATGTACTAGAGGCCTATCAGGGGTCAGTATTTTAAACAACCAAGTGAAAGCCACAGCAGTCTGATAACATACAAACCACATTAAAAGAAATTCTCATCACAATCTCCGTACCAAGGAGTTCTTTTTTTTTTTTTTTTTGAAATTCCTTTCCTTTTGGAGTTTTAAAGACAAGAGTTTGCTTCTGTGCTCGTATCAAATTTAACTCAGTGCAGTGGAACTGCTGGTTAAAATTCTGTGAAGTTTAAGAAATTCTGTAAAGTTGGAGCAAACTGAGAGCAAGTTGTAGAAGCGCTGCCTGCAGATAATTCCTTTAGAGCCTCTGAAAGTATCCCACAGAGAAATCTGTGACAAACTCAAGGTAAAATATATTCAAATTACTTTAGCTATCACTTAAATGTCTGATTCCTGAATGTTTTCTGTTTAAATGAAGCCACATGGGTGAGCAAACAGGCCCTGTAACCAGCCAGCGTGCAGGTGACGTGTCATTGTGACAACTTGTACATCTTTTAGCGAAAGAATTTACATGGTTTGTGCAAATATTTTGTACCTGGGATGAGCTTTCTATTTTTAAACTAGTCTTTCTCACCTGCTGAGCTTCCTGCAGTCCTGCCTACAGTGACCCAGAGTGTAAAACACTCCCAGGAGCCTGCAGTGACATCCCCACAGGATGCTGCAGAGGTTAAAGGGGGAACATCGCCTGCAGTAAGGAAGAAATGAAGGATGGCAACACACAAAAGACATCAAGATGCTTTAAACTGATACATTGTCTAGGGTTTTTTCAGCAATTCAATGCTGGGATGAAAACAGGGGTTGCTGTGTTTAGCCAATTTCCATCCTTTTTCCTATTACATGTCTGGATAATTTATTAAAAACGTAACAGGCAGGTGAATAGTAAGCACAAATAATAACAATGTGCTCCTCCTTTTGCAGGTGTACAGAGACAGTTTAGAGGGTTCTACATTCTCTTGCACCCTAAAATGAGTCAGGGAAATGGCACCAGTCCTGGAGGGTGATGAACCCCGTGTCTAAGTACTCCAAGCTGGTGCTCACTCTTTGCTCCTGGTGTTTGGGGTCAAACCTTCTGACTGACCCCTGCTAGTTTAAGGACCCTCCATTAAAATCATGGAATCATTAAGGTTGGAAAAGACCTCCAAGATCATCGAGTGCACCCTGTGCCCCATCCCCACCTTGTCCCCCAGCCCAGAGCACTGAGTGCCACGGCCAGGCCTTCCTTGGACACCTCCAGGGATGAGGACTCTACCACCTCCCTGAGCAACCTCTTCCAATGCCTGACCACCCTTTCAACAAAGAAATTCCTCTTCATGTCCAACCTGACCCTCCCCTGGCAGAGCTTGAGGCCATTTTCTCTCCTCCTGTCCCTTGTTCCCTGGGAGCAGAGCCCAACCCACCCCTGGATCCCCCCTCCTGTCAGGGAGTTGTAGAGAGCAAAAAAGGTCACCAGCCACTCCTGTTTATTAAGTCATTTCTCCTCCTTTTTGGAGCACAACCAAGTTTCTCCCTCAGTGAGTATCCCTTTGGAAGGGTCTTTTTCACAGTTATTCCAATGTAGCAAAGGTAAAAAACACAGTATGTGCACACTCACAAAACCAGGGAATCCCCTCTCACCACCTCCTCAAAGAGTAGCTCTTTCCTTGGATTTTCTGATGACCCCAGAGCTGAGTCACAGCACTCCACTTGGAGCAGTCAGGAGTGCTGTCTAGGAAGGTGATCCCTGGATTTGCCTGTAGCACCAGGAGGCATTTTCTGGGCTAATCAGCAACCCTGCTCTGTGAGATGCTTTAACTGCGTGCTCGTGTCAGCCACGCTGACATCATTTATTTGTCTGCGTTTTTCTAATATTTCTTACTGATTTCTCACGAATTTCTTGCTCAACAGACTCCTGGGATTCCGTTCAGAGAACCAAAGACGTTTCCCCTCAGCTAAACCAGGCCACCATCATCGACCTGCACCCTTCCTCCACCTACAACATCCGCATGTACGCCAAGAACCGCATCGGCAAGAGCGAGGCCAGCAACGAGCTCACCATCACCACGGATGAAGCAGGTGTGCCCTGGCTTTGTGCAATCCAAAATGTGCTGGGAATTCTCTCTCTCTGATGTGAGGAATCTTTACAATGCATGCTGCAGCTGCACCGAAGGCAATACTGAGTCGTTCCGTCGCGCGACTTTTGCAACTTCGTCATGCAGGGCTGTGATTAAAGCAGTTCAGTGGCATCTAGTGGTCAAAGGAGACATTGTGCTCCGGATTTTCAGCCTGTGGTCCTGGAAATAACACACCTGTGTCTACAGTGTGGCAGCTTAAGCAGCAACATCCTATTTTTAGTGGTGGTTCCCGCCCCTGTGGGTGTTGTGGCTTTCCTTGGATGCTCAAATGTGAATAGAGGGAATTAATTTAAGTTACCCCCATTTCAGAACGTTGGTCCACGTGAATCAAATCTTCCTGAATATTCCATCACTCGACCCACCCACCATTTAGTCTTCTGTACTTGAGTCATTTGGCTGTCATTAGTTACTGTCATCCCCCTGTTCTTTGCTGCCATGTATCATTTAGGTTGGAAAAGACCTCCAAGACCATCAGATCCAACTGTTTATTTTACCTTTAACCTTTTACTCTTCCACATCATTACAGGGTTCTGTCCCAGGAGGACTATGGGGGCCTTTTTTACTCTGTTTCAGCAGTTAGAAAAGAAAATGTTGCATGGCCATAAGTAGCAGGCACACACTGCAATTATATACAGTGCACAAAGGTGCTGAGAGTAACCCAAGTAGCTTCAACATCCTTAGAAATTGGATGGAATTACTCTGAAAAGTCTTGGTCACCAGGGAAATTGCTCATTCATATTTGAAAGCATCACTTTTGTCTTGCCAATTTTATTTTTCCTGCTATCTTATGCTAAGATAACAGGAAATAAATCCCCAAAGATGCTTCCTTCTTTGGGGATTTAGAGAGGACAACTGTAGTGCAAGTAGCTGGGGTGGTGAAAACTCTCCTGCTTGTTGAAGATTCGTGTTGGTCTTGGATTTGAACACTTGGTGACCGATTTTCAGTTCAGCTCACGTGAATACAGCTGTGTAATTCCCACTCCTTTTCTCTGTGGGTGAATTTACTGCAGTGAAACTCTACCTTTTGTCAGGAGAACGTGGTTTTGGTTCTGAGAGGCTTTCTGAGTAAGAACAGGACACAAGGGCTCAGTGTAAAGCTGGAGACACGAGCTTCATTTCTTTTTTCACCCTACCGGAAGGAAACCCTTCAGTGAGCAGCTTTGCTCACGGTGAAGAGTTTGCTTGCAGAATATTTATCATTTGATCAGGGTTTTTCCTCTTCCTTTGTTCAAGGAAAATAGGGAAATCACTGGAGAAAACAGACTATCCTCCCAGCCAGCATCATCTGTAGCCCCAAAGTGCCCATCCTCCCTTGTGCACATACATCAAAGTGCAGGGGTGGGTCTTGGATCTACTCTCTCATGCTCATTCACCCATGCTTATAATATTTTTTACTTGCCAAGTTTTTCCTAAATGATAATTAAGTTGTCAGGATCAGCAGCTGACCTTGAAATAAAAAAAAAAAACAGCTTCCCCTTGAACAGGGTGGAACCTTAACATCACATTTTGCTCAGTTCTTTGTAACCAAGTTGCAGAATAAATGATCCTTTTGTTGCTGTCTTTTAAGGATCCTCTGTTGGGAGGAAAAGACCAGCAGTGTGGAACTGTATTCAAAAGTCACTGATCTACCTAGGGAAGAGTTGGGAGAGAGGAGGTCAGGCTTAGGCAGGGTATGTGATGTTTGTCTCCTGGGATTTTATTTCAGGTGATGTGCAACGTGTGAGAACATCATTTTTTGATCACTGTTGACTTCTGTTCTCCTGTTCTCAGCAGGAAATTGAGAACAGCCTGGGAGCAGAGAATGAGAGACAAAGTAATGAGAAGGGAACAAAATAGAGGTCCAAGAAAGACAATATAAAAACTAAACAACTCCAACCATGCTGTTGGTAAAGGGCCCAGATTGCGTGTCACATATTGCAATGACCTGATTAGAAAGAAAACTATAAATGGTCTCTGTGGAAAAAAGATATTTAAGAATGGCATGATGTCAAAGCTTGCAGACCACGTCTTTTCTTTCATACAGCCCAAATTAGCTCACGTGTTGGAAAACAGATGCAAATACACACTTGCACTAACACTTGTCAGAGAAAAAGAAGCACTGTGGGCATTGCCTAATATAAAAATCAATAGAGGAAACTGGGATATCTGGGTTTTCTTTATGGCCTTGCCACAAACTCTGTGTGACATTAAGTATGTAAAACAAATGACTTCCTATTAAATATTTCACCATGGAATGCTGGGAGTAGTTAACTGTTCAGGTCTGTTAAAATTTTTGGGGTCTTTCAAGGCAAAATCAAGATTTTAGGGGGCACATTTTATACCCCATTTTCAGGATCAAATGCTTTGCTCAAATTCCACTGCATTATAATGTACCCTGGAGAAATGGCATTCACTTTTGTCAACAGGGGGACAGAATCAAGGTCAGGCTTCAAAAAATTCACAGAGGTCTCATTTTTACCAGTGGACTTTTTGCTCTTCTCCTTCCTTTGTATTAATGCAAGAGGAATGGAAATAAAGTTCTTTCAAGCTTTGGAAATTTCCCATATGAAGGACAGTCAGGAATGGCAGAGAATAGCGCATATTTAATAAATTAAACATATTATAGGCTGTATTCTTTGCCTCTCTGCTTTCATCAGTTAAAGCCAAATGTTCTGGTTCCTTTCAGCACAGCTGTCATTTACTGCTGCTCCACCTCTAACAGCCCCATCTCACCCTTTTTATTGCTTTACTTCCTTTGTCATGCTATTAAAAGTTAATTTAATACCTTTTACTGAGGCCATATTCTGCACCAAGGGAACCCTCCGCTGCAGCTCGAGCTGACTCCATCCCTTTCCTCAGATCTCCCTTTTCCAATGATTTACCTCGCTGAGCAAGCAATTTACTTCACATCTCCCTGTTCAATCCCAGCAGATTCCTGATCTGCTTTGTAGCTGCCCAGATGACAAGTAGGTTCCCCCCAGACTGAGGGCCTCCTTTTTTTCACTCACCTCTAAAGCCTCGTGCACACTTCTGGCAAAGTGCTGAGAGCAAACAAAACTTCTCCTGACTCAGGGTTTTTTTTTTCCCATTTCTCAGTTATTTTCTGTCCGACTTCCTGGCTGGAGTACTTACCCTGAGGAGGGGGTAAAGTGTGCAGGGGGTTTGTGTATAAAATATTTGATATTAGACTGAGTGTGCTCATTCTCTAGGATCCCACTGGAAAGTTTGCAACATGGTGAAGGCTGGATTAGGAGCTCCTGTCTCACCTGCTTTATATGGGTTCTGCTGCTTTTTTATCACCCACAGGCTGCTGAAAATAAGTCTCCACCATTTACAGTGCAGAAACAGCACCGTGAGAGTATCTCTAAAAAAGAAAAGCCACTCTTACTCACTCTTATTTTATTTAGCAGCTTGCTGTGTTTCAGCATGTGTTGTGTTTCCCTGTTGGCCAGGGTGACACCTGAATGTGGAAGATGCCAGGCCCTGCTTTTGTTGGATGAAGTTTGCATGTGGCATTGGCTCAGTCCAAATCTCTGTGACACTGAGTGTTAAGATGGTGACATGACATGTGAAGTGCTGGATTCTGGGGGCTGCAGGGGCCAGTTTTGATGCATCTCTCTTCTGTCTTCCCAGCTCCTGATGGTCCCCCTCAGGATGTCCAACTGGAGCCTATATCATCACAAAGCATCCGAGTCACCTGGAAGGTAAATGCTCACACATCCAGGAATGTGGGATCTGACAGGATTTGGGTGCATTCAAAGAGGTCCCATCGAGGGGAGTATTATAACAACTGTGCCTCAGTTATTTTATTTGGGAGGGTCGTTGCAGATGCCTTTGCCAAAAAAAGCAGCGTGGGCTGATTGAGGGAGGGGATTCTGCCCCTCTGCCCCCTCAGGTGAGACCCCACCTGCAGAGCTGCTCCAGCCCTGGGGAACAGCCCAGCAAGGACATGGAGCTGCTGGAGAGAGTCCAGAGGAGGCACCAAGATGAATTCAAGGGCTGGAGCAGCTCTGCTGGGAGGAAAGGTTGGGAGAGCTGGGATTGTTCAGCCTGGAGAAGAGAAGGCTTTGGGGTGACCTAATTGTGGCCTTCCAGGGCCTGAAGGAGCCGACAGGAAAGATGGAGAGAAACTATTTGCAAGGGCCTGGAGGGACAGGACGAGGGGGAGTGGTTTTAAACTGATAAGAGAGTAGGTTTAGATTGGATATTAGGAAGAAATTCTTGGCTGTGAGGGTGGTGAGGCCCTGGCACAGGTTTTCCAGAGAAGCTGTGGCTGCCCCATCCCTGGAAGTGTCCAAGGCCAGGTTGGATGGGTCTTGGAGCAACCTGGTCTAGTGGAAGGTGTCCCTGCCCATGGCAGTGGAGTTGGAACTGGATGATCTTTAATGTCCCTTTCAACCCAAACCCTTCTCTGAATCTCTGATTGGCCATTGAGTTGTGCATCATGCAAAGAAAGAACCTTAAGTTTTTTCTACCTCCAGAGCAGGAACAGCAGCCACTTGACTGTATTGAAGACAAAAACATTTCCTACTTTCTGCTCATTTCACAGATAAGGCCACGTGCTTGGAAAATGAGCACTCACAGAATTTCACTGTGATTTTGGGCAAAATTTCCCTGAACCATTGGAACCAACAGGACTTTTTTTCCCATTGCATTGGACTTTGGGATAGATCCTTACTACAAAGAGAGAGAGCAGTGTAGTGTCTCAATACAGTCCATGGAAATAAATGAACAAAAGAAAATGATTTAAAAATGTTAGTATTATTTAAAAATCTGGCATGTCACGTGACTCAGTTTTTCTATATTTTTCCCGGTGTTTTGACAATGGCAGAATATTTTAATGGGGTTGGTGTGATACCAGAGGTACTTGATATTTAAAACCATGTTTGGGTTTGGTGTAATACCAAAGGTACTTGGTTTTTAAAACCATGTTTTAAATGGGCTTGTGGTATATATACTGCTTATATATATCACTATGTATATATCTTATATATATACAGTGGATAGAATAAAGCTTTCTAATTACAGCAGTGTAACCTCAATATAAATGACAGTTTCCAAATTGTATTGATAATCTCACATATTTGCAATTCTGAAATATATATTATTAAGTGCTGGAGTGGGATGGTGGCATGATAGTTATTAATTTCTGTAGTGATGTTAATTACTGCAGCAAATGTGGATGATGTATCTTTTGTCCCATTATATGGACCATGCAGGAAGACAGAATAGTAGTAATGAGCTTCTTCTCTTTAACCATACAAATAACTATGGGTGGCTGGTTATTTATTGTATAATATTGTCTATATTGTAGTTTCAAGGGGTTTCTGAAAAGGTAGGAACTCTTCTGTGCAGGTTACAAATGCAATGCTGATTTTTGGGGCTTGTCCCCATCTTAAATTTATGTGAGTGCTGCTTTTCATCAAATGGTTTCCAAAACAGAAAGGTGTGTGTTCAATAGTCACAGGCTTACCTGGTGCTTGAAGTGAAGCACAACAATGCACTTCCAAAAATCATACATCAAGCATGGATTTAAATCCAACACACAGCAAAGGAAGTAGCTGTTGAAGCCAAGCAAGAGTGTACAGCTGGTTCTCAGCAGCTGAAATAAATTCTTAATTATTTTTTTTTGAATCACTTAAGAATTATGACTGATATCTGATCTAGCCAACTAAACCTCCAAGCTTCTATGCACGAACCAGTTTTTATGGATTTATGGGTAGGCACACTGAAAGGTTTGGCTTGCCTTTCATAAGGCTCATTTTGGGGGATATTTTGAAAAGCAGCAAGCGAAGACAGGCACCATCGGTTCACTGCTGGAGTTTATAGCTGTTATTTGTGATCCTGAAGGTTTGCCATTAAATTTTATAGATGCAGGTGTGAACAGGCAGCTACAGGACAAACCAAATTCCCACACCTACGTTTCAATAACACTGTCTAAAATATGGTTCAGTTTGTACTTCCAGGACATTTCAAGTACAACTTATTGTCCTGATCTCTAGTTATTGACTGATATTGATGCATATCAAATGAGCAGCTGGAGATGTGCTCTCAAGAATATGTTTGGAATTTGATTTGTGAGTTCTTGGCAAGTAATGATCAGTATCTAATATAACAAGACAATCACAGAAACGAGCTGTGTATTGAATATTTACTCCATTAACCTGGCAAGTCTCGTGAGCTGAAGGGAGAGATGGATTTTCACAATTGGTGTGAGCTACCTGTGACCTTGGAAATGCCTGCTTGTTTCATTCATGGCGAGGCTTCGCGAACGAAGATTTGGGAAGGCTCTATCCACATTTGCTTTTGCTACAGGCACGCTGGGCCTGCTTGTACCCCTGCAGCAAATATCCAGATCAGGAAAGGTGGGTCCATGCTCCCAGAACTGTGCACCACCACGTGAACCTGGTGCCAGTGATGGTGCAGATGCTGGAGCTTGCTGTGGATTGTGCTGCCAGACTGCAACACGTGTCCTCCAGGCTCCTGTGAACCTCCAAGATATTATTCCTGTAGACCCAGCATCTGTTAAATCTGTTAAATCCCTTGATTTATTGACCAGCAGTATCTGACATGGTCAAGCAGCACCAGAGCCACTGTAGCAGTGTCCTTCATCCCAGGGCTGGGAATGTGCTCCTGGCTCTAGGCAGAGGCACCCTATGGCCCCATGAGGTGCTGTGTTTTCCAAGCAGGAGAAAATCTGGGGATTTGCCTGTTAAAGGTTGGGCAGCCTTGGTTTGCAGCCCTTGCTTTACCTGCTCAGCTGATGGTTGCCAAGGTTCTCTGGGGTGGGGACATGGTTGAAATTGTTTTCTTGACCTCAAAGCTCCTTTGCAGCCAAAGGTGAAGTCACAGAGTTAGAGCTTGTGTAGTCCTGCCTTTACTAGAAGAGTGATTTCTTGAATGATGATTTGTAAGCTGGCTAAAAAGGGCCTTCAATTAAGAAGTCCCAAATGAGGAGTGAGCCATTTACTTCCCCTGATATGCTGCAGTTTTCTTCTGGCCAGAGCAGTTTTAGTCCATTACTCAAAAAACTACTTTAAGAGGGTCCCCAGACATAATGTAGTCTGGTCCCATGGTGAATCCTAACTTTTGGGTAGGTCCCTATGGTGCTGTGCAGAAGGCACTCATTGCAGTGTGCAGTACAATGTAATTAAGAATAAAGAAATACCCCAGGAGATCAACACTGTATTTATAGAAGCAACCAGGTTGGAAAAGACCTCCGAGACCATCAAGTCCTGAAGGTAAAACAGGAAGAAAAACCCTCAGTGATAACTTGGTCATTTTTATTTTGGAGGCATGTGGAGCTTTAGCCATGAAAACCTAAAATGAAATTATACAAAAGGGGTTGTGGTGAGAACCAAGGTTGTATTTAAAGCTGGCAAACCTTGTTGAAATACAGTGTCAATAACAACAAAAATAACACATTGATTATCTTTCATCTTGTGTTAAATTCCATTTCTGCAGCTTGCTTCAGTTGTAAATCTTCATTTAAAGTGCCTCCACTTTTAGAAAATCCTAGTTAAGCAAAGTTGTTTAGGCCTGTGATCTATTTAATCCCATTTCTGTGTGTCCACATAGGATATTGGGTTTCAGACTGAGTTTTTGAGTAATACTCAGCACTTTTCAGTAGTTTAAAGTGTTGCAGAGATAATGTAAATTAAACAGGAATTCTCATTTAGAGTGAAAATAATTTTTCTTGTAGTAGTTTATATTAGGTAAATAAACCCATTAAATTTGGGCATGGGAAATATTCCTTCTCCTCTTCATGAATATATATACACACACACACACACAACTATAAAATGTTATACTTTAGAGAAGTCATTGATACCTTGTTTTATAAATACTGGATTTTGTGAGATAAACAGTAAGGTCATGGAAAGACACTTTTTCATAATGTTCTATGACTGTTGACAAGGTTAACAATATTTTTCCTCAAGGACAAAAATGGACAAACACTGCTTCACTCAATTTTCTACCAAAAATGTGTCTATGCCCAAGAAAGCATATTTATCAAATATAAGTTATGTGTGCAAAAAGTCAACTCCAAGTGAAGCATTCAGTTCATATTAACAAGGAACATTTAAATTTTTGCGAAGCAGAACATTTTAATGCTTTGTCCTGAAGTGACTTGGAGTTTGTTTTATATCATATAACGTTTCAAAAGTGAAAAAAAAAGAGAAAAAAGAGATGCTATTGTTTTATTTAAAGAAAAAAAAATCCCTTGACCTAAAACAGTTATAAAGATGTTTCTGAAATATTCAGAGTTTGCCATTTTGTTCCAATTCAAAATGAGAAAGTATAATTGCAGAATTCCCAGTGAAGAGGGTACTCTGGCTTCAGTCCTTCTCTGAGACCATTTCAGTGCATAGTAAATATATGATTTTTATCATTATGTGGTGATGCGTTTTAGGCACACTGGTTTTGATTTCAGTTTGCAAAAGTACGTTTGTGGCAACAACTTTTGTTCAGAAGCCACCCCGTGGTAACTCGTGGGAATGTTCCACTTGCAGCCTCTAGACTTGGGCTCTTGAGGTGTGGAACTCTGATGGTGTTTGAGACAAGAAATCTCCGTGTAGACTGTTGGGGATTTGCCAAATTGTGACGGAATCCAACACTGATGGATAGAAGTGGTGTCCTGGAATGATCAAACTGGTGCCTCCACACTGACAAACATTTAGCAAAGAGACCTGAAAGTCATTGACTGAAGGCACGGTCCCTGGAATAATACTTGATGGAGTTGTGTGCTTTTTCCCCATGGATTATGAACTGTGCCTTAAAATCTTATACTGATTATACCCCGTACATGTAGAAAATCAGACAGGAACATTACCACATACTGAAATTAGTCCAATAGTATTTAAATGGAATTTTAATTGGTATTCCTGTCAATAACTGGCTTTTCCCCTGAGCTGACAATCCCTGTTTTGCTCTAGATTCCGTTTTATATTGCAGAGTACACAAGTGATTTCCAGGTACAGGGAATCTTGCACTTGGAGAAATGAGGCCTGTAATGATGGCCAACCGCTTTGTACTGTCCATATCCCCGAATGCCAGATATTGCAGCTACTCGGGATGCAAATCCCTGCTTTCCAAATCATTGTTGCCTTCAGCACTCATCATCTGATCATCTTTCTACACTGAATGAACAGCAGCACATTTCAAAGCACAGCGTAAAAGTTTCCTGAAGTATCTTGCTGAATAAACTCTGACTGCCTTCCACAGATCAAAAAATGCCTTACTAAAGATTTAGGGAATGGTGGGGGATTCTGGCAAAAACCCAACTAGTAGTAAGTGGTAGGCCCGTAATGCAAATATACCCTTATCAGCTCAACTTTGAATGATTCACCGATAAGAGAACAAAACATCCCAAATTCACACTCAAGAAATCTCCTTATCAGATTTTTCTGTGCATGAAACATTTAAAGGTCTTTCTTTCGGCACAGGAATGCACAGATTCGAACAAACCAAACGAAATTTATGTGTCATTGTAAAAAGTCACTACTTTGTGTGCGGGGAGTATTTTTGAATTGCTGCCTAGAAATAGACTTGCATTCAGCAGGAAAAAAGATGCTAAATTTGGGTATTTTTCAAAAATTTTAGGGGGAACAACTTGACTTTGGATGGGTGTACTGAATGGGTAACCTTCTATTTTTCTGTTTAGGCTCCAAAGAAACACTTGCAAAATGGAATTTGGGTGTTTTTCAGAAATTTTAAGGGAACAACTTCACTTTGGATGGATGTACTGAATGTGTGACCTTTCACTTCCCTGTTTAGGCTCCAAAGAAACACTTGCAAAACGGAATTATCCGTGGATACCAGATCGGTTACCGGGAGTACAGTGCAGGGGGAAACTTCCAGTTCAACATCATCAGCATTGACACCACGGGGGACAGCGAGGTTTATACACTGAATAACCTGAAAAAATTCACCCAGTATGGCATGGTGGTCCAGGCTTGTAACAGGGCTGGGATAGGACCTTCTTCTCAGGAAATCATCACCACGACTCTTGAGGATGGTAGGTTTTGGCAAACAGCTGCCCTGGGGCGTATTACTTTTATTTTATATGTTTTTACCTTGTTACATTAGTTGTTTGGTTATTGATTATTATTATTATGTATTAGTGATTTAATGGAGATAATAGAAGACCAGATTTTAGAGGTGTAAGATACAGTAAAGAGTTGGACTGGAAAAGACCAGCCAATGAACTTGCATGATTTTCATTGAAAGAGATGCAGAATCATCCAGATAAACAAAAATAACTGTACTGATGCAATATATCCCACTGTGAATGGTAGTGACTAAGAGCACAACTTTCATTTTGAAGCCTCCTACTCTGGTGTTTACATATTTGCAAATTTTGTGGTCTTCATATTGATCTTATCACAGTTTTGGGATGCTTAGTCGTGAAATCCTGCAAGGTGAAGCAATACTGTTAATTTTGTTGGTTTGCTTTTGTTCTCAAATGAACCTGCTGTGTAACTAAAGTTCTTGTACTACACAATCCGTTTTCTTGTCAGCCTAAAGAGAGCTGTGTGGGTTTTTTTTCAAGGATATCCAAAACAATAAGAGAAAAATCATCACTATTTCAGACAAACTGTCTAATCCAAGGAACAATTTAGACAATTTTTTTCCCAACTACATAAAAAGTACTTCTCAAACAATGAGAGGGAGTCCTCTAGTGGAAAAAGAGAATGATCCCATATTCAGAAAATAAAGGGTTCAATATTTCAGAGGAGTATAACTGCAAATAATCCTAAAGACTAGTATAGGTCAGATTTTCAGCTCCTGTGAGTTGGCAGCAGTGCACTGAAGTCAGTGCCAGCTTGGAATCTGACTTTTTACATAGGAAAAATGGAGTAGCACGTACCTAAAATCCTCAAGACCTACAGATTTTGACTCATAAGCTTTGTGGAAGGCTGGTGGGTTTTAGTCTAAATGCTTCTAGGCCTAGACAGATCACTGCAAGACCTCAAAAAGCAGTATGCTCACACGAGCATATATTTAATATTATAATAAACAGGATATTTTTCCTTCAGAATCCAGCATGCTTACTGTTTCTGGCAATTTTTGTTGTTGTTGTTGTTGTTTTCACTCAATTTTAGATCCCTCTTAGAATTAGAGATGCCATAATCTTTAAAAGCAATGCCAAATGCTAATACTGCTGTGTTGCTTTGACATGAAATGGCCAACAGAAAATGCCCTAGATTTGGGTGACTGTTTCCAATCATCCTAAATGCCAGTGAAAACATTTTTTCCATTTTTTTTCTCCCTCCACCAAATTTAAATGGGCGTTAGAATTGTCCCAAAAGATGCAAATTTGGCTGCAAACTTTAAAAAAGTACATTTAAACTGCTTATGGAATATTTCAGCACTGGGACACATCTTTCAAAAGGAGATACAAAAAGCCTGTTAAAAGACTAGTCAGCAAATGGGGAAACAGTACCTCAAAAGTTATTCCAGGGAAAACAGCTGCACTTGCAGGAACATGTGGATTGTAGCAAAAATAGAGGTTTTGCACTGTTAACAGAGTATAACTGATAATCAAACAGTGTGTGGTGGGATAGCAGTGAAAATAAAGGGTAAACATGGATTTGTATTCCTTGTGTTAAAGTGGTGAATCTCTTATTCCAGTGCCCAGTTGCCCTCCAGGGAACGTGCAAGCCACTGCCACATCACCAGAAACCATCTCTATTTCTTGGTCAACGCTGGCAAAGGAAACCCTGAATGGGATCCTGCAGGGATTCAGGGTCATCTACTGGGCCAATCTCTTGGATGGAGGTGAGAGAAATCAACCTGTTACCAAGTAACAACCTGGATGTGCCTTTTATATCTTCTGCTCTCTGGTGTGAAGTCATTGTACTTCCTTTTCTCTTTGGTTTAGAGAAAACTTTGTCTGCCTGTGAGGAAGCTGTTTTTTGTAGAGCTTTAACAAAGGGTCAGGTTTTGCAAACCTGCCTGGAGGAAGAAGCTTTTCCTCAGGGAAAGCTTCCATTGAGGATTTGCAACACTCTGTAGGCGTGCCTTGGTACCCTACGTGACCTGAGCAGATTTTGCCTCATTTATAGAGCCCACCATGGATTTTTTTCCATAAAGAATGATGACCTGAACCTGGAACATATTAACCCAAATCTGTATTTCACTTTAATTTGGTTGGTTATTTGTTTGCCTACTTGATATGCTATCACTTATTTTTTGATTGGGACGCATTTCATCTCCATAGCTGAGGGCAAAAGAAGGAAACTTTTCTGGAAAAGGCTTGTTATTGTCACTCCATCCTCTTCTGTTGTGCTCATGTTTTGTACTCTGAGCATAACTCCTGGGGAAATAGGCCCCAGAGCAGAGAGGGAGTGAGATGATCAAAGGAGAAATGAGATGCCTCACTAATCTGCAATTTATCGCATGATGATAATTCTGTGTATGGTCCTCTATTGTAAATCAAACGTTAGTAAGTTTGGAAGCACGTGCCTTTATTCCTATTTGCCCTGTGGATTTTTCCTCCCTTCTACCTCCCTTCTTTTGCTTTCATCCACCAGAATCATAGTTCACTCCAATATGCAAATCCTGGCCTCTGTCAGTGTGGCAAAGGGAACTTGGAGTGGGAATGTAACCCATAGGCCCTGCTGGTAATGGTAGACTCAAAAAATATTTGGGAATAAACCACCAATTCTTTTAAAAATAAAGATTTCAAATGTATGAGAAGCATACATAAGAATGTAGACATGTGGGGCATAAAATTCAATGTTTTCAGTGATGCCTGGAGCCTTTGGATCAGATCCTATGTGGATGTTATCAGTGCACCCCTAAGCTCCTGTGTGATGTCCTACAACATAATGAAAAAAGATGATGTTCATGCAATGCTTAAAACTGGATTTTCTTCATTTTTTCAGCTTTATTTTCTGCCCCAAATATGTTTAAAGCTTTTTTGCCAGATGGGCTGTAGTTCTTAGCTTGTCCCCAAAAAAAAAAAAAAAAAAAAAAAGATTCGTATGAAGAGCATCATCTTTCTGCAAGTAAATCTGATTTTCCTGTGTTTAAATCTCTTGTTAGTCTGTATTACTGCCATCAAGTGCTTTGCAGCAGCACTTCCTACATATTTTAAAATAAAGGGAACTTTCTCTTCATTTTCCTTATGAAAAATGGTCTTTCTCAAAACAAGAGAACCTTTATAAAGATAACTGACTTTCTCATTTTTTCTTTAGGGAACGTTTTGCAATAATCTCTTCCTTGTTGCCTGTTCTTTATGAAAAATCTTATTACTCGGAGAAATTTCTCAATTCTCCGCACTGTATTGTTTTAGGAAAAAATTGCAAAAACAAAGTTTGAAAATGAAAACTGGGTCTGTTTTGAAAGGCAAGAAGTCAGCACGCAAAGGAATTTATGTTAATTCATTATAATTCAGTGCTGTCTTACAATAATGAAGCGTTACTTGTCTGGGACACACTTTAATCCCCAAGATTTCCACAGTGTCGATAGCTGGGAGAAAAACTGAGCTTGGCAATAACTCAGTTCCCTTTTTTTTATTTTATAGAGCTGGGAGAGATAAAGAATGTCACCACCACACAGCCATCACTGGAGCTGGATGGCCTGGAAAAATACACCAACTACAGCATCCAGGTGTTGGCTTTTACACGAGCTGGGGATGGAGTGAGGAGCGAACAGATTTTCACCCGCACTAAGGAAGATGGTAAGGAGGAAAACCCTTTCCATTCCCCACTTCCAGAAAATGTTGGTATGTCCGGGGCAAACATTGCACACAAACATGCAAAGTGAGATTTCTATCTGGAGGTCTGGGGTTAGGAGCACGTGGTGAGGTGTTTGTGTCCATGGCTTTGGAAAAAACCTGAGTGTTTCCATGACTCCAGTTCCGGTGAGACAGAAGTTTGTAGTTAGCGCTGATTATCTGGGGAAGTTTGCGTTTCATTTTAATTTTTTTTTTTTTTCAAATACTTCAGGGCCTTATTTGGCAATTTTGAGAGTTTGAGTTAATTCTTTCGAAGTGGTTGAAAGTCCAGCTCTGGGGTCCCGAGCAAAAGAAGAACATCGACCTGTCGGATGAGTCCAGAGGAGGCCCCAAGATCATCGGAGGGCTGGAGAAGCTCTGCTGGGAGGAAAGGCTGGGAGAGTTGGGATTGTTCAGCCTGGAGAAGAGAAGCTTTGGGGTGACCTCATTGTGGTCAATCAGAAAGATGGAGAGAGACAATTTCCAAGAGCCTGAAGTGACAGGACAAGGGGGGATGGCTTTGAACTGACAGAGAGCAGGGTTGGATGGGACATTAGGAAGAATTTCTTTCCTGTGAAGGTGGTGAGGCCCTGGCACAGGTTGACCAGAGAAGCTGTGGCTGCCCCTGGATCCCTGGAAGTGTCCAAGGCCAGGTTGGGTGAAGCTTTGAGCAACTTGGGTTGGTGGAAGGTGTCCCTGCCCATGGCAGGGAATGGAACTGGATGATCTTTGAGGTCCCTTCCAACCTAAACGATTCTGTGATACTTTGGAAATGGGTAAAGGAGGAGAGACTATTCTGGGACTGTCTTATATAACTTGTATCCTTCTAAGAGTATTATTTTCAGTACATATATATGTATAAAATCCTCCAAATACCTCTTCCCTCAAAAGCAAAATGAAGAACAAAAATGTCTCACATTTTTCATAGACCAAAGAATGGAAAATTTAAGTCCTAATGCTGAAAGTTTATGAAACTTATAATCACACATAGACACATACACAGGAGATTTCATAATCACTTTCTTGTAACTTTAACTATAAAAAATCACTTCAGGTCCCCTTGGTAGGATACACACTGATCTATTTCTGAATGACTGGAATTCCAAATTCAGTAGGAGTTTTGTCCCTAACCTGTTTAGTGTCTTGAAAGCCCTCTGAGATGTCCAAATATCTCTTTAGATCCCTAAACACGTTTGAAAATCTGGATGAAGGATTTTTTGGCAGAGATGAAAATGCACAAAGCCCTAGCAATGAAGTTACATGGATAAGGTTTCATTGGTAAATTCTCCCATGAGTTATGCAATATGATTTCAAGGAAATTAGTTAATGGATTTTTGTTTCTTGCTTTTCCAGCTTACTGGTCACTTGTGAATACATAAATATATTCATCAACTTTTTTTTTATTTGTAATGAGATTTACAAAAGTGCCAAGAGATTAAGTTCAGTGGATTAACTCACTTGATGAAAGTTTGGTGGGGTTTTTGCCAATAAAAAAAAAATTTACTTGATGAATGCTATTAATGTTTTTCAATAAAATATTAAGGGGCTCATTCTAAAATTTACATATGTTGTAAGGTCACCTGGCCCCAACTTAGTTGTATCCAGGGGATGCAATAAATGAAAATTGCTCAGCTTTAGACTTGTATGTCTTAAACACTGGATGTCAGGTTGTTCTGATCCCAAGATAAAGTCCTTTAAGAACTACTTTGGAGCACCTGAGTCCTGAGTCAGATGCTCTTGGGACACCCAGTGCTTGGAAGGAGATGGTTTTATTTCAAAGAATAAATCTCAAAAGTCAGGCAACTGTAAGATCACCTGCTGCACTTTCAAGTTACTTTTTGCCAAGTAGATCCCAACGTAGTGAATTTTCCCTGGATTTGATCTGAACACAAAGGCTGTCACCCCTGAGCTTTGGGAACATGGTTTAGGGGTGATTATGGTGGTGCTGGGCTGATGATGGGACTGGATGATCTTGAAGGTCTCTTCCAGCCTCGATGACTCTGTGACTCTGTGGTATCGACCAGCCAGTCCAACGTTGGGGGACAATAAGAAGCATTCTTCCAGAAATCCCTGAAAAGCCAGTTCCTGGCTCCTGGATCAGCATTTCATGGCACACATGCTGGAGAATTCACAGCAACTCGTTGAGAACGCCAGGCATTGGTTTCTGTTGAGTTAAAAGCTTGGTGAGAGCTGCAAGCTACCAAAATATGCCTTGGAGCAGAGACCATCTTGTCTCTGTGTGAGGTTCCTTCACCTTTTGGAATTGATTTGAAGGCAGAGGTGGTGCCAGCAGTGTGTTCACCTCTCAGTGGGGACAACAAAAACATGGTGTACTGATCCTGAAAGGCTGCTGACACCTCTCCCCTGCCCTAAAGAGAGTCAGATACATCTCATCCATCACTGATATTTATTGATTTCCTCCAAAATCTGCAGCGATGAGGACTCCACGACCTCCCTAAGTGCCCTGTATCAGTTAGGGAGCCACCATGGTTCAATTTCTTCTGCTGGAAAGTGGGTTGAGTACTTCCCACTGCCCTGCTGTCCTGGGAAAGTGATGGATCACTTGCTGCTTTCTGACAGTATTTCCTATCTGAAGGGTTGCTGTGCCCATTGCTCTCTCTCCTGACACACACATCCATCTTCTGTGACCTGTCTCCACTTTGCAACAGTTCTCAAACATCAGAAGCCTCAAATACTCCTTTTTTCCCCCCTTTTTTTCCCCTCTTCTTTCTTTTTCCCCTAAACCCACCTTCTCCTAGTTTGCTTCTCCCTAATTCTTTGTGGTCCTTTTTCTCCCTCCCTTTCTGGGCTCAGATGAGGGAAGCACATCTCCTCAGCCCGTGTTTGGCAGCTGTGCAAGGGCTCATCTCTCATCTTTAATCCCCCTGGCAGCTCAGCAATAATTCACCCTGAGGCAGAATGGCTAACATTTTCAGATATTTTCTGATGCCTCACAGTGGTTCCATTCATTAAATCTTTTGTCCAGAAAACTAAATGGAAAGGTGCTCCAGAAAATACAATGACTTCATGTTCTCCTTCAGCTTCACAAGGAAAGTTTAGGGGTGAAATATATAAAGGCCTGGAATTAAGCATAAGCCAACCCCAAAGTCCTGAGTCTAAACATACTTAAGGCTGTGTTAGAGAAGAAAATTAAAGAAGTTAAAGAGGAAAAAAGAGAATTCACATTGCCAAGCTATATGCATGAAACAGGTACTTTAATAACCAAAAGAATGGACATTTTTTCTGTAATTTTCTAAGGAAAAGTCTCCTGTAGAGGGTTATTCAGCAGGACTAATTTCAGTGCACCTAAAAGATCCTGCCCTGAAGTGAATTTAAACGCTCTCTTGGCATGTGAAATAAATGAATTGGAATAGAGCTTAGAACTGGAAACCTGAAATCTCTGCTCCCAGACCTTCTCCAGCTAAAATTATGACACAAGATATTCCACCCTCCTCTAACAAAATCTGTAAATTTGAGATATTTTCAAGTGGCTGCCAAGCCCTCCACATCATTATTACTATGAGGCCATATCATGTTATTAATTCCTTCTCTTTTTTGATTTCTTTTACATGAGGGGAAACTTTTCTTTGCAACATCAGCGTTCCACTGCTGCTGTGGAAAGGCAGATTGTGGCCTCCTGTGACTTCTCCATTGGTCTTCAGCTAAAGGCATCAGCCCAAAAATTTCTTTAGCAGGCTTGAAATCTCCAGTGGGGCAAAATAAAGGCAACCCAGGGAGTGAGGCAGTCAGCCTGGATGAAATTCGATTTCTTGTAATGTTTGATACTGATTTTGGACACCAGAGGTCAGACACTGCTGCTGAACAGCTGAGGAAATGGGAACAGCTCGAGCAAATAATAGGAAATGAGCTTTCAAAAAATGAGCTTTTCTTTCAGTGTGATCATCTTTCTGGGTTTTGTCTAGCTTTCCTTCTCCCCCTTAGCTTTCAGAAAAAGAAAGTGCTCCTTTTGTAATTCCTCCTGTAGAAATTTTTAAGAATTAATGGTGGGTTTGCCCCTTAACCCTTTCCACTTTACAGCTTCTAATAAGCTGCTCATCCCCTTCCCCTGAAGATTTGATTTACCGAATCACTAAAAATTAAAGTAGTTCTTCAAATTCTTTTCCTCGCTGTGTTCAAAATGCGGTTTCAGAAGCTGCTCCATTTTGTAGCAAGAGGGAGTGTGTGTGACAAATTCCCTCTCTGTTCCTGTGCTGCAGATGCAATATGAGCAAAATATAACTGAAACAATGAATTTGCTCCCCAAACAAGCCCAAAATATGACCTGGGCTGGCAGCATCACCCCTGACCTTGAGCAGAACCGGCCGGGGAAGGACACAGCCCCCAGAGCCTGTCCAGGGAAAGCTTCCTGCAGTTGGGAATTTTCTCTTGAGAAAACGCATTCCTATGCACAGAAAGCTGTTTGCATTCAGAGAAGATTCTGCTGGTTGCAGCAGTGCTGTTCTTCCAGCTCTCTGGAATTCAGAGCAAGGGGAAAGCTGCAGGAAGGGAGCAGCAGGGACCAGCTGCAGGGAGGAAGGAGGAATATCATTAAACCCCTCTGTCAGCCTCACTGTGAGACTGCCTGAATCCAGAGAGATTTTCCTCCTCTCCTTTCTCTCTCTGGACACCAAGCTTCCTGGTGATTGGCTCGAGGGAGGTGGATGGACAGATACCATCTAAAAAAAGCTTTATGTTTATTTTAAAGTGAATAAACATAAATCCAATCGAGTGCACGTTCAGTACTCTTTGGAGCAGAGCTCTTCTTGGGCTGATGAGGATGGCTGGGCTCTGTGATGGAAAATTGCCCTTAATGACCCCTTAATGCATTTTTTTTCTAGTGTGAAAGATCTCCAATTTAATCTTTTTGACTAGGAAAAAAAAAGGCGTAGAATAAGAAATGTTCCCCTTGTGAAACTGGCAGGATTTGCTAGAAGTGGTGTGCTAAATATGAGGCCACTTCAGCCTGAATGAGGGGTGGGCAGAACATGTGACTGTATTTAGGCCGGCTTAGGTCTGCACTGTGGGTGGGATATGTATTTAAACAAACAGGCAGCAGTCAGGAGCTTATTTTATTTTGAGTTTTCTAAGTGCAACTGGCAGTAGGACAGTCCTGTGTTGTGCAGAATTAAAAAGCTGTTAGAGAGCAGGGTTGAGTCTTCTGATATATGGGTGATATCACTGTTAAATGCACCACACTCTTGTGCATTTGCCTCCCTGCTGCTCGGTACTGTGAAGAAAAATGGTGTTAATCTCTCTGCTTAGGGAAAGGGGAATGAGAAAGTTCCTGGAGCTCCTCCCCATTATCTGGCACATCTAAATTCTGTTTCCCAGACTCTCTGTATCAGTATAATTGCCTTCTCTGCGTTAGCATTTCACTTGCACCGTCAGGAATACAAAGTGTTCTCCTCCACATGAAAGCAGCACGCTATTTCCGGGGCTTTCAAAGGCTTGCTAGCTGGAGAATGAGGCCATCTTTGATCTTAAATTTGCCAAATCTGCTCCCTGGAAGGCTGAAAAGTTGTCTAGAAGCAGTGCTCTGCTTCTCTGTGCTCAGCCCGGGTTGTCCTCTGGCTTCTTAGCGCTGTTTTACCCCCAGTGACCATGGATAAAAAAGAAACTGTGGCATTGTGCACACTTAGCTGGGATCTGTGGGGATCAGTGTGCTATAAAAAGGTCTATGGAGAATTCAATCTCCTGATACTGCTGCCTCATAATGACTAAAGCCAGTTAGGCTGCAGGATGCAGTGGCAATGAGGGAAAATACCTCAAGTTAGTCGAGCAAGGCTCAGGTCTTTTTCCTCTCCGAGATGAGGCAGGCAGAGCATTCCCTGACCAGAACTTCCTCAGATACTCAAGGAGCCCAGTTTTAGTAAGAAATATTCAGTTAATGTTGAGCTATGTCATCATAGTCTTGTTTAGGCACAGGGGATGAGTTTGACCAGTGACTTTACCCTCTGGACAGAGGACAGGGGTGGTCTGGAAGGCACCAGAAATCTCAGGAAACCTGAACACTTCCACACACACAGTGGAATGACACACGGTGGTTTTCATGTGCACAAGCCAGCAAACAAAGACAGTTTATCAGAAAGAGGACTAATAAATGAACATTCACAATAATTTTGGCACCTCTGCAAAAACTGTTGCCTGATTCCAACCCCTGCACACAGAGGAGGGGTCCTTGGGTCAGAAATTTGATTTTCCTGAGTTTCTTTCTAGCCCCTCTTTCTGCTGGTCTCCTACCAGACAGCAACACAGCAATGACAATTTTTGTTTTCCACGTATGTCCGTTGACTGGGAAATGCTTGATGAATTCTGAGTTAATCCCTCAACACTTGACAGCCATGACCAATTACCATCAGAACCTGTCCCTATAGATCACACCCTAATTTAACAATAAATTACCTTAACCTCATACATCTATTTGCAGTGATTTCCAGAAAACATTGCTAACCATAAAGGAATCCTCCTGTGGTTTAGGTAATTACCCTGGAGAGCCAGCTTTCACTCCTCAGCAGCGGGAGCAAATAGCATTTCTAACGAGCTGGGTATAAATAACAAGTTGAATGCTGTCAAGCATCAATATTTACCCTGCAATGGATAGAACTGCTAACTGAATTAGCCCCTTTGCAGCAAGGGGCTGGGTTTGCATGCAATTATCATCATGACGTTCTCACTTGATGCCTAATTAGCTTTCTCAGCACACTATAAATAGAAAACACATATTCAGAGACATTGCATTGAGTGGAGCCTGTCAGGTTTTTTTTTTCATCTTCCAGTAGCACCTGTGCAGATATAAAATTGAAATCCTCCTTATATTATTTTTACAACTTGCCACAAAGCTGGGAAAATTCAGACCCAAGTCTATCTGGCTTCTCTCTATAGGCAAAGTTTTGTAGCACCATAATATCTACACACTTAAATGAGGTAATACAAAGAATTAGAATTCACCTATGAAGATTGGCTTTATTGACAAGAGGTTTTGCATCTGTGCTGCACAGTAACTGTTAAACTAGAGAAAGCTGATCAAGCTGTGCAATTTTAATTTAATGGAAATTTTAACATTTTGGTTGTTTTGCTTGAAATTAGACATAAATATTAGATTCCTCATGAAACCAAAGTTCTGTATAGAACAGAGTCCATCAAAAACTTTCATTTTGTCCATAATACCATATGTAGTAATTTCCAACAAAAAATACCTATTTTAATCATTTGACGTGAGTATTGACCACATGCAGTGTTAAAATATATTTCAAATAATTTATTTATTAGTTTTTTAAATGTTTTCAAATATTTTGATGAAAGGTTTGCCTTTCAGGAAACTTAAAAACCATTTATTCTGATGTTAAATGTAGCCCTTGTTATTTTGTTTAAGTACAAGGTTGTGTATAAAGTGACATTCTAGCATGCAGGAAAAATTCTAGGATTTTTGCAAATTAGTATAACAGTGTTTCCAGAGTTGGAGAACATTATACACTGTAATGTGTGTTTGAAAAACAACATATGCTCATGAAATTAAAGCCTTTCTCAAAATGAGACCGTGCAAAGGGATAGAGCTGAGATTATGTAGCAAGATTTTAGCAATTTCCTAGCTGAAGCTTTTTATACATGATTTTAGACAGGATTTTTTTTTTCACCCTCTTTCTCTGTGACAGTTTTTGGTGGCTTATATAGATAGCTGCTGTAATTAGAGAAATAGATATGTGTTCACAGACTGAAGTGCCAGATAGAGGTCTGAGCTGTTGAGGGCAGGACAAGGGACAAGGACACTGTGTGGCCTGATGTCTCCTCACACATCACAGCACTTGCTAGACCTGGGTCATGTCAGGGAGTGCTAACTGCTCATTAACACTGCACTTCATTAAAGTCACAGCTCTACTGTGCATGGCCATTAAACTGTTCACATGTGTGTTATTTATACAGTGAATAATAATTTGGTGTGAGTTTGGTGTTCAGAGTTGACAATTTGTGACAATATGTTGTTTGGCGTTTTCGCTGACCACGGCCGACACGCATTTGGGTTCAAACTGAAAGAGGAGACATTGAGGTTAGATTTGCAGAAGAAATTCTTCCCTGTGAGGGTGGAGAGGCCCTGGCACAGGTTTCCCAGGAAAGCTCTGGCTGCCCCATCCCTGGAAGTGTCCAAGGCCAGGTTGGACAGGGCTTGGAGCAACCTGGGCTAGTGGAAAGTGTTCCTGCCCATGGCAGACAGTGGAACTGGATGAGCTTTAAGGTCTCTTCCAACCCAAACCCTTCAAGGGTTCATTCTACAATTCTATGCAGGCTGAGAGGGAAACTTCTCAAAAGTTTAACCTTCAGTGGCAGCTTCTTCTTTGGGGACTCTCTTCAGACTGGGAGCACAGCCCTCCAAACCTTCTCCCCTGATGGAGCAGGGCGGAGGCTGCTCCCTCACGCAGAGTGTCCATCTCAGTCCATGGGGGCTCAGTTACCAAAGCAGCACGTTCCCCTTTTCCTCTTTCCTCCTCTGTCACCCTGGGATGACCAAATGCCTGCCTTGGGCCACTCTAACACACTTTGTTTCTCCAGTTCCAGGTCCTCCCGCTGGTGTTAAAGCAGCCGCGGCTTCGGCCTCCACCGTCTTCGTGTCCTGGCTCCCTCCCCTCAAGCTGAACGGCATCATTCGGAAATACACCGTGTTCTGCTCACACCCCTACCCCACAGTAAGTCCCACAGCACCGACTGGTGGCTCTGGAACGTGGTGTTTGAACACACTCAGTGCTTGATGTTCTCCCTGCCCCTTCACCCCCTGCCATTTGTTCACCCTAAGGGGGATCCTGGGGCTACGGAGGGGACTGAGAGTTGGGTTTGGTTTTTCCCACCTGCCAAACTTTTGCACTGTTTAAAACCTACTGCAGAGCACTGGCTTACAAATAATTTCAAGACTCACAATCGAAGTGGAGCATCTTTTGAGGTTTGGTTTGTTTAGGGTATACCAAGTTGTGTTTTAGAGGACCAGCTGCACGAGCCCTGTTGCAGCTGGAGGCAAGTATTTATATACCATCCTTGACGTGTTTTTATCTAAGTTCCTGCCTTTTTGGCTTGAGTATTCATGTGTGAAGGAACATAATGACTTATAAACAAACATATTTGCTTGTGAATAAGCTTATTTATGGCTGGAGTATTGGCCCACTCTAGCTCTACTTCCTGAGGAAGTGACAAGAGGAAATTTGAATTGAATATCAGGTTATCTTTCTCCTTCTCTGAGTCACAAAGAAATCCAATTATCTTTAAGCAAAAGGGCCAGTTGCTCTTTGTAAATAGCCATGCATATTTATTTTCATGTACATTGAAAAAAGTACTTATTTTTTTTATATCTGAAGTTTGGATTTAGGTTTATCAAGGTTTGGATACAGTTCTTAAGCAGGATGTCCCATCAAAGGTAGCACTGCAAGTTGCACAATGCAATCTTAGTTTAATAGAGAAGGAAAATATTGTTCCAGAGATTTCCAGAAGTGTCTCAGTCTTGTTTTCAGAGCTGGCTGAGAGAGAGGAAGGCCTGAGGGTGTGTCTGAACAGGACCCTGTGGGCAGGCACAGCCTCACCCAACCCACTCTTCCAGCAACTGAACTAACTCTGCAGGTACTCAGGGGAAAAGGGGCTAAAACAGACATGTCCATTAATGGCTGTGCTTAAACTGATGCAGGATTTATTATCCACATCCCAAGCTAAGCGTTGGAGTCTTTGCTTCATTTGCCCAGAGAAGTTGTGAACTCCCCACCCCTGCAAGTGCTCAAGGCCAGGTTGGACGGGGCTCGGAGCAACCTGTAGTTGCTCAGGTCTAGTGGAAGGTGACCCTGCCCATGGCAGGGGGTGGAACTGGATGACCAGTAAGGTCCCTTCCAATCCAAACCATCCTGTGGTTTCATGATTTGTGCCTTGGGACTACTGTCTCCTGACTCTGTTGCTTCCATGATTGTAGCCATCCAACCCCAGCTACCTTTAGCATGCCTTTTGAATGTAAATTAGCTGGAGATTTTCCCAACACGGTTCCTGCATTTCTGTGGCACTCGTTGGGTTAAACAGGTCCGAGTTTAGAGGACTGGTGTGAGTGGGGACCAAGCTCTTCTGTGGGGGGTTGGAGAGAACACCAGGTGGTGCTGCTGGCCCTCTCCAGTTACTTCCCATGCACAAAGCTGCAGTGTTTCTTCCTGGGGCTTTGCTACCAACATTTTTTTCCTACGTTTACATCACCAGCAAAATAAACATCCTCAGCTAAAAATACTTTTCTCTGATATGCAGTTTCTCACATACAAAGCTGCTTATTGCATAGTTACCTTTTGGAGCACTTCAGTGATGGACAACAAGAGTAATTACTTTTTTTTTTTTATTGTTCTTGGCCTGTACTGAATTTTACTGCCATATTTTTGTGGTGTTCATTGTGCTATGATGCAGGGGTATCAATGTACACCTTATACCTTGTACCTTAGCCCAAGGCAAAGGCATTTGGAGTTGTGGCATGAACTGTGGCTTACAAAGATGATCTTCTGTATCAGTCCTGTGTGGTGAGTGAGGCAGGGATCACACTGAGGGCTCAGTTTCCAGAAGCCACATTGGGTATATTTAAATAAATGCAAGACCTCAGGACATATTTAATATAGGACACACACCCCCCAGCTTTATTTCTAACAAAATGCTCTGTTATCTTTCATTCTTGAAAGGATTGGGAAATAAAGAGCTGCTTTATTCAGAGCTGCTCTGCAGTGAAACAAACCTGCTGCAGAGATGCTCAAATGCAAACACTGCTGTGCAGATACTCTTTCTACATCCCAGGGAAGTTCTTGTTTGATTCATTGTTGGCAGACACACGCAGTTGACAGAGGAAGAGGTCTTAAATTAGGGTGAGGAGGAGAATAAATAAAAGACCTCTGTCTTTAACATCTCTTCTGCCACCATCAGTAGCAGGTGCTGTAGCTGCAGGTATAGAGCCATAAAAACTTCATCAACAGACCTTTTCCATCAGTCACAGCCCTGCTGCAAAATAACTTTGCTAAGAGTCTGCTATTTAAGTAGAAAGGCAAACTCAGTTTTCAAGCATCAGTGAGGAGAAAGAGGAAAGGGGAAGGCTGCATTCTTTGAAGATTGTATTTTGCAAGCAGTAGGTCTTTGCTGGGAACAAGTCAATGCAGTACATTTTAGACAGGTTAACAAGACAGTCCTTTACACAAGAACACTGTTTTTTTGGTGTTTAAGTCACCAACGGGAAAACTAATTAACTCTGTTGGTCATATTGTGCATATTTTTATTACAAGCACAACCCTGGTATATTATAAAATCAAGACTTGCTGCCTCTTGCACTGTTCAGTTTGCTTTGCAAGGGCAGAAGCTGTTAAAACTTCTGCTGCCCCTGCGTAGAACACGGGCACTTCCTCTTTAAATATAATTTCCTCTTTAAATATTTTGAGTCAAAAGGACAGTATTTGCCTGGGATGTTTCAAACCACAAATATGATTAATGTGTGGAAAAAATAAGAGAGATTCTCCACCGCAGTCTGCTCTTTAGCCAAGACAAAGGGCAAGCAAAGATCCAATGTCACACTCTTTAATTGTTTTACCTATAGTGCTCTATAGGCATAATTAGGCAAAACTTCCTTTTTTTTTTTCTGAAAATGTGGGAAAAATGCAGAAATACTTTATGGGTCCTTCATTCTTCAAATATAAGAAACAAACAAAAACCCAAACAAGCAAACAAACACAGAATTAAAGTTAAAATAATTATCCTTTATGCTAACTCATAGCCCACACTCCTGCAGTTCTTCTCCCCACATCCTCCCACATCCCTGCCCACCTTCTTATAGCATCTGGCTTCTCAAGACCACCTGTTGGTGCCATGTTGGCCAGGTTCCATCTAGGTGTGCCCATTCCCAGCAGGATGCTCACGGCACTCATTCTGCCCAGGCCTCAGGGAAGGACCAGCCTGTGCTGTTGGCTGCTCCTCCATCCTGACAGTGGGATTTTCCCTGTGGTGCCACAGACATGGAACACAGTTGGAATCCCAGCACAGAAGTCAGAGTGGTTCAATTCCTACCTGGTTGCGTGGGAAGCTGCTCCAGCACCTGCTGTCTTGGGTTGTAGATGTGTCTTGGCAGGGCTCTTGAAAGAGCAGTAAAAAATGAGATTTAAGTGTTTTCTGGTAAAAAACCAAGCACTGCCAAGCTCTTGTTGCATTCAGGTCAGTCCACTGCTTAAGGACAAAGCAGTGGGATTAGACTAAATAAAGTTTAGGTGGCAGAAAGAGTCTGTAAAAGGTCACTGTGACACACAGTGTGCAATGGTTGGCCAGCCTGGGAAACTTTGATCTTGGAACAGGGAAAAAGCAACTCCTAGAGAAGCATGGAGTGTCCTGGAAGCAGGAGAATGAAGGTTAAGAAACAGGATTTCCTGGTGCAGGAAGGACTGAGAAGGTGCTTATGTACAAGGACGGGTTGTCAGCCCTAAGAAAAGAGGGGTCAGGAGAGACTTTATTGCTGTCTACAACTTCTTCGTCAGATGATACAGAGAAGATGGAACTTTTGAAGCTGCAGAGTGGGAAAAGTTTTGACATGGGAAACTCTGATCATCTGGGAAAAATAAAAATCATGAGATCATGGTCAAATATTGGAACTGGAGCCCAGGGAGACTGTGGGATCTCCATGCATGGAATTCTTCAAGGCTTCACTAGACATGTCCCTGAGCAACTTGATGTAATTAAACTTGCTTTGAGAAGGAGATTGGACTAGGTGACCTCCAGAGGAACCTTCCAACCTCAATTCTATTATTTTACGGAGGTTTAAAACTGGAAAAGTTGGCCCAAAGTATGTTTACAACAACTGAAACCAGACAGTGGTAGAACTAATGTGCAACTCTCTGAGAAGAAATGTATTAGATTGGCACCAAGATGTCTCCTAAGTCAGAGAGGGAAAAAGGCTCCAATAAAACTCGTATGACATTTTAGGCCATTGGCAGGACTGTTTGTGTGCACAGTTGCCCAAACAAGATCTGCTTTTAGCTTTCGCTATCAGGAAATCAGAGAGTGGTAGTGAGGTCATCTTATTTCACATCTTAAGTGAGTTCCACATGAGTGGAAGAAAGACAAGAACCAACTGACAGTGTCCTGGAAAGGAAAACCAACAAGAAGGAGAATGGTCTCTATTTATTATCTTTTTATAGTTCAGTTGTGCTTACACAACTCCTTTCCATTAATTCCCAGGCATTTTTTGGAGAAAGCATTAGACTGATGTACAAATTAATGACCTGCTTTGTTAGAAACAGCAGGATAAGCCTGTTTAATATGTTTGCTCCTGTTAGTGAATGACCAACCAGCAGATCACCCCCAACAAAACTCCAAGAGCAACAACAACCATAATGACAACACTTTGCTAATCAACAAGTCAAAATAGATTTTAACATGTGTATTTCTGACGGAATGGTGTCATACTGTTGGTTGACACTCAAATGATGTAACTGGTCTATATTTTCTCAGCTCTTAACCTCCCTTTTCAGCACAAGTACCCAAAGACTGGCAAATATGGCAAGAAGCTTGCAAAACATACAGGCAGATATTTAAAACCCTGATATTTCTGATCAGAAGAACGAGTTTATTCTCTGCTCTTTAATCTGACAGTAGTTTTGAAATGTTAGCCCATCAAACTGTTACTAGTTGGGAGATTCTGCTAAGAGATATGATTTGTCCCTTAAACCCACCTGGACTGAGGTCCCAAATGACCAGGTCTGGAAGGAGAAGAAATTCCAGGGCAAGATGCTGTTGAACCAAATGAATGGAGTGAGAATGTTCCTGCAAAGATCCCAGATGATGCTGCCATGATAAAAGCATCAGTTGGATCAGCTGGATGATGAACTAGAACACAGAGCACACCCCAAATGCTGAAATAGGGGTGATGAATAAAATGTATCTCATAGCACAAACCCTACAGTCAGCCCCTGATATCTGTGTTGGAAGGAATCTTTGAAAACTTTAATTTACAATTCTGGACTTTTCCAAAGGATTTAGAAAGATCCAAAAGCTGAAAGCCCAGCAAGGATTCACGTTGGCTTGGAAATATTTCTGTGAAACAGTTGGGTTTGGAATATGCAGTAGATGAAGAGGTGCAAAGTAATGATGAAGGAGAAGGAAATAATCTTATATTTGGCCAAAGCTCAAGTTAATTTACTTGGAAACATAATTGACACTGGGAGCTGACCAACATCTGGGACATATACTGATCTTTTTGGTTTGCTCATTTGTCTGTGAGAAACATATTTTTAAGCCTGTTAGATTTCTATATTTGTTTCATTTTTTTTGCTTTGGTTTAAACCCACTAAGAGGAAAAGAAAATGACATGATTTAACTGGCTGTCAGATTAAAACCCAGGCATATGATGTCTGCACAAAAAGAAACATTCCCATGGACATTGTGTCTGCTCAGTCCTTTGATAGAATAACCAGCAGCAGCAGTGACTAAAATATTAATCTGTTTGTCACATCTCAATGCACCTTTTACTGTCAATCTGTAGAGCATCATATTGAGGGAAAAACTATAGGAATGATTCCTAGTGAGGGTGTATTACAGTGGGTTTTTCTCTGTCCAGTAGAAGTGGCATCAATCACATTCTTTCTCCAGGTTTTCTTCATCTCTCCCACAGATGTACAGACTGAAGCTTCCCAATTCTGGTCACAGAGTTTTCAAAAGGTGCCAGTGGAAAACACTTAGGCCAAATATCTTGGTTTTTTATTAAGTCCTGTATGACTTGAATACATTCCCTAATTGCAGAATGTTCCAGAAAACACATGGAGGGTGTTCTTTGCAATTTGTTACTGATATCTTGTCAAAGGCGTATATGGGAGACTCAGGGGGTTGCCCTGTGGAAGAAAATAGTCATCTCTGCTCTCTCTCTCTGTAATTTTTAGGCTCAAGGTGGGATTTATTCATCTGACTTCAGACACCTCAAATATGCTTATTCTAGGGTCATCAAGGCTTTCCTTTCACTAAAGGAAAGAAGCTGGAGGTCTGGGAGAAGCTGGCTGAACCTCCTTCCAAAAGCTTCCCTCCTCTTTGTTTACTCAGAGAAAGTGTATGTGGTCATCTCAAACCTGATGACATGTAACTTAAACTAGATATGTACATATATAATATAGAATTATATTTAACTAAATCTTTAAAGATTAGCTGGTATAAACTCCCAGCATCCAGGTATTTTCCACACAATTCCTTCAGACAGACACAAGTTTTGTCTTGATTTTGCATAGGATCTGTCCAAAATCAAACTTTTGGTTTGCATTGCATTTTCTGACCCTCAGTTCCTCCCCAGATTAAAGACTTGAATAAAAGGCATGGAAAATAGAGTTAAAGAAATTGTAAGCCACAAATGATTTGTTATTTGCATACTGTGGAAGCTTCAGTGATTGAAAGGATGCTGAAAGTCTCTCAAAAAGGGGAGAAGGAGCTGACAGAAGTTGGCCAAGTAGATAAAGTTACTGCTGAAGAGAAGCTTATTTAGAGTCAGCAGAACCTGTAAGGATGAATTTAAAATATATGTTCATTGATTTGTATATTACAAGCACTATTTATCACTGTATCTATATAGTACTTTTTACAGCATGAAGATATTTATGTTTATTAATTCTTGTTCTTTATTTAGCATAGAAATAGTGTATAATTTGGGGGTTATTTTAAAACCTTATTTTGGATGGTACTTAAAATGTGTCTTTTTTAATATACCACATGTACTATATTTAGCTTTTTTCATAGTTATTTCACAGCTTTGGTGCCAGCTCCCAAACATAGCACATTCATTATTTTAATTGCTTTGTCAACTTTACATTTTTTGCCTATCTTGTTTTTGTCAGGGAGCAGACCTCAGGAGAGATGTGACAGAGTATAAATTGACTCTGATGATGTGCTGTTTCTATACCATTTTTAAAAGGTCTCCTTGTAAAACCCTACTGAAAAACAAATTCGATATTGATTTTTTCATAAAACTCCCTCCTCGTAATATCTCATCTGAACCTCCCTGGCAAAATTTCCTCTTGTCCTTTCACTTGAGACATGTCAGAAGAGCTCGACTTCCCTCCCTGCCCCCTCCTGTCAGGGAGTTGCAGAGAGCAATGAGGTCCCCCCTGAGCCTCCTCTTCTCCAGATAACCCCCCCCCCCAGCTCCCTCAGCTTCTCATAAGACATTTTCTAGACCCTTCACCAGCTTCAGGAGGCTGATGGACTCTCTGTGTTTTTCTCCAAAGGGTCAGGCAGGGGGTGTATCTTGGTGGCTTCCACACAACAGACTCCTTGACCACGTGGAAGTCTAGGCAGTGGGTTGTCTTCCGGGTGTAATTCCTGGAAATGGGAAGGCAGGGAGTTACCTCTGTCATTTCCAAAATTTCCATCTTACACTTTCTAACATTTCAGTCCCATATTTAAGGAAATAAAAAAAGGATAAAATGTTATATGGCAGCTGCATTCTGCTTTGTGCACAGCTTCTGCTTCCAGCAGTTGCCTTCAATAATGCTGAGTGAAAAGCAGATCCTAGAATCACAGAATAGTTTGTGTTGGATGGGACCTTAAAGCTCACCCAGTTCCAACCCCCTGCCATGGGCAGGGACACCTTCCACTAGCCCAGGTTCCTCAAAGCTCAGTCCAACCTGGCCTTAAACACATCTAAAGATGAGGCATCCACAACCTCTCTGGGCAACCTGTGCCAGGGCCTCACCACCCTCACAGGGAAGAAGATGCCATGTTTCAAAACATGAGCCTGAACAGAAACCTTTGTGTGACCAAAGTGGCAGCCAAGAGTCTTACTGGAGACTGTGGTCTGGGATTGGTGGTTATTTGCAGCTCTGACAGCCTGGTCATGTGTGAAAGGAAGCAAGGCAAAAGCCAGCAGTCCTCAAGAAAAGTACAACTCACAACCTCAGGCAGAGTTTCACATCTTCAGGGAGTTCACTGAGAGGGCAAATGAGTGGTCTGTCTACTCTGTTCAGGGATGCAGAAGTTGAAGTTCATTCTCTATAAATAGAGAAATGTATTGATTTTGTATTACCCAGTTTGCTTCCAGGTAGAAACAACTGGTTATATCCCACATTACTGGACAACTTGTGAGTCCAGGAGACTCTAAAACATCGTTTTTAAAATAAAACACGGCAGTGTTCCACACCTCAAGTACTGTGTTCAGATCTGGGCCCCTCACTTCCAAAAGGACATTGAGGTGGTGGAGCGAGTCCAGAGAAGGGAATGGATCTGGGGAAGGGTCTGGAAAACATGTCCTGTGAGGAGCAGCTGAGGGAGCTGGGGGGGTTTATCTGGAGAAGAGGAGGCTCAGGGGGGACCTCATTGCTCTCTGCAACTTCCTGACAGGAGGGGGCAGGGAGGGGGGATTGGGCTCTTCTGGCATGTCCCAAAGGAAAGGATGAGAGGAAATGGCCTCAAGTTGCACCAGGGGAGATTAGAAAAAAAAAATTTCACCGCAAGGGTAGTCAGGCCTTGGAATAAGTTGCCCAGGGAGGTGGTGGAGTCACTGTCTCTGGAAGTGTTCCAGAGGCACCGGGATGTGGCCCTTGGGGTTGTGTTTTAGGGGTGATTATGGTGGTGCTGGGGTGACAGGTGGGGTAGATGATCTTGAAGGTCTCTTCCAGCCGTGATGATTCTGGGATTCTGGGATTTCCAGGAACAACAAAGGCCTGAGGTAGAGCAGGGTAGACAGTTCCGTGATGGTGTTCAAAAAGATGGAGATCTTTGTGTTTTGACCACACAGAACTAAAAACTTACTTTAATTACTGATGAGACTCAGTGCTTATCACAGGCCTCATCTGCACTACTGATTAAACAAGGGCTGAGGAGCAGCACCAGGCCCCAAGAGGATGTGATGGTGACCAGTGTCAGTGCACACTGCTAAAGCAGATTTGTTTTGAAAAGAGCTATTTAAAGCAGTACAAAACTGAGCTAGAGACCAAGTTTGAAAGCCTTGTGGAGCATTGGGATGGAGTGCACACCACACTGCCTGGCTGTCTCCCATGTAGCAGCGGAGATAAGCCCAGAGGACTGATGTTTGTTGAGAGAAACCCAGCTATGCAAACAGCATTTCACTGATTCAACTCAGGCCAGATATAAAACTGATTGCTGCTCTGTGGGAGCCTGCAAAACCAGTGGTTTGTTGTTGTGGGCAGGAGGGAGAGACATAAGTATCTCTCCTGAGTCCACTTCTGTGCAGTGGTTCCATTAGTGACCTGGATAATGAAATAGAGAAGCTACCTATTAAATTTGCAGGAGATATAAGGCTGAGAGGGATTGCATGTACACAGGAGACACAACTAGAATTCAGACAGATCTTGATGAACTGAGAAATTGGTCTGCAAAAAGTGAGATAAAATTTAGCAAGAAAATGGGTAGTATGAATAATCAGCTACAGAAGTACTGGGTAGAGAGCAATTGGCTTGGTTCTTCAGAAGAGGGTTTTGAGGTTATTGTGCATCCCAAGATGAACATCAGCTGCCTTTATGATCCTGTTGTGAAAAGCCAAATGAGAAACCCTGGAATTGTTGAATACAGGTTTGGAAACTGTGTTTGAGAAAGCTATGGACCATCATTTGACAGTCTGAAGGATAACAGCAGATATTCTTGGAGGAACTGCTGGAGAAAATGTGATTTCTGGACAATGTTGAAAGCATCAGGGTTATTTAGTTGTAAAAAGATAAGGGTACTGGTGGGGAAAGGAATGATAAAACTTCATGTAGATTAAAGGCTAGTGCAAAGATCAAGGTAATTATCTATTCCCCATGTTTCTAAGAGCCTGGAAAAGAAGCTATGGCCTTAAAGTGCAGCAGGAAACTTGAGCTAGATTACAAGAAAAGATTTCTAACCATAAGATTAAGCAATGGGATAGGTTGTGCAGCCTAGGGAGTTGCAAAATCTCTTTTTATAGTAAGTCTTCAAAATCAGGTTGGAAAAACATCTTTTTGAAAAGGAGCAGATACAGTTGAACCTGGTTTAAAGAAGAAACAGAGACTTGGGTGAACTCTCAGGGTCCTTTACATGATGCTATGGCCATATTTTCTACCTAAATTAACAGTGAAAACACACTTGCTACTCTAGGTTGTTGTTTGGGAAACAGAGATTACTTGGAAAACTGTTAGAAACGTTTTTTTAATTTTTTATAAAGCAACCTTTATCCAAGGCTGGGTTAAAAAAAAAAAACACAACAAACAAAGCAACAAAGAAAAGAAACAATCAAAAATAAAAGCCAGAGGCATCAGAATCAATGCACATTACCTATTTAATTGTGCTTTAAAGGAGTCAGAAATGCCAGAAGATGGCATCCTGCTTCAAAGTGTGTGAAGGAATGCACACCAGCAGAGCTGAAGTTGCATCAGAGGAAATTGATGTTCCCTGCAGTGGCTGTTCCTCAGCATATCTTGCCGTTGCCTGGTTTGGGAAGTAGATTGACTGCATCCTGATAGAGGACTTGGATTTCATTTCATTTCATTCTTCACAGCCCTTGCTGGCTTTTTAGAGATTGATCTCTGCCTGTCCTTTCTGGACAGTGAGCTAAAGATGGAAAAAAAATTAACCCATCATCTATAAGCTGAAGAAAAATAGTGGTTAGGAGAAAAAAATCCCTTGAGCAAGCATGTTACTGCTCCTGAGACAGAACTGCAGCACATGTTTTATACTGGCACATGCACAGACCAGTATGTGACAAGGTGACATTCCTTTAAAATATTTCTTATTTCAATTGTTTAATCTTCCCTCTGCTGACAAAGCTGCCTTTTTTCTCCTTGTGTAATCAAAGTCTCTGGCATGTTAGTCTAATTGAAATGACAGGCAAAAGTTTAAAGGAAAATCGATTCTTTGTCACTGGTGCATCCCCAAGTGTTTAAAAGGGAATGTGAGCTGAGGAAACAGAAGATGTATGTTAACCAGTTAGAAACTAAACTCTTCTTCTATAGCAGTTTGTTTTAAGAAAATGAGAATCATTTATTTAGTGAAGCTACATTTACCAGGTTCAATTAATAAATTAATTCTGAGAATAATTGATTTTACGTTGGGAATAGCTATAGATGCAAATGTGTGACTGATGCTGGTTCTCTGGGGGTGAAAGAAAGGAATTGAAGACAAGGCATTTAAAAGCTAAATCTGTGATTCTTCCATCTTTGGAGTTTCAGGGAGAGAGAGCTCCTCTATTTTGAGACAATTTTGCCACGGCAGAGGGGAGCAGGGCAGTGAGGCATTTCAAGCAGGAGATTGGCTGTATTAGGAGTGGCTTTCAAAGACAGCCATGTGTCCCTTTCATAAAGCACAGGAATCATGGGGAAACCAGTGTAAATTTAACTGGTCTGATGTTTGCTGGAATGAAAGTGAGCAAAGAGGAATTCTGTGATGTTCAGCTGTTCCTAAATGCTGCATCCATAGGTGGTTTAGAAGTAACCTGTACCACATAACTGCATTAATGAGTGGAGCCCAAGTGCCAGAGACAGCCTGGCCTGCTTGACTTTCAAATTAACCCTAGGAAATGCTGCCTCATGAATATTAAAATTCAGCCTCCTGTGCCATGATCAATACATTAATTTTTATGTACGACCTCACAAAGATCCAGCCTGTCAAGCTACGGGCATTTGTCCAATATTCCTGTATAAATGTCAAGACAGATGGTTCTCAAAACCTGCTGCAGTATTTCACATAATAATAGGAGTGTCTGGCTGCACTGACCTCTTCATATCAGAAGTGGGAACCCAGGCAAATGCCTGTTAAATGGGACAAGCTGACTTGGCATTTTGACAAGGAAAGGAGCAATGAGATGAGCTAGAATATAAGGCAAGGTCCCCATTTGGGCTTGTGCTTAGCCTGGGTAACTTAGCAGGAGAAAACCAGTCTTCCCAGAAAAGTTAGTAACCATGGAATAAACAGAATGTGTTCTTGTAGAAGCCTTTGCATGGTCTCTGAAGGGGGTCTGGCTCAGGTACAGATGTCTTCAGTCTAGATTTCCCAAGTGAGATGAGATGAGATGAGATGAGATGAGATGAGATGAGATGAGATGAGATGAGATGAGATGAGATGAGATGAGATGAGATGAGATGAACTCCCCTCTTCCCCTGGCTGTAGGAGATGCCAGCTCAAGAACAGAGAAGTGCACTGACCCATTCAGTAGCTGAAACTCTACCAATTCACACTGGAGAGGTGTTTAATGATACCTCAGAAACATCCCCTGTTTATTTGGAATTCACTTTGAAGGACTACATATTCCAATATTTTCAGGTCAATGTGCCTTTTGAAATGCTAATCAGATGGAATTGGCCTTTACCACAAGCAGATTATTTGTATATCAAAGAGATTCCTTGCACACTTTCTGTCAGTCTGAACCAAGTTTAGATTACAGCGATGCACTATTTTTAATGCTGATTCCTCGTAAAATCTTCTTTTCTACGTCATTAACGTTCTAATTATTTTTAGCCGGGTGATAGTTAGCTGTTACCATGCTCAGCATTGCACAGGGAAGTGAGTATTATTCATTCTAATGCTTCATTTCCCCTCTATTTTTACGTACCAGGATCACAAAGCCCGTATCAGAAATAAAAGTGGCTGTATTGAGCAGCGTTGAGGTTTGCCTTCTCCTCCACCAAGCCTCCTGTGGAGGGATGTGCTGAGGTACACAAAGCCACATTCCCTGCAGGAATCTATATGTTTCTCCAGGCTTTTCCTTGCACAGGTTGCTCCAAGGAGGCTGCAGAGCCTCTCACAGACGAGCAGGTACTGCAGAGCAGCTGCTCCGCTTCGCCGCAGCCCCGCGGCCGAGGCACTTGAGTGACAGTGTGACAATAGACTGAACTGGCATTTCTTCCAGCACTTGTCCTTCCCTGCTAATGCAGCTAACTGGCTGAGATGACCTTCAGCTGGGAGCCTTTGAATGGAAGTAATTCTGTGCCTGTACAAAACTAGACATGTGGGGGAAGTTTGAACAGTGAACAGAACACGGTTTTTATTTCTTGGTTCGCCCCACTGCTGAAGGAATAAGCCACCAAAGCCAAGAATAAGGAACACCAAAGCTTCTAGTAGACATATCTCAACTAGTAAACTCCAGATTTCACAGCAGATGCAGGACTGAATCCTCTGTTGGGAAAGTTTTGTGTAGATGCAAATCAGAAGCAGCAGTTCTGCTTTGTCAGAACTCTTGATGGTAAAATCCAGTCAAATGTGTTCCCTTCGATTGTTTATCCAACCCTGTAAAAATAAACAGGCACATAAAAGTCCTAATCTGAATACAAGCAACCTGTAAACAAGACATAGGCCCAAATTCACTGAATATAAATGGATTGCAACAAGTTATTGTGCCTGCTCAGTTTATAGCCGTGTGCCATCTGTTTGCAGCCATTGATCTTCAGGAGAACCCTGAAGTAACAGCCTTTGTAGCACTCAGCTTAGCAGGCATTGTCCAAACGCTGTTTATTTTAGTCTGGAAACATTTGTCTCTCCCACCACAGGTAATCAGCGAGTTTGAAGCCTCTCCCGACTCATTTTCCTACAGAATCCCCAACCTGAGCCGGAATCGGCAGTACAGCGTCTGGGTGGTGGCGGTGACCGCCGCGGGCAGAGGCAACAGCAGCGAGATCATCACGGTGGAGCCGCTGGCCAAAGGTACAGTGACGGCCCTGCTCGGAGCCAGGCAGGGCTTGGCAGTGCTAATTGCTGTGATAATTGGCACGTGGCCTCTCCGCGCCTCTCCGCTCACCGAGGGCGCAATTTGTCAGCGGAGAACTTCGGTTCTCTCTCCAAAAGTGACAACTCTCAGCTTTTGCTGGAGTCAGCAGAGAGAGGGTGACGTGCTCCTCTGGGGGGGGTAACTCGTCCTACCTTCCTTAGAAGGAAGCGTGTTGCTTTTTTTGGAGCAATTTTTATCTTCTTTTGTGGGCTACAGAGGGTTTGCACATGATATCTCTCCCCCTCTGTTTCTTTCTCTTGCTGTACAAGGTAACTTCTTTATCATTCCTTTCCTTAGTTATATCTCTTGTGTACCCCACAAGTACCATCTTCTGTATGAAATGGTTTGATTAACATGTCTGAACTCTGAACAATTGTTCTCTACTTGCATTAGCTTTGAAGTTTGCTGCTTCTATTTCAGATGTGATGAAGGGATAATGTGCCTCAAATCTTGCATATTTATTTCCAGCTGTACTGGTTGTTCTATTAAAAGGTAGTGCTTGGGCCTATGAATTCTGCCTTACCTGTTCTGTGAGATGTGATGCCTGCAATATTATAGTACCTTAGATTTGAAAATAGACAGGAAAGTGAGAAGAGTCCCATCATATTTATTCTCTGTGTGAGGTTTTCAGACCGATGTCTTTTCCCCACTCAACTTGGTACCATCACAGCCTGTGCCATTATGAGCAGAGTAATTCACAGACCCCAAAAGCTGCAAAAATTTAATTGACTTTGCAGTTTTACATGCCTGCTAATTCTTCACTCATGTGTCTAATGATGTAGAAATGTTAAAGAAAGTTTCTAGTGCATTATGAGGAGAGATATTTTCTAAAAAACAGCTTTGCAGAATTTCAGCCTTGTGCCACCAACATGAAGGCACTTTCTGCATGGAAGAGCAAGCAACCTCACCGTGGGAAATTTTGCACTCCTGCCAGTCTGAGTGGGAGATCACCAGTTTGATGGTGGTAGATTAACTATCTGAGCTTTATCCTGGGCTGCATCCCAAGCACTGTGGGCAGCAAGTGAGGGGGGGATTCTGCCCCTCTGTCCCCTCAGGTGAGACCACACCTGCAGAGCTGCTCCAGCCCTGGGGAACAGCACAGGAAGGACATGGAGCTGTTGGAAAGAGTCCAGAGGAGGCACCAAGATGATCCGAGGGATGGAGCAGCTCTGCTGTGAGGAAAAGCTGGGAGAGCTGGGATTGTTCAGCCTGGGGAAGAGAAGGCTCTGGGATTTTTGTAGGGTTTTTTTCCGTCAATTAAGGAGAGTCACCTTCTTTGTGGTGCTTTTTGTACAGCTTTTCAGACAATTCTTTCTCTTAGTAGCTACACAGTGTTAGTGGAATGACCAGAAGGGTGTCTGAAAGGCCATGGAAAGTCCAAAGGATCTGAAAAATCTGGAGCTTTTCCACTGTTGACTTACTTGTAGGATAACTGCACACTGCACTGTGAACATCAGTATGACCAAAGTTGAGATCTTAGAAGAGGGATGAGGGGTAATAAAGGACATCAGTGAAGGAATATTTTGAATAAACATCTTAGGGAAACAGGGCAAAGGTCTCAGTGTGCTCCTCTTTTTAGTCCAGGTGTCACCTGTGTGGAATGGATGTGTGGTGATGAAATTTTAAAAAAAAAGGAAATAAAAATACATGTAAAAATAGATGCTTGAATAAAAATAAAACCAATCAACCATCAAAATGGTGCAATACTAATAGGCTGAGGCTGCAGGCAAACCCTACACAAAATGCACTAGAATTTCTCTCTTTCCATTCCCTGTGCATTTAAAGAAAGAGGGAGGTGTTCAAAGATGAACACAGATCAGTGCAGACCCTGCAGGTGCCAAGATTCTTAACCCCTGCTCGTGAGGAATTGCGGGATGCAGCTGCTCTCTGCCAAAAAACTGAGAAGTTGCAACTTGACCCACATGTACTTAAACTGATCCAGCTTACCAGAATTAATTCTGCTCCTCTGAAGCTTATGTAACATAATCCATGATGACAAATAAGTGAACTTAAAAATAACTTCTATGAAAAGACAACATGACTTTAAAGAAAAATAATTAATTACTTCAATATAGACAGGTCAGTCTGAACAAGACTTTATTTCAAAGGACAGTAGAATGCATCCAGTCAACCTTAGAGCTTGCAGTGGTACTCCAATATAAAGTCTGCATTAGATGATGCTCAGGAAAAGCCTCTTACATGCACTTAGGACTGAAAAAGTGGTGAATAATCCATTTGTGGAGGCTTTGATGGGCACTAGGAATACTAGTAGATAGCAATTTTATGAACTTTGGATGCAGCTGGGTTAGAAATTATTGTATCATGTGCAAGACTTCCTTTATGAATGCATCACAGGGCTTTTTAGAGAGCTGGGAGGAGGTGCTGATCAGTGACAAGGGCAGTGGATGCACAGTGAAGAAGGATGGGCAGAGCTAATAGTCTCCAAGACCTTTCTCACCCCCCAGTTTGTCTGAAGCAAACAGCACATCACAGGGTTAGAAGCAGTAATAGCCTGATTTTGCCACGAGTTCCCAATGCTAAAACATCCTGTGGGCCTTTGTTTTGAAGTTGTTTGCTTCTTTTTTTGCTCCTCTTACTGCACAGTAACTGTCCAAGTAATGATACCATCCTGACAGCTAATGAGAGTTAACTCTGAATTGAATTATGTCAACTTAATTATAACCCCTTTAAGAACTCCTTTGAGAACAATGAGAATGTCTAGATAGGGGTTTGATGTGAAATGGATAGTCCAATTTAAATGAAAGCTTAATTCAAGTTAACATTTCTTTCTTTCTTTGGTGCCTTCATTTCTCAGAACAGATTGTTATTCTCTGTAATTAACTGACAGAAATAATAAAGAAAAAACCCAACAAACAGAAAATAATCACGGCAATGAAAGTTCAGTCTGGAAGTAAAGCTCTGCCCCTGCCCCTCAAATTACACTTCATTGTTGACTTGAAAGACGTGGGTTGAGCCTATCAAATATATTCAAAAGACATAAAACCTTGCATGCACCTTGTTCCTCTTATTTACTGGCCATGACTGATGGAGAATGACATTTGCTGGCAACATGATGATAACAGATCTAGACCCATGGCAATCTGATCCTCTGGGGAGAACTCTCTGACTTCAGTGTTGAGTTTTCCCTCTTCTTTTAGACTACTTGAGCATAAATTTTGAACAGATTTCCCCCTTAGTCTATGCTGATTTGTTTGTTTAATGTTTTTAAAAAACATGCGGGGCTCACGTGATAATAACATACCTCAGTGGTCTGTTCCTTTAATGGTTCTTCAGACTGGAATCCACAGGATATCACAACCATAAAACCATGGAATGTTTAGGTTGGAAGGGACCTTAAAGATCATCTCATTCCTGCCTCCCTGAGAGGAGAAACTTCCACTATCCCAGGTTGCTCCAAGCCCCATCCAGCCTGGCCCTGAACACTTCAAGGGATGGAACAGGTTGTCATAGCTGTTGTTCAGTTTGCCTTTAAAATGCAGTTGTGTCCTCTGGATAAAAAAAAAAAAAACACCCAAAAAACTGTGTTACAGCCTCTTGCAAAGAATTCCTGCCCATTTCTATTTCTATGACAGTAAATGTAGGCTATAGGATTTGTAATTTAAGCAAACAAACCTGCAAAAAACCTCATTAGCATAAGGGAGTGCACTGTTCTGTGAAGGCACCTCTTTCTCTTCAAATAATGATTGGGTAATTTGCAAAAAATAAGGACAGACACAGCCCCAATCCAGTGCCATGCCATCAAATTTAAGGCTGGAGAGAAGTCTGTAGGCATGTGGGTGGCTTTGACAACAGAGGTGAACCCTTAAACTCTGCAGCTGAATTGCTCACGTGCTTCCCAAAACTCCCTTTGCTCAAAAGGGAGAGGTCTGTGAGATTCCAGGCATTTTTACCTCATGAATGCCTGTTGGAGTTTCAAACCCGTTGCTTTTAGATGGATTTCACTTGGCATTTATTTCGTTTCTAGCTTTCTTTGTGTACCTTTTAGCAGTCTCAGGACATTATTAGAAGTCAAGCTACAAAGAAAATTGGACTTGAAAATTATCATGATCTCTTATAAAAGCACTCAGTGCATGAAAGGAATAAGATAATCCGTAGAAACCTGTGGATACTTTCACAGGAATAGTGCACTGTGCGTTTGGAATCAGCACTTCTGGGTTATGACCTGTCATTTTACCACTTAATCTTCTTTGAGCTTTATGTTATTTCCACCCATCACAGCAAAACCAGGATGTTGAAAACCATTGTTGCACTTTCAATTTCTAATGTCCAACCTTTGACTTAAAGGAAGAATTCACTTTGAAAGAACTATTAAAAGCAAAGGGATAACACAGCTTGCCACCAGTGGTGCCATGTTGTGCTGAAGGTTTCAGCAGGATCCCTGTATTCCACATGCTTTGTCCCACAGGAACTGGCAGCAGTTGGAAATAGCTGGATATTTCAAGAAACACTGAGGAGGTGGGAAGGCCAGGGAGGATATAATTAATAGTTAATTTTAAATGAGTTTTCAGGCTTGACTTTTCAGAGGAATTTTGCATGGAATGGGGAGTTCAAGCAGTCCAGAGGTTCCAGATGTGTTTTGTAGATAGGCAGAGCTGACAACATCTCCTGCTGCTTTTTAAAGATGGTGTGAGCACCGTGAGGCATCTCCTGCCACAAGAACCAGGCACCACTGAAGGCAGTTGAGCCTTTTAACACTTGAGCAGAGTCAGGATTTCACTGTGTGTGTCTCTGAGTGCACTGAGCATTTTTTTTGTGTGAGTTCCTTTGGTTAATGAGCCCATGGCTTATGGCAGTACAAGCCTCTGTAAATCTTTCCTAGGGGACGAGGCCTTAGGAATGCCCTGGTGGAAAACCAGGCAGATTCATGAGGCTTTAATGACTGACCAGTGTCTTTGAGTCACTTTGGTGTTTAACTTTTCCAGGGCAGCACTTTCCTTCCAGGGTTAATTATCAGAGTTTCTGGAAGGAGGGAACCAGGTATCTTCAGCTGCTGTTGAGCCAGGACAGGACATATCCATGCTTGACCCTTCAGAAAATAATGTTGTCCCATTACCACTTTGTCTGTTACCTAAATTTTTAAACAGCTACTTTTGTTTTCAGTCAAAATTCTGACCAGAGAAAAATCTCTCTAGAAGCTTGGTCTTCAACAGTGTGAGAAGAGAGCACAGGCAATACAGCCCAAACTGATCATATAATCTATGAAATCTTTTCTTTTTATGAATATCTCAAGTCCCATTGCAGCCTACTCAAGTAATTTTGCTTAATTTTTCAAGGCCTGTTCTTTTATGCATGATTTTTTTTTCTTCAAGATTAACCATCCCAGTTATATTTGAAGCTGGGTCTCATTTTCATGTTTTTCTAATTGGTGCAAAATGGATTATTAAGTATAAATTCTGATCAGTGTGCATGGCTGAAGTAGATCAAGCCTAAAAATACAGTATTTTGTCTATGTGTAGTCAGTATGTGCCTTTAAAATGTTTATTTAGAGGCAAACAGCAAATCTATTTCTATCAAGGATCATTCTTAAGTAATAAATGAACCTCTAACACAGCCTCAGTGTTCTTCTGTATTATAAACTAAAACTACAGGACTGATACTTTTCTTGATATATTTTGGTGATCTGAGAGCTGACACAAATTAAACTGACTGAAGAGTTTGTTCATATTTGTGGACTTCAGGTAGACTCTGCAATGTATTAACCTGTACATACCTGAAGGTTTACTTTGCTTTATAACAAAACTGTGGTAGCAGTTATGTGTCAATAATGTAGTTTCTGTAAGACACCTGTCTGTTGTGGACACTCCTTGCTGAGAGTTTGGAGAGAAGCATCCATTGGACATAATTTTCATCTGTAATTTCTGCTATGAAATATATAAAAGTCAGTAAAGATGACAAATAACTGGATTTGCTCTTTTTCTCTGCAAAGACTATTCAGTTCTGTCCCTTAACTGTCTTTCAGTTACTTTCCTTCCAAATACTGAAGCTGATATTTGTGCTTGAATAAATAGACAATATTATGAGTTAAAATGAATTAGTTTCCTAAAAGCACCACTTGAAACGGATTAGTTTGCTTTTCCACCTTTAATTCTGAGTGTCTGTATTTCCCTTCTAAGGGCTGTATGAATGGACACCTCACTCCAGTCTTTCTTGCTCTCTCTCTCTCTCTCTCCCCCCCAGCTCCTGCCAGGATTTTGACCTTCAGCGGCACAGTGACGACTCCCTGGATGAAGGACATTGTTCTCCCTTGCAAAGCCGTGGGGGACCCAGCTCCAACAGTCAAATGGATGAAGGATAGGTAACCAGCAACTAAATGTATAGCTCTGATAAAGCCCATTTCCTTAAAATCCTGAGGGTTGTGATGTGGGCACTTGAATGTGGTCACAGTAGATGAGGAGTTTAGAAATCCCTTGAACTAATTGGCTGTGGTGATTACAAGGTATCAAAAGCAGAAGAATAATGGAGAAAGGCTAAAGGAAAACATTCAAAATGTAAAACCTTGGAGTCTGTTTTGTTTTACCTTCGGGCAGACAGGATGGTTTTATTCTGAGAAAGCAAAATGCCCGATACGCTGATCCCTGCTGAGGTGTGTCAGTATGTCTTGCCCAGATTTCATTTTTCGTTATTCTCTTTTCAGCTCTGGTTTCACAGTTTGACAGAGTCACTGAGAGGCACACCTGGACAACAATTTTCATCCAGGCACGGTGTAAGCAGTGATACTGCAGTGCTGTGAAACCATCGTGGGCATTGATACAAATAGCTATTATTTTATAAAGGATGAACTTTGCAGCCAGGAGCTGATTTACTCTTATTTTGGCACTTCTATGAAACAGCATGTGGTTAAGGAAGGAGTGAATTTCCATTTTCACTCAAATTTGGGCCAGATAATGTGAATTTTTAAAGCAAACAGCGAGTGTTTCCCAACAGAAAATATTCCTTTGCTCTCATTAAAGAGAACGTACCAACTCCCCCCCCCCTTTTTCTTTCTTCCCGTTCTTAGTTGCTTCAAAAAAAAATCCAATCCTGACTAATTTTGATTGTAACTTCTTTAATGTATGCACTTTGTTTCCTGTGAGGTAGTAACGGGACACCCAGTCTAGTGATGATTGATGGGCGAAGGAGCATCTTCAGCAACGGGAGCTTTGTCATCCGGACTGTGAAGGCAGAAGACTCTGGATACTACAGCTGTGTGGCCAGTAACAACTGGGGATCAGATGAAATCATTTTGAATTTGCAGGTACAAGGTAAGGCTGTTTGATCCACCTCGTAATTGTTACCGCGACTATTGACTGCTACGTGTTGGTAATGCAAAGTGTGGGTAAAATATTAATATGAATGTGTGTTAATGCCTATCTAATTCTTCTAAATTAATAAATAAAATATTATGCAGGTGAGTCTGACTCAGCCATAAACATTTTATGATCTAGCAAGAGGTGCTTTTGGTGGAAAAATTCACACGCTTGCAGTTAAGTCTCTTTGTGAGTTTTTGTAGGATTGACAACAATCTTCTAGTTCTTCGCTCAGAAAGTAACAGATTATACCTTCTCCTTACAAAGATTACATGTATTGTTGAAATATTACAAAATTCAGAAAGACCTGAAGGCCTTTACTTCAGCTTCTGAGAAGCTCTCAACAGAAATTTGCCCCTGTACTGAGACCTTGGACAGAAACTTCGTTATGGAGGAGCAGAATTTTATTGATGGTGGATATGAGGAAGCATTTAAAATGAAACATCAGTACACCTGCAACTAATGCATATCACCAGCTGCTTTTTATGTGCATGTTGAAATACCTGAAGTGCGTCCATGATGGTGTTGATCCATATAAAAGCATGACCACAACAGGAAGGAGGCAGAGAAAACACTGTCAAATGGAAACCTTATATTTATATTTCATTAAGTACTTCTGTAATTGTATATCTTTGCTGTTATTGAACTGCAGTCACTAAAAGCAAGTCAATATTATTTCCCTGAGGGACAGAGAAAGAGTGGCATTTAATATGTGGGACCACCATTTTTTGTAGATAGGGTGAAGCTGTGATGGAAGGCTTTACAATAAATCTTTCCCAGTGCAGTATGTGCAGTCTCTCTCCATGGAGTCAGCCAAGTCAGTCAGAATAACAGAACAAATCCATCTCACACAGAGAATTTTCCTTCAGAGTATAAACTGTCTGTTTGGTTTTCTTCAGCACTGTTGGACCCTGTGAGGGCAGCAAAATGAACTACTCTCTGAACTAGTCTACAGCTGCAAACCAGCAGCCTCTGATTTATATCAGCATTCAAATTATTTTGCAACCTGCTGACTTGAGCATGAGCTCCCTGGCTTTCCATCCCAGTTCTTCATCCTTCTCCCTGATGGACACTGTCCGTTCCTCACTTCTTGTTCTTAAGGCAGCAAAGCTCCATTTTGTCTGTGTTTCTGAGGAGCTTGGAGGTCTCTAAATCACACGTGTTCAGAAGATACTTGAGTGATGTGTTAGCAAATGTTGACCCTCCAGGGCTCCAATAAATTTTCTCCCAGCTCTTTAAAGTTTCACCTGCCATTCTTTTCAAACATCAGCCTCCATGGCCTCACTGCTTTTGTGCCATGGTTCTGGTTACCTCATCTCTACAACAGGGCCAGCTAAAGATTCAGGCAGAAGTCTAAGATGACCTCCCCATAACTAGTGTATGATCATATTGGCACATGACAGAGTTGTCAAGGTGAAAAGAAAGCTGGTTGCTTTGCCACTCCCTGTCCCTGAGCTCTGGAAACCCAGCCACTCTACACTGGTGCAGTTTGGGATTACAGTTTGGGATTACTTAGCCCGAACCTAAACTGTCATAGTTTATAGTCCCATTTCCAGTCTCAATTCCCTGTCCCATTTACCAGTTCCAGTTTTTCTTATCCTGGGCAACCTACTGGGATGTGGCATGGCTCTTTCTCTGCCTTTTCATGCTGGAGTTTCATAGAATCATGGAATGGTTTAGGCTGGAAGTTACCTTAAAGATCACCCAGTTCCAACCCCCCTGCCATGGGCAGGGACACCTTCCCCTAGACCAGGTTACTCAATCTCTCCTCCAACCTGTGTGGAAGTGAGTTTTCTCTGAAGGAAGATGGGAGGTGAGACTTCTGTCTTATGCCTGTGTTCAGTCAGGAGCTGGTCCTGAGAACCACACATAAGAACCTGGTTCTTATATCCCACAGATTAAACACAGGTATAATGTTTATAGAGAGCAGCAGAACTGAAGTGTTTCCAGCCTTCGCTGATAAAACTGTGTCTTCTTTATACCAATAACCTCAGTGCTGTAGAAGAGGTTGTGGATCTGCCTCCAATCACAGATCTAACTATGCTGCCTACTTGAGTGGCAGAAACTCATTATACACCCTTCTCTTTTTATTTTTTGCCATAATGGCCTGCAAATACAGGTACAAGTGGGTCATCATTTGCAACTCCACATCTGTTTCCTGCCACTAAAATTTCAGCTTCCCCCTAAAACAGATATGAAAAATAATGAAAATGAATGGCTGGGTAGCTCATATGCTATTTAGGTCTGACAGGACAGATATGAAAAAAAATCAGAGAAGAACAAAGGTTAGGAATTGAAAGACAAAATTGTGTAGAAAATTAAATGTAAAAAATGAGAGCTTGTCTGCTCTTGTTTAAACCAAGGGTGTCAGCTAAACAGACACTTTGACATAAATCATTTGCTTTTTTTGCAACACAAACCAGTTATTTGATAAATGACTGTGAGAAGTGATTAAGATCACGTCTAATCATTTGATTGCATTTTCTATTTTTAACTATTTTCCCATCTAGTTCCACCAGACCAGCCAAGACTCACTGTATCCAAAACTACATCTTCCTCTATCACTCTTTCCTGGATACCTGGAGACAATGGTGGCAGTTCTATCCGAGGTAATATAATTCAGGTTAATTGCTACTTCTTACTACATTCTCATATGTTGATAGGATTAGTATATAATTATGAATGGCTAAAAAAACCAGAAAAACCAAGCAATCTGTATTGCTGTCAAGTCTTAATGTGCTCTATCACCGTGATAACAGCTTTCAGTAAATTGCAGTTTGTCTTTGTGGTGGTTTATTCACACATTTAATCACTTTCTTTCAGCTGTTATGACAGTTACTCTATCTGATTTCCCAGGCATGTAATCTCCAACCACTCATTTCCGAGGGTCCAGGTTCATCATCTGGTTGTTGCTGATTGAAGGGTGCTTAGAAATATCTATCCCTTTCTTTTCCCTTTGAAGCGATCACAAAAATGGTATTTAAGCTGTTTATAAGTATGGGGAAAAATGCATTGCCTATCTTTTAGTCAGGGGGGAGCTTTATGTCTTCCTGCAAATGGGACTTTCCCAGTTTTGTTAGGTCTTTAAAATGACTCTTGGGATTGATTACCTGAAGAATCTGTGGTTTGTGTCCGGCTCATCGCCGCTGTCTGTGCTTTTCCTCCAGGTTATATTTTGCAGTACTCTGAAGATAACAGTGAGCAGTGGGGCAGTTTTCCCATTAGCCCCAGTGAGAGATCCTACAGGCTGGAAACACTCAAATGTGGCACTTGGTACAAATTCACTCTGACTGCCCAGAACGGGGTGGGGCCGGGACGCATCAGTGAGATCATCGAGGCCAAGACACTCGGAAAAGGTACGTGGATTTCCATCCCCTAAAGCTCTGGCATCCTGCTGCAGGTCTTGGTTTGATGAGAAGACAGGCTTGGATATTTAATATTTCTGGCTTTGGAAGCATTTCCAGTTGTGTCCATGCTGTGAGAGAAGAGGCTGTCCCTGCAGGGCTTTAAGCTCGTCCTGGCTGACGTTCTATCCTTATTTCTCCAGTAATTTTTTTTCTAAGATGGGTTGGGTGATATTTGGTCAGAGGGTGTCTCCCCTGCCATGGGATATAGCAATTCCAACTGCTTTATTGCCACGAAGAAATTGTTTCTTCTCTTCTTATAAAAGTTCAGGGGGTTATTTGGAAGCTGAAAGAAGACAGGGAATAAATTTATGTATAGAGGAAACGGGGCCAATGTTTTACTTCTCCTCCAAGCTGGTATTGCAGGAGCCATGCAAATAGCATCCTTTGAGCAGGATCAGTGTCAAAAATAAAGGAAAAGTTTACATCAAGTTCTGCAAGGCAAAACAACCAAAATCTGTGAAATTCTTATTTAGCTCAGCACTGGGTCTCTTGGTCCTGGTTGCCGAGGGAAGTTCCACACTGGAAATATGTGTCAGAACTACGAGCAAATTTGGCTACAGACCCACTTAAAGGGGCACTTTAACACAAGATAGTGCAGTAGTTTTGCATAATGCTCTGAAGGTCACCTCTTCTTGCGTCTCTTCGCCAGTTGTAAGAAACACTCTCTTTTGGTAGAAGTTTCACAGTAAAAATAGTTTATTTTGGTAGGAATGTCAGCCCTTCTCCATGCTCTCCATCACACCAGTGCTGTTGCAGAGTGGGTGTGAGTGGCAGGACTTGCTGAAGCTCAGAGGAGACTGAAACTCAGCTGCAAATGTCCTGAGATTCTGAGATTGTCGTGGTCAGGGAGAATCATCTGCTGACCTTAAAGCAAAGGGACACTTGGAGAAGTAGAATTTGAGGGTTTTTTATTTTCATTAGATGTTTCTTTTCGCATGAGATGTAAAATTTAAACATGCTTCAGATAACATCTGAATCGTAGAATTGTTTAGATTGGAAAAGATCTTTAAGATCATTGGTTCATGAGAAGGCAGATCTCCCTTTTGAGTTTCTCTAGGATTTTATATAAATAAATTTTTATATAAATGTCTGGAAACTACCTGTGTAACAGTTATGGACTGAACAGGTACTGTGTGATTTAGAAGGCTGAGATCACTCTCCTTCATATTAAAGCTCCAGAAGCATCTCTATCCTAAGCTGTTAACAGGGACAATTTGAAGTAGTTCATAACACATGGCAGGAATTACAAGTTTCATTTAGATTCCTATAGAGTTCAGAAAAGATTATCTTTTCGTACAAGAATGCCAAAAGTACCCCTATTTGGAAAAGTTATGCTTCATTATAGAAAATAAAATACACATTACAGATAATTTTCACTACATTAGGTGTAACTTCCAATAGTAAAGATACTTGGTTTGCTGAACAGTTTGCAATAATACTTTTAAATACTCTGCAGCAGTATTTAATTTAAATTACACTTGTTGATGATCTCCCTTGTCCATCTGCTGTTGCTGTTTCAATTCTTAGGTGCCATTTTGACTGTCATTACTCCTGTCTTATGTAGAACTGCCAAAAAAACTTTAATCATAAACCATCATCTGAGCCCAAAGTGTGACAAGGAAATAAAAATGTCATTCCCTTTCTGAATGGAAACATTTTAACTCAGAAGTGCAAAATTCAAAATATATATTATTTTCATATATGTCATGTGCAATGTTAGCATATAATTATTTTTAATCGCTGTTCTTTTCTTGCAAGTTCTTAAAATTTGTCATTTTTGGCAAATGAAAGTTTCTATACTTGCAAAAAAGCCTTGTTCAAAAGCCACTTCAAAAGAAGACTGGAGCATCAGTGGACAATCTTCAAGTGCATTTGCCTTTTGTAGTATTTTTGGAGGAAGTTTTGAACTCTTTCTTTTTTTTTCATGGCAGTGAGCAGGGGCATTTATTGCTATGAAGTGTCTGCACTAGATTTACAAACCATGCCAGACCATGCAAACCAGCAAGTCAGGTCCATCTGGAGATGTATGGATATTTTTTTTCACTTGTAGATTTGGAAATCTGAGTTTGTGAGTCTGGCACATAAGTGTGAAAAAAACATTTAAGAAGGAGGAGTGGGAGAAGTTAAATATATAGCTACTGAGTTCAAGATAAAGTTAAAAGCGTCCTAGAAGTTATTCTCTCAACTTTATAATTTAAGAACCCTTTGTCTGTAATATTTAAGCATTTCACTTGAATTATACCATTGCTTCCAGAGCCACAGTTTTCCAAGGAGCAAGAGCTCTTTGCCAGTATCAACACCACACGAGTGAAGCTGAACCTGATAGGCTGGAATGATGGGGGCTGTCCCATCACCTCCTTCACCCTGGAGTACCGGCCCTTTGGGACAACGGTCTGGACAACGGCTCAGAGGACATCCCTGTCCAAGTCCTACATCCTGTATGACCTCCAGGAGGCAACCTGGTACGAGCTGCAGATGAGAGTGTGCAACAGTGCTGGCTGTGCAGAGAAACAAGCCAAATTTGCAACACTCAATTACGATGGCAGTAAGTATTTGATTTTATTTACGTCTCACAGACTGTTTTACTCAAGTTTCATAAGTTCAACCTTCCTATTTTTTAATTTATTTTTTTTCTCACCTTCCATTTTTTCCCCTCGTAAACCCCATTTTAAATCTGCTAGCCGTGCTGTCAGAGAGGCTAAGGTCTCAAGGATGTAAAATGTCTCCTGATTTCATGGCAATGGGCTGCCAGGCAGAGAAGAGGAATTGTTTATTTGTCGTCACTGCGGAAAAGCTCCGGCACCGAAGTCAATCAGCCATAAGACACGTAATCATAGGACACTAAGTGTCATTAGTTCCAGTGGTTACAGAGCCACTTGCTGGTAATTCATGCATCTCTTCCATGAAATTTTTGTCTCCCACACGATTGGTTCCTGCAGCCATTCAGGGGGTGTGTGGCCTCCTCGATATTCCGTGCCACAGTGTCCTTGTGACACTGCCCAAAACCCATTATGTGACACAACGGAGCTTGTCTTCCGGGAAAGCCTCTGGAAAGCATCTTCCAAGGGCAAAGCAATGGCAGTGCTTTACAGACAGGGGAGAGTGAAGCTAATGGCCATGACAGATGGCTCGGTCATGCCCGGCAGCAGGGCACAGGGGAAGCAGGCGTTGTTGCATCCTGCCCTTCTGCCAGGGGTTACTGCCCACCCTTCAAAAACCGGGACAGGAGGGCAAGAGCAAACATGCCAGCTTGTCAGTCACCCCAGCTCATCTCCTGGCAGGCTTGTGGAAAGGGAGGGTGGCACATGTGTGCTCCCGGTGGCTCTGCGGTGGGAGATGCCTGTACCCCTGGCAGGAAGGCAGCACAGATGGCTCCAGATGGCATTCCCGTGAATTGCTCCAGCGTGAATTGCCAGAGCTTTTCTGGAGACATCCAGTGTAAAAATCTTGCTGTGTTGCCAGGGATATTGTGCTGTGTTGTGCAACCACTTGGCGACATCTGTACTGTTAAATTAACCAACAGAACCAGTGAGCAGGTTCAAGCAAGAGCTGATGGTTGTCCAGTGACAGCACCAAGCTGGTAATTGTTCATAACTCTGTGTCGGTAACACATCTCCCTGGCACAGATTTGTCCCATCACTCCTCATGTACAGCTCAGGGCAGAGCATGGGCCGCTCCCAGTCAGAAATGTGGGATGTGACTCAGGCAGGGTTTAAACCTCAGCATCTTAAGCCATTACATCTTACATCATTCCATCTATATGATTGGGGCACACAAGCCATACCTTAAAATGAGATTGTATGAAAATGCAGGTCCAGAGCCTTAGTTCCCACTGATAGCACTGAAATCAGATGTATTCTTGCAGTGATCTGATTTCAAATGTTGTCAGGCTCTGCTTTTTGATTGAATGATGATACCTACCTTGGTTTCACACACTGTGACCACACACCCTTTGATTTTTTTGATGTTACTGTACGGCATCTTTAAAAGAGAGAAAACGAAACAGTGAAAACTATTTGTAGCATTAAATTTCCTGGGCCACTGCTTCTGGTCAGCTGGAAAATTTCTCATTTATGATGTTTCTGGTTTTATTTGTCAGACATGCTTTGCCAGGACTATATTGTGCCTTAGAGAGGCAGTGTGATCTCAAATACTGACCCCAAGGTTAAGAGGGGCAAAAACGGATGGAAAAGCAAATTTCAGTTTTCAGATTTTCTAAATTTGTTACCTTTGCTGCAGAATGGAAATGATAAACTGGTTGTTATTATCATCACTATTGAAAATTAAGATAGTCTATTCCCACATAAGGGATTTCGTGTAAATATTTCAGTCCTTCTAAACCAAAAGTTGTCCCTACAGTTCCCTGTTCATTTTTTCCTTGGTAAACTGCATAGGCTTAAGGAGCTTCAGGGTTGGAAAATTGTGTATTATTATAAATCAACATTTCCTATCAATACTTCACGCAGGGATTTTTTGCTTTCAGGGAGAGGGAGTTTTTTGTTTGCAGGAAACATGGCAGTGGAAACTTCTCAGCCAGCTCCACTTTTGAGTGTTACCCCCACCACTACCTTTGATTCATCCTGTGATGTGAGATTAGCCCCTTCCAGCTTCCAGGGGTCCCAGCTGCCCTTGGGATAAAGCAGATACAAGGATAGTACTTTGGAGATTAGGTAATATGGTGTATGGAAGTTCTAGGATACCGAAAGATGAGGACAAACTCAGGAGCTTTAGCTGCCTTAGCATAAAGCCTTTGTAAACTCCGCAGAAATCCTTGAGTTACGTGGTGTTTGGGTCACTTTGGGCTGCAGGAGCTGATTGCTGCCTGTGGCAGAGCTCCTGAGAAATATCCTGGCTGAGCATCCTTCACCTGAAATCTCTCCGTGGGAAATCAGGTCAAAGGGTTAATGACGACTTTGTGCTCCCTCTGTTCGTGGGTATTTCGCCTCACAGATTTCCTGACCTCCCTGCCCCTTGTTTTTTGGAACACTTGCACTCCTGGAGGAGATATTTTTAGCAGCCTAGTGTGTAGCACTGCAAAGGAGCTTCCCTCAGCTACTCAGTAGCCCTGACATTAAATCAGATCAGCTCCATGGCTGCTCTAACTATGCTAATTGATTCCAGCCCACCAAGGGACTTCCCACCGTGAAGAGCAGTGAGGACAGGGGAAAACACTTAGATTAGTAGTCCTGAATTCACGAGGTGCAGTGGGAGATGCTGGAAGGGCTGTAACAAAGGGGAAAATGGGGTCAGAGACATTCCAATTACAACTTCCAGGAAGCACCAATCAGGTGAGTTGACCTGGAAAACAAAACAAACCCTCTCAGTTTGTCTGGGACTTAGTTCTGAGGACTTTGGCTATTCCACTCCCAGCCAGCACCCAGGATGCCAATAAATGTTGCTATCCATGGAGAGCAGGATTAGTTTTTGCTAATTCCTAATACAATTGCTGAAAAGCCAGAAATGGATAATGGGAAGGTTATATAAACCTACAGCATGATTTTTAATTAAGCTTTAACTGCCTGGATATAAACGTTATGAGGTTTACATTTTACTTGGAAGAGGTATGGATAATGATAATCACATACCTAAACACTTAAGGTTTAGCTGAAATTAAGGCCACTCATAATTTGATTTTCATCGAAGTATTAAGGAAAGCAAGATGTAATTTTAGGCAATCTTGAACCCTTTAGCCAGAGATCTGTGTGACTGTAATTCAGAGAAAACTTTGGCCTCTTAGTATTCATGAGGGTTTAGGAGAATTTGGAGACAGTTATTAGTATTACCTTCAGGAGCTTGAAGTTTCATCTAATAATTTTATTTGCCTTGAGAGTAGTGCAAAAACTGAATCTCAGTTGAAAAAATCCTGCTGTGTGTTTATACCAAAAAATGGAAAATTGGAAAGAAAAAAAAAAAAAAGAAAATTATGGGGAAGAACTGCAAAGGAACAGTAGAAAAATATTCAAAATGCAATTGTAAGAAAACAAATTTTCCATAGTACTTGATAAAGGTTTGGGTGGTTGTAGCTTTTCTTTTAATCTTCGTCTCTTTAGGGAGCTGCTCTACGCTTTATATGCAACTCAGATAGATCTGAAAAAAACCCCATGACTTAGGATTCTGCATTTTCACTGTGGTTCTGGCACTCACATTGTACTGCATCATATCCCAGTTTTTTATTCTGATGCTGTATGGGACATAACGAGATATATCACTTAATGCAGCAATTAAAATGTAAAAAAGGATGTGCCTGTTTTTCTCTGTCACCCTCCTCTCCTTTCAGCAAGTAAGGAGCCCCTTTTATATCTCAGTAGCCAGTTAAAATTTAATAGCTTCCATCCAAAGTCATCACAGTTCACAATACTTGCGTGTTCCTACCCATTCCAAACAAATATGCATTTTATAGCTCATTTGTGGTTGCATTCAGCAGTTTAATAGTAATCAGGAAATGAGGGAGAAGTCTTCCATGACTAAACAGCCTTCCCCAGAAAGCCCTGCATTCTTCTCACGTCCTTCAGAGGTAAAGGAAAAGAGAATTGAAAAGTTCAAGTATTATATATCACCAGGAAGCCAGGTATATTCAAAATGCAAATATGTCCCAGAGTGAAAAAGTGAGCTGCCTGCCAGTAGTTGGTAGATTCATTTCCCTGGTTTCCCTCTCAAAATTTGATTGTTTCTCTCCAGCATTACCCTCCTGTTTTACTGATGAGTTTAATGTCAGACAGTCTTTAGCAGATTAGTATCAGCTTGGCCATCTGAATTTCAGATCCCTGCCACTGCTGCACCCCTAGACTTGATGTAAGAATGTTTCCCTGCAAAGGATCGGTCTGATGTGTGTGGCACAAAATGAGCTTTGTCAAATACCAAGAAAAGCCCAGCAGAAGTGCTGCAGCAGTGCTATTTTCCCAAAGTAAGGAGTAATATATAGGCAGGAATTCTGACACCTCTTACAGGTCTGTAATGATTTAATAGGACTCAAAATTAATCATAGTATTTGACTGCTTAACGGGCATGGTTGTGCTTAATCAATTAATGCAATTCTTCTTGATTTCTGATAATCTCTGAGTCTCTGCAATCAGTACCTGTTATCAGTGTGCCTGGGTATGTGTGCATGGCCATTAGACACACAAATCATCCACCCCAAACAGAAACATCCTTATTAACGTTCTGCAGACAGCTGGAGCACATGACCTGCCTTACTCCCTGCGAACTCAACCTTTTGTCTTCGTTAATAGGCCTCTAATATCATGACACTGTTTCCAGGTACAATCCCTCCACTCATTAAGTCAGTTGTGCAGAGTGAGGAAGGGCTGGCAACCAACGAAGGGCTAAAGATGCTGGTGACCATCTCCTGTATCTTGGTTGGGGTCTTGCTGCTCTTTGTGATGCTGCTGGTCGTGAGGAGGAGGAGGAGGGAGCAGAGGCTGAAGCGGCTGCGAGGTAAGAGGAGATCTGTGGCGCTCATTTCCACATACACACAGTCCCTGAACGTGAAAGTACAAGTGACCAAACTGTTCAATCCCCAGCTGGCACCATTTTCCTGCAATATCTAATAGACATGAGGTGACAAAGCGTGTCTGTTTTCTACAGAGATTCCTTCTTTGTCATTTGGTACTAAGCTTCTATAAGAATAATTAATGTTTTCATTGTTATTATGGGAAAAGAAAATAATTCTCGTGTGCTGGTGTTTGTTTATTTCCCTTTTTTTTTTTTTTTTTTTGGGTTTTTTTTTC
>NW_016690210.1:833452-883619 GCF_001604755.1 Lepidothrix coronata | reverse complement strand
ATGGGCATTTGCTTCTGGTGTTTGCTTCTCTTGTGAATGGTTCTGATAACCTAAAACTGGGGTTGTTTTGAAGGATAAAATCTGATGTTCTAAAGATGAGGGAATTTCAGTTTCCCAGCAGATGCAAACCATGATTCCTGAATTTTAAAATGAAAGTAGCCATATATTAGTAGGCTAGAAAACACAGCCAGATAGTCTCAGATTTTTTGCCACAGCTTTTTCCCCTTGATGTGTTATGACAGAACTATTGCAACACTTCACTGGCCTTTCACTGCTGCTGATCTGTCCTTTTCTCTAATCCTCATTCAAATTCAGTTGTTTGCTGTGTGAATAAGTTTTAGACCTGTGAATTCATTCAGCTTTATCAATCCTCCAGTAAATACACCTGGCTGAGCCACAGCCAAGTTTTTGACTCTTGCAGCCACTTGCAGTTGCTTCTGCCCTGTAGATTTTGGCACAGAACAGCAGACCTTTCACTGAAGGTGTTGGGGAAAAAGCCTCTCAAATCCCACACTGAAAAAATAGTAAAGCAACTTATCCTCTACAAAAATAAGTCTAATTACTTCCAAGAGCCACCAACTCGTTTAGCTGTTTTGTATTTTAGCCAAAACACGATCATAGCTATTAACTCCTTCTCACCTTAGCAAATACTCATCTCTCTTTTGGGTCTCATTTTGTCTTTTGTAACAATATTTTGGATGTTTTTGCATGGGCAAACTCACAGATTAAAGAGGACAACTGCCCTTATGGTTCACACACAGCTCTGCAAATCAGGGCATCTGGATGCTTCAGCTTCTATAATAACTTTTTCATTTGAAACCTTAGAAGTCATTTACCTCTGTGAAGTTTGGGTTGTTTTTTTTTTTTTTAATTAAAAATATGTGGTGAAGAAACAAGAAAGTGTTATCTTCTTAGAAATACTGTGGAATTCCATCCAGTAATGAGCAGGACATTTCAAGCCCCCTGGCTCCAGGAAATGATGGCTGTGCACATTATTTTTTCATGGTTAATTTACAAGTATTCATAGACTCTTGAGTTACAGTCCCTTAAGGAACCCTCATGATCACTGACCAGTACAGCTTTTGCATAACATAAGACTTCTCTGAATTATTTCCTCTCAGAATATAGGATTTTAGAAAAATATCTGAGCTTCACTTAAACATAGGCAGTGAAAAAGAATTCATCAGTACTTTTGATAAAAGTAATCAGTATTTAGCTAACATTTCTGTAAAAATTGCATTTCACTTATCTGAATTTGTCAAGCTACAGCTCAACATCCCATCTGGTCCTGTTTTACTTCTGTAAAGGGGCTGAAGTTCTTTTTTGGATCATTTTCAGCCTCTGAGGATATTTTTTTCACGTGGTGGCATCCAAGTAATTTCTTAATGTTTTCATTGGTAAATGAAACAGATGAATATGCTTTAATTTTCCTCTGCAGCTTTCCCATCATTTATTAATGTCAAGGCTTTTATCTGGTCCCTTTGCAGTCTTTAGGTAGGTTTTCTCAACTAACACAGTATTCCAGTGACACTCATATCACCATCAGACAGAGAGGTAACAGCCTTTTTTCTTTCCCTTTATGGTCTCCTAAATGAAAAATGGCTCCTGTGTTAATTTTTGCATCATGCTACTTTTTATTAAAATACTTCGAGGTACTTTCTCACTTTGCTGTGAGAAATACAAATGTAAGATTTTACTGTTATTTAATCATATCACAGTGAGAGATTTTTCAGTGTCATCAATTCTCAGTGAATTTTAGTCTCATTTTTAAAAATCCACTTTGTTGGACATGGCTGCTTGACCACAGATCTTTATTGATTGTCCTCAATTATTCCTTTAGTTCATTTCATTAAGCTTCATTCAATTTTTTTCATCATTTTGCTCATTGCCAAGATCAGATTGATAGGACTTCAGTAATTCTAATTTATTTTTTGTTCTTTCTTTTTGAAGGCTGATCCCATGTTAGACATTTTCTGTTCTTCTGGAAGTTACTTCCTGTTCTAAAAGTATATAATAACAATATAATAAGTACAATAAGTATTGTTGTTCCAGAGAACTCATTACTAAGTTCTCTATGACAGTGTGTGCAAGTTTTTCTGCTCTCCTAACTGAAAAAAAAATGTTTTGCTTTAGTAATTGTTGTGGTCAACTTTCATGAGAATTTTGAATTAGAAATCCTGCCATAATCACTGCCATTTTTCTTAAATCATGACTCCACTGCCAGCTTTCCTCTAGCCTACGTCAAAAAGAATAATTTCCACACTGGGACCTTCTGGAAGAACTTATGCAAGTTACAGATGTAATTCTGGCTTTCGTGGCTGCAGATGTGTTTTCTCTGAGCCTGCTGGACAAAGAGGAGTGGGAATTGCAGTTTGATTTGCAGTGTGTTCTGCATGCAAACATTTGTGTCTGTGCTTACAGACAGCAGGTTTGTGGTTCCAGTTTCTGTGGCAGCCTAAGAACAGCAGTCTCTCCATTCTTAATCCTTTCACTCCTTGTTTAGCATGTAGGGACAGTTAAACATTTGCCTTCCTCCTCTGTCACACTGGAGTATTCTGTTTATTAAAAAAGCATAGTTTTTAGCAAAGCCCTGATTTTTTTGCCCAGTTTAGTGGTTCCAGCAGTCGGGTCACAAAAAAGGTCAATTGGCTTCTGGAGTTCAAGCAGCCATTCAGTAGGTCAACATGTATTATAACACAGAAGCCTGATGGCTTAATGCTCTTTCTCCCTACTATTAACCCAGCTCTGCTACTCCTGTAGTAGTTTCCCCTTTGTTTTTAAAGCCAGTTCACCTTCACACAGGCAGAAAGTATTGAGCGTGGCGTGATAGTTCAGAAGTGGCAGGATGCAATCTAAAGCTGTATCACTGTCCCTGATTTCCCAGGGGGGCAAACCAAATGTGTTGGGAATTTTAAAGGTGGCTGCCCCAGCAAATGGGCCTTCCCTCCACCTGGAACTTGTCCTGCTTTGTGCTGGAAAGGGATAGGAGGAGGTTAAAAATAAAGGAGTGGAGCAAACAGATCTCAAGGAAGCCCAGAAATCCATCTTCTACAGTAGTAGGTGAGGAATAAAGGCTAAGACAGAGAAGCTGGCACTGTGTCAGAGGAACAGAATGCAGAAAGTGGATGGAAGGGGTTTGGTTGAGATTTTCAATGAATAAAAAGAGCCCTTTGTCCATTCCTTTTGAAAATTAATGCAACTCAAGCTGGAGAGATGTGTTAAGATGGTGGATTGTTTCTGCCTTCATCCTCTGAAATTTAAAGGCAGATATTTAATAGAATCACTGGTAAGGAAAATGTTGTAGGTGTTGGAGACCCAAGAGGTGGTTGAGGAATAAAAAAGGTGAGATGGAAAACAAAGGCAAACTCAGTAAATGCCTTGGCAGGTGCCATTAGATTTACAAGAAGTAGATAAAAGAAGTAATGTAAAGTTTCACATAAGAGGAGAGTTGTTTGAAGACAGAACTTGGAATTGTTTTCTTCTCAGATTTGCTTCACTTGGTTGCACAAAAGGCTGCTTTGTTGCTGTGTGATATGCTTAAGGACTCTGGAGTAAGCATTTTTAAGTGAGTTTGTTTAGCAGCTGATTGCAGGAGAACAAAGCAGAGTTGTCTATTTTTACTGAATGAAACCACAGAAATAATTATACTACATTGATAAAGTTTTACAGAAGCCTACGTGAAAAACCAAACTTCAGCTGTGTCTTTTGAACTCAGTATCGAAATAATTATGTGCCCAAAGGATTTTCTGCTAATAATAGCAGCAGTGACAACAACAGGAGAAATGTTTTTCCTTCAGCAGAGCCTCATTTTGCAGGGCTGATCCATGTGGGAATAACCACCTCCTGCTTTGTGTGTCGACAGTCCTCTGAAGACCCAGTAGTAGTTTTGAGTTATTGCTCATGGAAAAACATTCATATTTGAGAGCAACCAAACAAGTTTGTGCCAGGGGAGGTTCAGGCTGGACATCAGGAAGAATTTCTTCTGGAAGGATGGTCAGGCACTGGAAAGGGCTGCCCAGGGAGGTTTGGAGTCCCCATCCCTGGAGGTGTCCAAGGAAGGCCTGGCCGTGGCACTCAGTGCTCTGGGCTGGGGGACAAGGTGGGGATGGGGCACAGGGGGGACTCGATGGTCTGAGAAGGCTTTTCCAACCTAAATGATTCTGGGATTGAACAGAGATCCCCATTACTTGTTAAACTGTTCCTACTTTTAATATGTTTATGTCATTTTTTTCCAGTTAAGCCACTGGTAACTTGCACTTCTCTAAGCATCTTTTCTCCTACTGAGGAACTAATTGGGCTGTTTGGGGCTGAAATGCAATTTCAGCAAAATTAGGGACTTTTGGAGGCTATTTTATTCTTGCCACTGATCTGAGAAACAGCAGTGGTCTTACACATGGCTGATTCAAATCACTTACTTCCTAATAATGCATCTATCAAATAGATTTTCATTTGTGATGACATTTCTTCTATTTTCTTCTAGATGCAAAGAGTCTGGCTGAAATGCTTATGAGGTAAGAATAGATTTTTTTTTTTAATTGAAAAATGTCTGTCAACTACAGCATCATATTTAAAAATGATTGTAGGGACAAATCGGGATGTAAACTTTCTATTTCTAAACCCTGTCTGTTAAGAGTTAGGACACTTGATGGTTAGAAATGAGAGAAAGAAGACAATTTGTGGACAGTATCTGTGGGGGAATATAATGATAAAAAACCTGCTAACTTGTGCTAGTAGATTAAATTGTAGAAGCTATGTAGGTCCATTTCGACATTTTTCCTATTCCAAATAAACATTTTCATAATATGTATCAAAGTAATTGCTCTTCAGAGATCATCTGATTAAAGGCAATAAATTTCTGGATGTGAATATCTCTAAACTTTGCAGCAATGTTTATGTAATTCACTATTGTTAGCTGTTTATACCCAAAGGTGTAGAAGAGCAGTTAAATCCATTTATTACTTTTCAGTTCTGTTCCATCAGTTCAGCATTCATAAATCTAATTCAGTTGTTGAATTGCATCACAATGACTATACTGGCACCACAATTCTTTCAAAGTTGGAAATTTCATATCTTCAGTGTTTATTGTTTTGTCTAGGGAAAATACTGAACTTCAGAACTGCTGCATATATTTGAAACTGGGATCACCAAGGGATGATCTTTAAGTTCAAACAGATTTTGATTTGCTGGGAAATATATTTATATTCGAGCAACAAATTTGAGAGTGTCACAGATATTTTATCAGATGAACCATACTCGAACTTCCTCACCTGTGATAAACCTCACGTCCCTTTTTAAGAATATACTTACCAAAGACATGGTGACGGATGGGTTTAGTGTAAATTCAGCTCTATGCCATCGGTCTGCAAGTGCATCTGAATAAGCCCACCGATGTTAACAAGACCAGTCATGCAGGGCAGGTCATACCCTCCCCCTCTGCCCGTCAGAAACCCCTGCAAGCAGCAGACTGAGGGTCTCAGCAGCTCCAGGAACGTGTGCTCTGGTGGTTTTGGTGTCACAGCAAACAGCCCAGATTAGCATATGCAGCAAGTCTGTTCTCTTAAGAAACCCAGCACGGACTGGCTGAAGCTCCTGCATGAAGACATCCAGTCCAAGTGACCTCTGCTCAAAACAAACCTGCAAACTCGGGGAACCTCTGCCTTAACCCTGGTTGGCTTCACAAACCTCGTGGCCCCCTCTGCAAGGCTGTTTCAGAGCCTCACTCCTCTGATACTTGAAAAACTTCATCAAACTGCCAACATAAGTGACCAGGTTTGAGCCACTTTTTCCTTTGGTGATGGTGACCTTTAAATTAAAGGACTTTTCCCTGCCTACCTGATGTACCCAGAGAGCAGCCAGGTCCCTTCTCAGCCTTTAGTTCAGAGCTATTTTTCAGGGTAACTCATCTGCCACCATTTCATTTTGGTTTTTCTGGCACCAGCATTGAAATATGATCATCAAGCCAGTTTCTCTCCTCTTGTTTATTAAAAAATAATCTTGTTTTTATTAAATAGTCATATTTTATATTTCTTTCCCAGAAGTGTGAACAAAAGCAAATGACTATGACATCAGAACTTCAGAGGAAGTAGGGGATATAGGACTACATTTGCAGACACATCAGAACTTGGAACTGTCATTTGTGATAAATCTGGGAAATACCTTCAACCAGACCCGAGCTACCCACCACCATTAGATATTCCTGAAAATGCATCATATTAATAACCAAAGTATAATAAACCCTCTCCAAAGCAACGGTCACGTATTATAAGGACCCATATTTTTTATAGCTTTTAGATTTCCCCAAAATTTACTCTGATAAAAATATCAAGAAAGGGGGTATGTGGGGAGAGGGCAGGAAAGATGATTCCCTGCTTGGTAGGAGAGTGTGAGGGCTGGAGAGAGCTCTGTGCATCTTTCCCTTTGAGGAGATTTTTGTGAGCGTGTGTAAAGCGGATTAAGAACGGAGCTTTAGTCTCTGCTTTGAAAGTCTCTGGCTTTGGCTGTGTAAGTCAAATGTCTGTGGAGCAGGATAAGCCTCAGAAGTCAGCAGTTTAAAGGGAGCTGCACAACTTGCTGTTGATACCTTAAACTCACAAATAAAAACTCACAAATAAAAACTCACAAATAAATCTGCTGCTGGACAATCACAGCTTTTTTTTATGATTCTTTTGGGTGAAAGCACCAGTCCAGCCACGCTCTTTGAAACAGTTCACTGTGAATCAGTTTAGCAATTCACAGAGCTTTTAAATTTTGAGCACAAGGTGAAGGATCTTTTCTCCCCAAATATTCCTCTGTCAGGCTGATTACTTACAAAGATTTAGTTTTCCATCTGTTTTTACGACAACCAGCTTGGGCAACCAGGAAACTGTGGGGTTGGCCTGACTCTCTGCCAAGGACCCAAAATGACTCTGAGTTTCCAGAGCATCATATTCAATCCCTTTACATAACTAGCTTGACATGTTTAACCTTCTGTGCACACAGAAATTTTCAGTCACTCAAATAAATATTTTTGCAATAAAGATCCAGAAAGATAGCTTAAAAGCGGGTATTATGTTAACTGTACACTCTTTCAAAATGCCTTGTCCAAAGTACTTCCTCTGGAAAAGGTCCTTTTATCTACAGACTGTACATAAAAGCTGTTCTTAATCAGACCCAAAGGCCCACGTGCCCAAGTACCTGTTTTAAATAGTGGCCAAAAGCAGACACTTTATTAGAGTAAAAAACTGCAGCAAATGCTGAGAGAGCTGGGGTTGTTCAGCATGGAAAAGGCTTTGGAGAGATCTCATTGAGGCCTTCCAGCACCTTGAAGGGGCTTTTAAAAAGGAGGGAGAGGGACTTTTTATATGGGCAGATAGTGACAGGACAAGGGGTAATGGTTTTAGACTGACAGAGGGCAGGTTTAGATTGGCTATTAGAAAGAAATTCTTAACTCAGAGGGTAGTGAGGCCCTGGCACAGATTGCCCAGAGAAGCTGTGGCTGCCTCATCCCTGGAAGGGTCCAAAGCCAGGTTGGATGAGGGTCTGACCAACCTGATCTAGTAGAAGGTGTCCCTGCCCTGGCAGGGGAGTTGGAACTGGATGATCTTTAAGATCCTTTCCACCCCAAGCCATTTTATGATTCTATGACTCATTCCCCAGACAAGGCTCCCAACAATTTGGAGCTCAGAGATTCTTTGAACCAGAGGGAGTTAATTATATTCTACAGAGATCCTTACAAGGTCTGACAGGTAAAGAATACTACCTGCTTATATTTGGGAATTTTATAACTGTAAATATAGAAAAATAAGGGTAGACACATTTTCTCCCTTTAAAGAATTAATTATTGTACTCCTCATCCCCCGGACTGTTACAATAATTTGATGCCTGAATTTTCCTAGGTTACAAAATACTTGGGCACCAAACTTCAAAACTGAAAGCCTAAAGCTCTTTGCCTTGTTTCCAAGTCCTAGAGGCACTTCATTGCTGTTGGCACTTTAGGTTTTTATAAATTGAAAGTTGAGCCAGTGTGCTGTGCAGAAAATAATTCAAAATTCCTTGAGCCAGAGTGAGGCAGCCCCCTAATCAGCAGCAACCCTCTTGCTTCTGCCAACTGCCTGTGCTGTGTTTGGACACCTCGTGTCACTGCACTGCTGTGTAAAGTGGAATTAATTAGACCAGCAGGGAGGAGGAGAGAGATCCCACAAACCAAGGCAGAGCTCTCCAGCACAGTAGGGAATATTCCTGACTTTAGAGAGCTCTGGATTCCACTTTGGGCTTGAAAAACCTTCCATGTATTTTGCATAAAGCTATCCCTGGAGACAAGAGTGGGATGGGGAATTCTCCCCTGGCAGGTGAGCAATGTAACTGCAAACCTGGGGAACTGTCCTCCTGCTCCCTGTGGTCCAAACAATATTTTCTGTGCAGTTGAGTACTTTCCAATAAGAGAAATACAGAGCATTCATCCTGCAGAAGAGATTCTAGATCTTACTGGGATTCTGGGATCTGCATTCCTTCTATAAGATGGCTGATTTGATCCCTGTATTTCCTGCATCCCTAGTGAGTGAAGAGGGGTGTAATAATACATTTACTAGACTCAGTTTTGCATTGCACAGATTCTATATGTGTCTGATTGCATGTGTCCTGTAACTATTGGATTATTGAAATTTGACATTAAAAATTCAGTTTCCTAATTGATCATAGCTTTGCTCTACAATCCTGGGACAAGCCCAAAGTAGTCCAGCTTTTCAAGGGCGTGTCTTCAAGCATATCTGGCACACAGATAATATATTAGTCTCTGATTCTTTCAACATTTCTGCAACTTGAGTGGAAACCAATAGGACAGTGGCCTCTAATCCGTGCAGAGACTTTGAGAACATCAGTGTGGAATTTATCTGAAGTTGACAATACTAAATGACTTTGAAAAATTGTGTACTTAATAAGGCACTGTAGCTACTGTTATCCACTGATTATATACAGAGAAAATTCTGGAAGCCCCTGGGTAGCTCTTCTGATAATTTGCTTCCATGATTATTAAATGCAGCAGAAACGAGGCACCAGTTGTGGGCTGTTTGACTGTGTTTCAGCTGTCCATGTGCACATATGGAAACACTACCACCTGATCTCCCCTGGAAAAGACAAGAGACATTAAATTTGAGATGCATAGGTAGTGTTGATGCTGGGGACAGCAAGAGCAGGGAAAGCCAGAGGGTGTGACTCAGCCAGAGAGGTGAACCCCTGTGCATTTAGGTCCCACTCCTGGGTGTGGAGCAGAATCACTGACCACACGACTAGAAAATTCCTCCTGGAAAGGACTCTAGAGAACCTCCAGACCTGAGATAATCAGGTCTTGCTCACATGGAGGCACAGGAGGAAATTAGCCCACATTTCCTGGAGATGTGGGCTCCACATTTCCTGGAGATGTGGGCTCATCTCACACGCATTAATCTCCGATGTCGAGGCCCGTGCTGGGGAAGAGCAGAGCTTATCATCAAGCAGCTTAATAGTCCTCTGCTGATTCCATTAACAACAATAATTCATTGCCAAAGCAGAATTAAACTGAGTGATCTACAGCTATTTTACACCAGAAAATGAGCCTCCACTTGGCTTTAAAGCTCTTTGAAGTTGGAGCACTTGGATCACACCGCTGGCTGATTTGTCAGAACTCCCCTCAGCCTCCCTGCGTAAAGTATTTTCAAATGTTTCATTTCATCCAAAGAGTAATTACATCTAAAAGGGCAGAAAGTTCCTGGGTTTTTAGTGCAATCTGAAGGTTTCTTGGTGCAAGCTATGAGCAAGAAATGACTGCAGCACTCAGTTTTACTATCCATTTTCATTTTCTTTCAGTAGACAGCTCATTTAAGAAGTCATTTTCTGGCACACAAACTTTAAAATGAAATTGTTTCAATTTGCATGATGGTAGAATAATTGGTTTATGTTCATTTTTGGAGTATTGCATCAATCAATTAGATATAATCCTTGAATATAAACGAGATTTGCGATTTTAGTCTTGGAACATCAATGGGACTAAAACCTTTATTTATTTTATGCAATCTATTAATAGTATTCCTAGTTATTAATTTACTTTTTCATTTATCAGTTCAAGTGATATTTGGGACTTATCTAATGAAAAATAATGAAAATATTAAAAAAATAATTAGAAATTACTCAAGACATCATTTTCTTGCCAACCTGTTTGATCGGCTGTGTGTTGCTTTACTGAGATTCATGAGAAAGGAAAGAAAAGGTCCATCTTCCAAAGTGTTTTCACTAATTTCATTATGTGACAACACTTGAAGAAAACTGTATGAAATTTTCAGGAGATTCCCACTGATAAAGAACAGAGCAAATCCCTGCACACTGTGCCTTCATCTAACAGCTTGTCATGTGCAATAAATTAATACTCTGCACTTGTTCTGAAGAGGGGAAAATAAGACCTATGAGTGTTTTTGATGATTAGGGTGACATTATTTTTGTTTGAGCTGGACAGACTTAAAATGAGGATGTTTGCAAACATGTTTTCATTGAGGCAGAGTGTTAAAAGTGTTCAATTCTCTTCCGTTTTCAGCAAGAACACCAGGACATCAGATACACTTAATAAACAGCAGCAAACACTGAGGATGCACATAGACATTCCCAGAGCACAACTTCTGATCGAGGAGAGGGACACCATGGAGACCATTGGTAAACTTGGGCTTATTTTCTCTTAATGTAATGGGCACTTTTAGGTGGAATTCCTTTACCTCACACCATTTCCTCACATCAAGAAAAAAAGAGCTACAAAGTAATTTCCCACATTTGAAAACTGAACTGGTTTTTTTTTCCTCCCCTTTGAGTCACTTCCCACTTTAAGTAATCTCAGTACAGTATTTAAAATAATGCAGGACATTAGGAAAATGAAGCTGTTGGAAAGAGCCTCTTGAAGAAAATGTAATTGAAGACTGGCAGTTTTATGATTTTCATTTTGATTTCTCTTTTGGCTCTGAGTAGGCAGTTGGATCACTGGCACTACTTAAAATGAAAATGAACTTCTGAAACTACAATCTCAGTATTTAGAGATTTGCTACAGCCAACTTCTAAAACTTACATGTTGCATATTGTGTCCACCTGTTCACAGCAAATGATATTTCAACATTTTTATCAGTTTTCAGCTTTTGTATATCTATGCAAAATTCAAATTTAAACTCCTTGATACAACAGAAAACAAGATTTCTCGTGTGACTGGCACATAGCTGAACTGTCATGAAAAATAGAATTGTTTGGTGTTGGTTGTTTGGGTTTTTTTCCCAAATAATTTAAACACAAGATGTCTGGAAACACAGCAGAATAAAAGTCCAACATTTTGTGACTGTAGGGGTGCACACTGTGGCAAGACACTCTTGGCTGATCTTGTTAGACTCCTAACTTTATTTTTTTGGGGTAAAAATCTGTGTAAAAGCAGCTTTTGATGGCTGAGAATTAACAGCATCCCAGGGATGGTGTGGCCAGAGAGGAAAGTCAGCAAGCTGAGAGTGGCATCTCTGCACCTCCTGCCCGTGCCCATCCCAGATTTGAAAAGGAGATGCTTCACCTGAAATACAGACGTTTAAAATCCTGATTGGAGCTTCCCAAAGCCTGCCCTTCACCCTGAAAAACAGCTTTAGCTTTTGAGTTACAGCTCCTGAGCAGTGGAGGGGGGGTCATAGTGAAAATACTATTAGTGCCTTAACTGCAGCAATGTGATCATGGCCTGGTAACAGCCAGCTTTCCACACAGCACTCGGAATAAGCTGGGATTTTGGCAGTGTTTGACAGAGTTTGCTGCCAAGAGGCTTTATTCCCAACCTGAATAAGAGCTCATCTTTTGCCAGAGACGGAGCGATTTGATTTCATAATGCTCCTTCTATTTATGGCCTTCTTTGGGTAAAAAATGCTGGTTATGTTATTGTGCAGAGCTGTTCGTCCTTGTGGTGTCTTGTCAAGTTAAAAGAAAACCAAAACAAAAACCAGGAGTGCTTAGAAGAAGCAGATCAACCTCTGCTGACTGGTAAATGCCCAGAAACCCTACTGACTGCCAGTCCCCTTGGAATACATTACAAATCCATATAGCATAGCACAGTGGGAAATCCTTGTGACTTTTACTGCTGTTCTGAATGGATAAAAAGACTGTAAAGAATGCAGAAGAAAGTCTTATAGCACAGCAAATAGTTGTTCTGCAAGCAGTGAAAGATTTGTTGCTGTTAAACCATCCATGATCAAGTGGACCAGATTCCTCTTTGGAACAACAACAACAAAAAAATATACAATGCAGAGATCACAAGTGAAACAAAAATAATAATAAATAATAATAAAAAAGTAAGTGCTGCATAGCACTGGTTTCCTGCAGGGATCAAGGTCTGTGTAGAAATTTGGTGAATATATCCAACCCCACAGGGAAGAAACAGCAGCAAAACCATACAGCAGTAAAGGTTAGTGCTCACCTTTTTTCTTCCTTCCCAAGGTCAGGCTTCCCACCTGTCTTTCCACCTGCAGGAAAAGCAGTCCTGGGTCATGGCCATCCCTCCTGCAATATCTGGAGAAAAAGGGGACTGGTAGAGGGTTCATTAGCAACATTACCTAATGACCTCTTTTTGGGGAGACATGGGTGATTTCACATTAAAAATCAGGAATAAGTGAACAGTAAAAAGGAATAAATTGAATATGTAGTTGAAAAGCTCATCTGAGCTCTGCGGAAATGAAGGGGAAGAGGGCAGTGGTCAAAAGATGGGAATGAAGGAAATAGGGCTGAAAATAATTGCACACAAATCAGCTTTTTGGGAGGATGTTTAACAGTCTGCCTCAGTTGCGTATCTCTAAGGTGAAATCACAAAGAAAATCACACTTATTCTTTAGTTTTGTGTGAACTTTCAGTTTAAACCCAGAGGTTCCCAAGCTGTGGTGGCTTCAGAGCCACCCCCAGTCCTTCAGAGAAAAGGGAGCTGCCTCTGTCCGTGGTGGTGCCCAGCTGGAAATAAGTTTGGGGACTTATGAAGACAACCCCAAAATTCATTTTCTGATGGGTTTTGTTTTTCACTTACAGATGACAGATCGACAGTTCTGCTCACTGATGCTGACTTTGGAGAGACATCCAAGCAGAAGTCCCTGACTGTCACCCACACAGTCCATTACCAGTCTGTGTCACAAGCCACAGGACCACTGGTGGATGTTTCTGATGCCCGGCCAGGAACAAGTAAGCACATGAGAAAACGGGTTTTTCTAGAGAGGAAAAAGCCATAAAAAAATTAATGCTGTGCTCCTGCACTTGCATCCTCATCCTTCTGTCTGAGAGCAGAGAGATATCTATTTAGGTCAGCAGAGAACTTTTCTTAAACAATTGCACTTAGGGATTCAATAAGGTAAAAATTGCATGTGCATCTGAAATGTAGGTGTAATTTGAAATAATTCATACCTGGCTTTCATTAGACCAAAAGCATGCTGGATTTTAATTTCCTGAATTTATTGGGTAAATTAGCTTAATGGTTTTTAGTGTCTAATATAATTTTTTTTCCTCTGTGATCAATCTCTATTGTATTTCAAAATACATCTTTCCTCCCTGCCTCTCCATCAGGCAAGAAATACATTTCTCATTATTGCTTTTTCCAAAGAAAAAGAAGTTTTATTTCTGGTTTTAGTTATTTTGCTAAATTACTTTTCCCAGATACATTCATGCTGCGTTATTCTTATAGTGATTAAAATCCTATCATAAGTTAATATACTGATGCAATCCATTCTTCCCCTTCATCTCATGAATATGTTCCATATCTATGTAAATGGGGAAAAAACCACTAGATTGAAGGATTACTTATGAGTTAGGACTTTTATATAAGTGGAGTTCACAGCAGTGTGCAGTTGCTGAAATCACTTGGATTATTTCTATCCCCTGATCATTTTACAATCTGTTTATTTGGTGAGTTTGATGAACATAAATGCTGAAAGTTCAGTTGCTAGAAAGCAGATTGTTTGAAAAATCTTCATCTCATCCCCATTTCCACCCCAGTCTTTATTAAAAAAATAGCTGTTCTTGGCCTTGCTGCTTTTGTGCCTCTGTCAGCTTGAAGACATGGTCAGTCATTTCTTGAGGACTAGATTAGTACCACAGTACTAATATTAGTACCATATTTTTCCTCTATGGAGAGTCATGGCCTTTGAATTAGAAGAGTCAATGTACAATTTTTGTTTTCCTCCTGGGACCACTCTTGTCTCACTCCTCTAGTTCATGTTCATGCTGGCTGGCCTGATCACTAAGAGCAAAAATACCATTTTATCTTTTTTATCATGCTGGCAGATCAAGATTGTCTGATTGAACATTGTTTTCCAACCTTGCCTTTTCTAATAAGGAAAGAGGCAAATCTCATGCCTGTATCAAACCACAGCAGTTTGTAGGCCCAGCAACTTCTTACCTAATGCCTTTATTGTGTGAAACTGTGTCCTTCATTCCACTGCAGCCAGGGAGAGGATTCCTTCAAATTAAACATGGATTTAACTTATGTGTAGGAGTATGATCAGTGTCCAGCCCTGCTTTGGAAATAAAAATCCACCATCACCTTTATTATGCAGTAAAGATCTGATTGCAGGAGGGTTGGATCAAAGAATTCCGGAGAGTTCTCTGGATAGAAGACACTAAGAAGGCTTTGACAGAGGCTGGGCTGTGAGATTTTGTCCAGACTCACAGCTCTCTCTGTGAGAGGAGAGCAGTGCCCAGCTGGTTTTCAGAAGTTATGGATCCTCCCACCTGAGCACACTCACACTCACTGGGTGGCAAATATTCCCTTACAGCACTTTTTAAGTTGTTCTCTCGTTCTAATTTATTTATTTAGAACACAGATGCTCCGTGACCCTTTGCCTTGCTCACCTCAGCTCTCTGCAGTTCTGTCTCAGTGTGTGACAGCAGAGCTGGGGCACCAGATGGGAGCTGTTTTCCATCACACTGCAGCTCTGGAACTTGCTGTGTGTGTGCTGCAGAGCCTTGTACAGGCACAGCACAGCTGGGGCAGAGCTGCTGCTCAGCACATGCTCAGCAGGACAAGGACTGACCTCCTGCGTGCTGGCAGGAGGCTCTCCCAGCTCCTTCAGACTGCTGACAAAATCCCATGGGATCAGAGAACAGTTGAGGTTTGAAGGGACATCTGGACACTGGTTGGTCCAGCCCCTCTGCTCATCTAGGGCTGGTTGCCCAGGGCCATGCCTGGATGACTTTGGGATGTCTCCAAGGATGGAGAATCCACCACCTGTCAGGGCAACCTGTGCCAAGGCTCCCTCACCCTCACAGTGAAGTGGTTCCTGGTTTGCAGGGGGAAGCTCCCATGTTTTGCCTTGTGAAATGTCTCTGGTCCTCTCACTGGGCACCACTGGCAAGATCCTGGCTCTGTCCTCTTTGCACTTTCCCTTCAGGTATTTTATATACAACGATGAGATTCCCCCTGATCCTTCTCTTCTCCAGACTCTCCTTCTTTCCTTCATCTTTTCCCTCAGAGCAAGCACAAGGCTCACTTCTGGCCACTCCACAGCCACGTGCCAAATTCCCACAGCTGGTAGAGGCAGTAGTTTATAAAACCAACAGGCTGGGAACATCATGCCAGGAGTATTTTTGGATGTTATCCATGTGAGGCAGCTCTGTGCTGCACTACCAGGAGGATCAATTATCAATGGCACCGGGCTCTAATTTTTCCACTGCTGTAGGGGAAGATGAGAAATAGGACAAGGGATCAGCCCATAGCTGGTATTTGTAAATAAATACCTTGTTTCTTTGAAGCAGCAGAATACAAATTCTCACTGGGAATGCTTAGGCAGAATCAGTGCTCAGAATCATTATCTGGGTATTGGCTTTTTGTTTTTAATTGCTTCTGCTAAAGTCTCTTACCTCAAAGACTGACGACTTCACCATTTGAATGTCAAAGAACATTTGAATAGCTGTGAATTTTTCATTTCTAATACCCTTTCTCTCTATTGTCAGCTATATCCTTTCAGAAGCTTGGAGGAGAAATCCTTCAGTGCTGATGTAGTCACTCTCTGTTTGCCACATAATGATTTTTTTCTCTTGCACTTGCTTTGTTAGACTCACTTTTACAGAAGAACAATTCATTAATAAAATTAAGGAGGTCAATTTTGGCACACAGTTTGCTTTTACTCTCTTGGTCACCCTATTATCTCTAGGATAATAAAAAATAGAACACTGCTGACCTTAAATAAGTAGGAAATTATTTTTAAAGTTTAAGAAATTGTATTAATTTACTAATTGTTTTAAAGCAGTCAAACCTTTATAAAACTGTTCCTGTAACTCTGATGGCACTATTACAACTTATGTTTTATGTCTTGGCTACTTGTTGAAATAAAATTGGGAATCTGTAGCTGATCAATACTGTGATATAGTAACAGTATGTCCAGAATAGCAAATTGTATCACCACATTTCTGAGAACATCTTTTTAGAAACTGAGAGCAGTTATTGTGAGGTATTTCTGAGGGCGTATCTATGCTGATAATTTGCCTTACACTTCACTTGAGGTGTGGTGTGAAATCTCTCACCAAATCTACTTGCCTTGTGCTCTTTCACATCCCAAAGTGGTTTTAGTACTGGAGAACCACTTGTGTTGGAGTAAAGGGATAATGAATGTGTCAATGGAACACTGATGGGACTCCCAGCTCTTCATTGCATCTGCAAATGTAGAGTTTCATTAGAAAGAGGGTATTTCTAAAAAGCATTAGCAGTTTGGTAATGATGAGCACTTCCACTGTTCATTTTTTCCCTCCCAAAGAATGTTTTGGGTTTGTTTTTTTTAACCAACATTACTTCAGTGGCCATCCCCTTCTGGAAGGGGAAAGCGAAGGGCCAAGTGACAAAAAAAAGTCAAATAAGTGAGTAAATGATTAAGCAGAAGAATAGTCTCAAATATAAGAAAGGTTAAACAAGGAGAGGTATAATACTGTTCAAACATATTCCTGATAAAATTGAATCCAGGATTACTCTGGCCTCCTCCTCAGAAGGAATTGCCTACTGTCTACCCTGATTTTAGGGGAAAAATGTTCATCACATGAAAAAGCAGTGCTAGAGCTAGAAAGAAGTAAATGAGACTGGCCTTTCAACATGAAAACCAGTATGACTGTTTCTGTTCTCTGTAGAAGAACAAGCATCTGACTTCCCTCACATCCAGTAATTTACAGGCTGGAGTTTTCCTCTCTTCATAATCCGCCCTCTAAAATTTGTAGACCCCTGGGTTGTTTCCATAGGGTAACTGGTGACCAGTGATAGGACCCAGGCAAGGGCTGGAGCTGGGACAGGGCAGGCTCAGGTTGGATCTCAGGAAAAGATTTTTCCCCCAGAGGGTGGTGGGCACTGACCAGGCTCCCCAGGGCAGTGGGCACGGCCCCAAGGCTGCCAGAGCTCCAGGAGAATTTGGACAACGCTTTGAGGGACAGGGGTATTGTTGGGGTGTCCCGGGCAGGGCCAGGGCTTGGACTGGATGATCCTTCCAACTCAGGGTATTCTAGGATTCTACAGCTCTGACAGGGCTTGTTTCCTTACCAACCCACGAGGCAAAGCCCCTTTGTGTTACCCCCCACAGACCCCACCACGAGGAGAAGCGCCAAAACCGGGCCCACCGCTCGCAACCGCTACGCCAGCCAGTGGACCCTCAACAGACCTCACCCCACCATATCAGCTCACACCCTCACCACGGACTGGAGGCTCCCCACCCCCAGGCCAGCGGGATCAGTGGACAAGGAGAGCGACAGCTACAGCGTCAGCCCCTCGCAGGACACAGGTACGGGGCTCTCCGCAGGGAAAACGGGAACAGCGGCAGCGGCAGGAACGTCCTTGCTCCTGGATGTGCTTCCTTTGGTGCTTGGGTGTCGTTATTCTTTCCCTGCTGGGCTGTTTTTCCTGCAGGGTATTTATTTATAAGGGGTGCCACAAAGTGCTTGCGGTGCTAATGATAACAAATATTGTGCCTCTGGTTCTTCACACTCGTGCTGGAGTCCTTTGAAAGGTGATTTTTTTTTTCCTGTAGTTTCCTGAAGGAAAAGGAAAAAATATGATAATTTACTGCCTGAAATGGCATTGACTAGGAAGGGGCAGTTTTAGCAACCAGGAGTGTCCCCGAGTCACAGGTGGAATGGTTTTCAGGTTTGAGCTACGCTCACATTAGTATTTATGTTTTTGCATCCATGTAATATGTTCACAGGGTTTATTTTAAGTGCAAAAAAAAAAAAGAGGGAAAATTCTGGAAGTACAGTCCAAGTTCAAATCCATTCATAGCACTGAGTTCTGCAGGATCTAGCTCTGATTTTCCTGGGAAACAGCATAAGGTTCATTCCTCTGGATGACAAGTGGGGAGACACTGAATACATATTCTGCCTGCAGTCTTCATCTCTTCTTGCTGCCTTCACATTACAAATGCAACTGTAACTGAAAAATAAGCTTTATCCTCTGCCCTACACTGAACAAGTGACAAAAAAGGCAAACAAATGAGTAAATAATTAAGCAGAAGAATAGTCTCAAAACAAATACAATAAAAGTTAAATAAGAAGAGAGGTAAACACTGTTCAAAGGTATTCCTGATAAAAGTGAATCCAGGATTACACTGGCTTCCTCCTCAGAAGGAATTGCCTACTGTCTATCCTGATTTTAGAGGAAAAGTGTTCATCAAATGTGTGGCAGAGCTAAAAAGTAGTAGGTGTGGCCTTTCACCATGAAAACCAGTATGAGTGTTTCTGTTCTCTGTAGAAGAACAAGCATCTGATTTCCCTCACATCCAGTATTTTACAGGAGTTCTTATCTTTTCATAACCCATCCTCTTAAATTTGTAGGCCCCTATGTTGCCTCCCTAGGGTAATGGCAGTCAATAGACACCTCCAGCCAGCTGACAAACTTCATCTTGAATTCTTCCGGTAGAATTATCATAAAGCTTTAAGGATTAACTCTTAATAGCCACACAAACATGAAGAGCAAATCTTCTCTCAGAAACCCTTTCTGCAGACATTCCAAATTTCAGGTGCATTTGGATGTGTTCCAACATGTTGTCACCCAAGGATATGTTTCCAATGTGTGTGGCAAAGGGCAGAAATTAAATTTACTGTGTGGCTTAATAGACAAACTACAATTTTGTAAACAGACTTCAAAATCTGTATCTTAACATGGCTACACTCCTGTGTCTACCTTTGAGCACAGTGATCCATGTAAGGGGTAGCAAGTTTTAGGTCATGCTGAGGAAAGGTTTTCTTATGCCAAAATGCAGCTCTATTATGCCACTTGTTTCTGGGAAAAGAATAGAGTTGGTTTAACCTAAGCTTAAAATTTTCAAATAAACATGTGTAGCCAAATCATGTGTTCAAGAATCAATTGAGCTATTATGGAATATTTGATCCCTTTTCCAATATGGAATTAATATTTCTGAAGCCAGTTCATGCAAGTTGATATTTGGCAGAATTTAGCACTTCTTCTAAAAGCAATTCCAGGCTTACAAAGCAGGAGCTTTTAAGCTTAGGAGAAACACATGACAGCAGTTTAAAGCTGTAACTAAGCTCAAATGTTCTAACTAGAGGCCATTAGAAATTTTCTGATTAATCTATATTCATGAAGATCGTGGAGTTTCATAAAGTTCTCCCTGGGCTTGGATGAACTTCCATCAAATTTAACATAGGTGTTCAAGCAGATTGGTCCTGGAATTGGTCCTTGGTGTTCAAGCCTGAGCTCCACGGACCAAACATTTTATGATCTTTGCATGACCATCATATTTACAGACACTGCTCTGTGGCACTGGGCAACTGCTGCCTTCTGGGAGTTTCCAGCTGACCAGAAATTTGGAAAGACGTTACTGTGGTCTGATTTACAAATCAAATGTGAAAAATGGAATGATGTTTCCTGTGGGTGGAAAGGAAAAAAAAAAAAAAAAAGAAAAAGAAGAAAAAGCCCTGTTAAGTTCTGGCCAGCTCAAAATCTTAAGCAAGTTACAGCATATTGTAGAAGTACTTGTCATTTTAAATAATGTATGGCCCTATTTACAAGTGGCAGGAGTGTTGTTCTTTGTGCACAATGAAAACTGATGCAGGCACGCAATAAAAAAGATAAAGATTTGCAATAACGACACACTTGCCTCTGGCTGCTACAGGAGGCCCATTTTTATGAATTAGCTATTACATTGTGCCTGTTTATTGAACATCACCAACAATGTCTGAAATTGCACAGATCTTGTGATGAAACACAACTTCTGCCCAAGGAACTTCTGGAAGTCCTCTGCTCTTCCAGCCCACTGGAGTAGAAGAGCGATGGGAGCAACAGCCCAGTGATTTGTCCCTGCAGAAACGAGCCCTGCTCTTCCAGAATGCTTTTTAAAGTATCAGTAGCCATTTATGTCTTCAATAATGGTGTTGTATTAGAGATATTGATATTCTCAGAAGCTCATCTGGAGAAAAGAACAGCTTGTAGGTCATAATAACCTGTGTGTCAAATATGAATCCCCCATTAGCTTCAGCAGCATTGAAAAAAAGGCATTGAGTGACTGCAGGCTGTACTTACCAAATATTGCTTTCTTAAGACCTTTGTTCCCAATGAAATGAGTTAGTGTTTTACCTGGTGTCTAGGGAGACAATATCTGAGACATACTGCCTTTATATTTGACCTTTGTTCTCAGGACTTTCTTAAAAAAAAAAAATAGATAGATAGATATACAATAGAAACAGGACAAAAAAAATCTGTCCTTTCTCATCTAGATATCACCTCATCAATACACTTCTGAGATGCATTAAAAAAGTTCATGTAAAGAAAATGTTCCTTATTTTGCTGAATCTGGGTTGTGGGCTTGAAACATTTTTAAGGCGTTTAGGTTTTAGAGAAATGATTTTTTTGTAAAAAAAAAAAAAAAAGAAAAAAGTAACATTTTTAATTTGTTAAAGGTTGTTTCTTCTAAAACACGAATTTAATGTTAAACCACACGATGCTGCTCACAGAATAAGAGATTATGTGTAACAAGTGTTAGTGACCAAACTAACACTTGTGCAGGCATTTACAGTGAAGCAAATTCCTTTAAGTCGCCCTGATAATTCTGCATTTTGTTCTGAAACACCACCACGCTCAGAGCTTTTCTCCCAGGAAGGATTGTGTAGCTGTTTCCTTTCTCTCACCATTTGTACTCCCAACGCTTCAGATCGAGCGAGAAGCAGCATGGTCTCCACAGAAAGTGCCTCCTCAACGTACGAAGAGCTGGCGAGGGCGTACGAGCACGCCAAGATGGAAGAGCAGCTGAGACATGCCAAGTTCACCATCACCGAGTGCTTCATATCAGACACCTCCTCGGAGCAGCTCACGGCAGGGACTAACGACTACACCGACAGCCTCACCTCCAGCACGCCGTCGGAGTCGGGGATCTGCAGGTTCACAGCGTCCCCCCCCAAACCTCAGGATGGAGGGAGGGTGATGAACATGGCGGTTCCAAAGGCGCATCGGCCAGGTGAGGCTTTGGGAGGTGACGTTTTGGGTCCTTGGGGGGAGAGTTTCGCCTCAGGCTGGGCAGCAGGAGAGGGTCTGTCTCAACGGGAGGCTTTCCTTTCTCAACGGGAAAGAAAGTCCACAGTATATCCTGTAACTACTTACAGAGATAACTGGTTTTCTCTCAGTTAATATAACATTTGAGCATGTTCTCCCATCTGCAGAAAACATGGAAATTTAGGAACAGAAAGAAGCTGTCCGAGCCATCAAATCCACTCCTCTACACTTGCAGCCATCAGGCAGTTGACCCTTCTGAGATAAATAAGACCATATGTGGGTCCATCTGCCCGTCTCCAGCTCAAACCACCCACTGATAAAACGTGTCTCCCTGCAGTGCTTCGTGCTGGAGAGCAAAGTTCACTGTCATAGCAGTTCATAAAGACAGATTGTAGAAGTTGTACCATCCCTTCTGCTTCGTAGCTTGTCACACACGTAATAACCCTTTGGTGATGTTCTGGAGCTGTTACACTCTCTCTTTGACATCACCTAATATCAAACAAGGGATATCTAAAAGGGGGGAGGAATAAAAAATGGAGAAAATTAATAGCTCAAGGAATATGGAGCTTTCTACCTTCAGACATTTAAATTTACTCCAACTTCTCACTGACTGAAGGTGCCTGAGGGTCATCCATCTATTGGGCTCAATCAAATTTCCCTTTCACAAAAAATGCTGTTTCAAGGGATCCCCCAGTGCCCAACAGCATAGGGAGACTGTTTGTGATACTCTGAGATCAAATACTTCATAAAATCTTCTCAGAAGATTTATCAGTCTTTGTTACAGGATACATGAAGTGACACTGTGGAGGAGGATTCAAATGGGGAAAAGGCATAATTATGTTTGTGTGCTTTCTGAAAAAATGATTTGGTTTATTTTATTTTATTTTTTAAATTTTATTTTATTTTATTTTTTATTTTATTTCCTTTTATCTTATTTTATTTTATACATTTGCCGGTGTGTATGGGGTTACTTATATACAAAGGAAGTAATCAGTAGTGGTCATCTGTGTAAAAAAAGAGTAATAACTGAGCTATCTATGGTCTTTGCCTAATTAGTCACCATAAAAGGAAAAGCAGTGAATGCAGAGGAATGGAAGGTAGACAGTGGTATCAGGAAAGTCACTCAAAAGCAGGAGCTGACACTGAAAAGAAAGCATAAAGGATTTTGCCAAGAGAAAGCTCAAAGAAAAATGTGGGAAGAAAAAGACCAAGCAGAAGGTAGAAAGTTATAATACTCATGGCAGGAAATTAGTGTGTCACACAGATAGATAAGAGGGAAAATAAAGTAGGAAATAAAATAGTGAGAGAAATTGCTGATTTCTGTGTAGTCACAGAGTAGAACCACAAACCCAGGAGCTGTAGAAATAGATAAAGATAAAAATACTTTTCATTTCTAACTCAAAAGAAGGAAGATAAATATTTATTCCTACTCTGCTAAAGGGAAGCATCTACATTCACAGCTAAGTCAAAATTGCAGCTCTTTCCTTCCAGTCAGTCAACAAATATTTTTTATCATTTCTTTAACAAATATCTCTTCTTTCATGTTCCAAATGCATCATTTATGCATATTTAGTATTTGGAAGTATTCTAATATATTCCATATAAAGATGATTTTCTTGAGGGCAGATAGCACCAAAACTTAGTCCCTGTGCTTGAGTTAAAAACTTCCAGGTTTGGAACATCCTTAGAACTCCTCTAGTGATTTACAGACTTGTAGTCATGTTTATCTCTGTTAGTTTTAATGGCTTTATTTTTTTACTTACTTTTCTTGATTACCTTTAGCTTTCCTTTGCAGTAAGGAATTGAAATATATTATAAAATTAATAATTAGCTTCATTACCTTGGAAAAAAAACTTGAGTGTTCCAGTGGAGCAGCTTGAATGTTGGCCCATAAATATTGACTAACACATTATTAAAGGTCACTTTAGGAAGGGCTTCAAACAAAACACACGGACTGAAAGATTTTCAAGAGTAGCAGACAGAACAATATTTTAGTGTTCAAATCAGTGAGGAAAGACTTACTGGGCATCTTTCTTATTCCACCCGCCACTTCAGAAATTCTCCAGGGGTAATTAGTAATTCAAATACAATTAATCAAATTAATTCTGCATTTGAGAATACAGAGAAGAAATAAAAGAACCTAATGTATTTAGATTCAGTAGATGAGAACATCTGAGATAAAACTGCTTCAGCACACCTTTATTTTTCCTTGAAGTAAGCCTTTTCTTTCAAGATAACTTTTACCTGTTTTCATGGTGCTTTGCTTTTCTTCTCAGCCAACTCAATCCTTCTTGGACAATGTCACTTCCAATAACTTCTTCCTCTTCTTTCCTAATTTCTGACCTTGCTTTTCAAACTCTTCCTGTTGCAACTTGTGGTTGCAGTAAAGGTTCAAGAGTTTGCAATAAGTAATGTTTGTTTTCCCAAATTATCTCCCAGCACTTACAAGACACTCTCAGAAAGACAGTTAGAAAAAGTTATGTTGATAAATGGGACATTTGGCAACTAATTTACCCCATGGCAAAGCTGCAACTTTACACAGGAAAAGTAAGGATGGAATTTACTGGTGAAGACTTTGCCAAGCATAACTGACTGAGTATTAATTCTTAGCTTTTTCCTGCCCATAAGTGTTTGGTGTGAGCAAGCAAAATGTTGGATCACCTGAGTCTTGGCTTCAGAAGACCTTCCTGTGAGTTTCTGAGGGCACCCCAACTCATGTCACTGATTGTTCCCTTGGTTTTCCTGAGCCTCCCATAGGATTCTGTGGTACCTATATAGTCAAGTCTCCTGATCAAACACTTCATGTTCTACTTGATGTCTACCAGGACCCCCAGGGTCTGCAAAGCTTCTTCCCAGCTGGGTGGCCCTCAGCATGTACTAGGGTTGTTCCTTCACAAGTGCAGGACTGTGCCCTTCCCCTGTTTGATCTGTACGAGGTTTGTTTTGTCCCCTTTCTCCAGCATTTCCAGGTCCCTCTGGATGGCACCATGACCCTCTGGTGTGTCAGCCACGCCTCCCAGTTTTCAATCCACCTGGTTATCTGCTCCTCTGTCCCATAATTCATCAGCTTCTCCATGAGGATCTTACAGGAGACAGTGTCAAAAGCCTTTCTGAAGTCACAGGAGACAATATTTACTGATTTCCACTCATCTCCCAAGCCAATCACTGTATAAGGTTATCAGGTTGGTCAAGCGTGGCTTCCCCTTGCTGAATCCATGCTGACTTTTGTTCTTCATGTGCCTAAAAATGGTTTCCAGGATTAACTGCTCCATCCCTTTCCCAGGGATGGAGATAAGTGGCTTGTTGGTTCCTGCATCCTCTTTCTTGTCCTTCTTGAAGGCAGGACTGACATTTAATTTCTTCCAGTCTTCAGGCACTTCTCCCAACCACCATAAGCAATCAAAGATCATTGAGAGTGGCCTCACAAAGATATCTCCCATTTCCCTCAGCACTTGTAGGTGCATTCCATCAAAATCCATGGATTTACATGGATCCAGTTTGCTTAAATACTCCTTGACATGATCCTTGTACACCAAGGGTAGATCTTCCTCACTCCAAACACTTCCACATTTTCCCTGGCCTTCCTGCTGTCACTCACCATGACAATACATATCCTTACAGAAGACAGAAGACTTTCCTGTTGTCTTTGACTTCCCTGGCCAGATTTAACTTCTTAACCACATTTCTGCATGTTTGGACAGTATCTTTGTTTTCCCTCTGGATTATCTGTGCCTGTTTTCACCCTTTTGGGTGCTCCTGCTTTGTGCCTGAGTTTTGCCAGGAGATCCTTGTTCATCCATGCAGGGCTCCAGGCATTTTTGTGCTCATTGAGCTTGGAGGAGGTGATCCTTGAATATCAACCAGCTCTCCTAGACATGAGGCTACTTCTGGTTGACTGTACAAACATCTACAGATGTTTTCTGGATCATTGTCCTGACACCAGGCCAAAACTTTAAGGTTTATAGAGAAGGTGTCATTAAACAGTCTTCAATAAAATAGACTTCAGAAGTTGCACTTTTCTTAAACTTTTCAAAAGTCATAGCTACAGGAAATGGAAGTAAGATATTTTTAATTAATTCCTACGTTCAGTGTTTTGAAAGGCATGTCCATGTGTTCTGATCTTTGCAACTCCAAAAGTAGATTTTTGGGAAAAGATGAGATTAGAACAGGTTGACAGAGAAGCTGTGGCTGCCCCATCCATGGAAGTGCTCAAGGCCAGGTTGGACAGGGCTTGGAGCAACCTGGGATAGTGGAAGGTGTTCCTGCCCATGGCAGGGGGTTGGAACTGGATGATCTTTAAGGTCCCTTCCAACCCAAACTGTTCTGTGATTCTATGAATAGTCATGTGTCCCAGGAGGCACCTTAAGGGAGAAGATTGAAGCAGTAAATAAATAAGTAGTAAATAAAATACAGCACAGCAGTATTTTAAACCCGTGGGATGAATCACATCCTTTAGAAAAGTGGGTCTTAACCTCTGTGCAGTGTGAATATTCTTCATGGTATAAAAATGATGGCAGTATGTTATTATTGCATCTTTCTCAGCATCTAAACTCCCAGAAGTTTGGGACTGGGAGGACTCTTCTCCTCCCCACAGTTGTCACTAACCAGAATTCTGGTTAGAAAGAACAGCTCCTCGAGGAACAGGAATATGGAGCAATCATCTCAACAGTATAGCAGGTCCTTCCAGAGCAAAACTGAGGCAGTTTTCACATAAATATTCATAAATTTCAGCAATTGTTACCCAGAGTTTATCTGAGAAGTTGACAAATGAGTCAGTCCTTCATCCTCCAAAGAGGGACAGAAATTGGAAAGAAATGCACTCTCTTCCTACCTCCCACTGTGCCATCAAAGAGTCTGTAAAGTAAAAAAAGGGAAGATAATTGTGGAGGTTCAAAGAGTTTTATAGTAATGTTTCTTTTTTTTCTGTTTTAAAAATAATAACCACAAATTGAGTTATCACAACAATTATTCTTAACTGCAATAAACATTGCAGTAGCACTTTATTAAAAATAGATTCCCATTATTATCATTTTAAATCTCAGTAATAGCCTCAGCCAAGAAGCCTGTTGGGTTTTTTCCTTCTCTTTCCTCCTAAATTATTGTGCTTGAGAAAAGAACAGCTATTAACTGGGAAATGTTTTGATATTTCTGTGCTTCCCAAGTGCTATTTATGTATTTTTTTGTAGACAGACCTCTGATTGCATCATCTGGCAATGGAGTTCATGCTTGGAAGAAATAATATCTGACCAGTGCTTGAACAGAAAATATCTAGAAAATTTTCATCAGGTCTCTTGCCATTTGCAGAAACCTCCCTTCCACAGGGGTACTGCAAAACTCAAACCCCCAGTTATGTTTTTCTCTTATGCTAATCAGCAGTAAAAAGAACCTCTTCAAATATATGATATTAAGCATTAGCTTGACTTGGACCAGGCAGAAAGTTGTCTGATGTCTCAAAGGAAGTGCAAGCTCATTTTGTCCATCCTTGTCTGCTTGGAAATCATAACATACAAACCCTGAGGGAGTAAAACATCTCAGATGCAGTCCCAGAGAAAAGATATCACTCACTGGGTATATCAGATGAGGGGATTTTAAAATCCATTTAAACCACGAGATTTTCTATCTCAAAACTCCCTCTGTAAACTCTCAGCTGATGAAAGGAACCAGATTTGAAAGAAACCTGGTCATGAGTGAGGAGAAGAGGCAGTTGTAGAGAGGCAGGCTCTGAAAAAAAAGCATTTTCTAGGGACTGATTTCACAGCCATGGAAAGAACACCCCACTGCTCCATAGGGAACCCGAGTGCTTTCCTGGGTTCTTAAACCTGTGCAAGGCAGGAGCAGCCCTTTGCTGAGCCCCTGCTCCTCTGGAAGCACTTCCCTCCTGCTGCCCTTGCACTGGTGGTTGGTGAGGAAGGGCAGAGCTCCATCCTGTCTGCCAGCCCTTCTCCTTGTTCCCAGTGTCCCAGAGGAGATTTGTCCAGCAGATATCACCTTTTAACATCAGCCCAAGGCCAGGCCAGGCCTACTCTGAGCCAAGCTCTCAGTATCCAAGTGTGGACACTTTGGGATTTAACAGCTGGACACCTGAGTCAAGAAGCTTGAGTCGAGCCCTCAGCCCACTGCATGTTGACTAGAAAAAAACACTGATTTAACCTCTCCAGCTTTGCTGAAAGATCAAGTTCTTTCAGTATTTCAGATGCCTTAAATTAGGATTCTTGACCCAATTTACAAGTTTCTCACTGCTTTGACTAATCCTGTTGACTTGTACAGCGAAGTCTTGATGTGTAGACAGGTATTAACCTACAGAATCCAAGCACTTCATTAAATAATGATTTACAAGGGTCCCTTAAAATACAGTCTGGATATCACCTGCAGTGCCTAAATGTTGTTTTAAACACCCAAGCCATGAAACAAATCTTCTTTTCCAGCATTCCGGTCACTACAGATAAAAATAAGCTGCTTAGCACAAAAAGAGGAATAAGAGCCACGCAGTAATAGAAAGCACAGTGTTTTTCCAATCTCAGCCCTGTAACCTGAGATGTGAACTCTTTTCCACTGACCTGTGAGTTCAGGGGTGAAGGGATGATTTCCCTCTTCTGATCCAGGCAAGTATGATTGGAGTGTATTTGGAGACTTGCTTTCTATTGGAAAGCTGCTGGCAGAGCTCTACAAGCTGAGGCTGTAACTGGATCCGATACGAATTTGGCCACTGGGGATTCAGCAAAGGCTGGAACTCTTCACAGCTCACCTTTAGCCTCCTTTTCCCATGCCTGTTATATTACCCTGCATTGACTGAAAGTGCAGTTGCACAGTTCCACAGTTTCCAGATCCAAAACTGAGTTTCTTCAATACGGAGGAATCGATGTTTGACCTGTTTTTTGTTCAGAAATCCCGCAGTAAAGTATGTAAAGGCAAAGATATGGATTGTTTTCTTTTTCAGTTTTGCACTTGCACTGCTCTAACAGAAAATATACAAATATAATAAAAGTGTTTGCGTATACACCCACTATATATAACATGTATATAGAACAAAGAAATCATCATCCTGACTCCACAATGGGAGACCAAGGTCCAGTTTTGAGAAGTACTTAAGGAGGCAAATCAAAATAGGCAGGTGGAAAAAACAGCAAGACAGGCAGAACAGTTGTAAGTGGAGAAAAAAACCCTTCTTGCCTACATTTTTAACTGTACTAAACACTCTTAATGTGTATGTTAACTTTTATGCATACTTGCTTATGTTTATGTGACATATTCTGAATTTACTCCTCTGGAGAGCACCTCTAATGTTTCCATATTAAATTCTCCTGTGCCTGGAACACCTTTTTTTTATTTTCTACTGCACTGTTGGAAAACTAGGAACATGTCACAAAGAGACAGACTGTGCCATTTGCTGCTTATCATAGAAATGGCACATCAGTGATGAGAGGAAATTGCCTTTATCTTGTCTCAGGTTTTATTTCTGTGGAGTATCAGGAGCTTTTTCTCCTTCAGCTGAGAAAAGCTGAATGTTCTGCAGGGATGAAAACCATTTAATTCTCCATTTAATTTGACATGACTACACACTTGAAATCGTTGGCTTGCATTTTTATTCTGGTGTGTTTACAGGTGGGAAGGTTCACACTGCAGGATTTTTAACCTTGCCAGTGCAAGAAAAATGAGCTTAAAAAGGTTCAGATCAAAAGCTAGAATATTATTGGGTCAGAAAGGAAAAATATATTGATGTGAATCTTGAGTTTAAATAGGTTTTTTGGTTATACATACAAAGCTATTGTAATGTGGAAGTTCCAATTTAGGCAGTATACAAGATGTCTGCAAGCTAAATTCAAGTCATTGATGGCACTGGAACAGGTTGCCCAGAGAAGCTGTGGGTTCCCCATCCCTGAAAGTGTTCAAGGCCAGGTTGGACAGGGCTTGGACCAACCTGGGATAGTGGAAAGTTGGGGTTTTTTTTGCTTTGTGATAGACTAAAAGCTGCATGTTAAGGGAAGCCCCCTTTCAAGAATGCCCATCTCCTGTCTTTTGATTACCAACAAAATCTTTCCTCTTCAAAGTGATATTTTTTAAAATCTGAATTTAATTTAGTTTTTTTAAAGCTGATTATTTCCTTTGTGGTCCTTATATATATATATATATATATATGTATATAAGCTACAGCTATTAAAGTAGACTGCCCTTGTTTTCTGTAGCTCTGGAGGCATTTCATGGAACTGTAGTTAGTGGAGAGTTTTATGCCTAAAGCAAGGATTACATTTATCAGTATTTTTCAGCTACTTTCGTGTTCTTACAGTCATAACTTCACTATTAAATTTCTAAAACCACCAGCAAATCAAACCAAAGATGCTGTGTCCGCTTCAATTAGCACCAGATTCTTAGAGCAGTTCAGTTAAGAGTCTCAATTCTATAAAAAACTAGATTTTGCCTGCTTGTGCCATTTTCATTTCGAAAATGTCAAATAATTTCACCTTCACAGTGTTGAGACACAGTGTGTGTGATTTCTGTGGGGGCTTTTAGACAGCCCAAGGTAACCAGCAGCAGTTGTTTCCTGCAGACAAGAACTGATCTAGCCTTGCTTTAAGGTCCTTGTAGTCATTTACAGCTGTTCCTGATTTAAGTGGCTTCAGGCTCTGCTCATTTCCCCTGTGACAAGAGGACCTGAATGTAATCTGAGATCTACAGGAGGACTGAGACTGTGACATCTGAAAATGTAAAGCAAATCTTACCTGCATGAAAGGTCATGCTCGTGCTATTTTTTGAAATTAAAGTGGGAAATCATATCACTAGAGAAACCAACTTTTGTTTTAACAGTACATTCTTCATCTGACTGTAGTGATGGTCTTTGCCATCCATGAAAGGGCTTCTTTATAGGCTGGCCTTTAAAGCACAGCAGATGTGTTTTAGTATTGTTCACCTTTTTGTGTCAGCATCCTTAATTCAAATGTGAGAACTTCTGGTCCCGGTGGATTAATTAACAAAAATGCCATGATACACCTCATCAGCAACACTCAGGTGACTCAAACTGATGGACATGTGGAGTCCCAGTGGCACCAGTTCATCCATGAATTCAGCAGAGCAGCAGGGCAGTGCTGATATTGGTTTCCTTGTTGTAGCCTGACCTCCCTGTGTCTGTTAGGAGAGCGTTTGGCTTATCTGTTTCCTTGGCATGGCCAGGTTCATCCATGAATTCATGGGTATGACCTGAGCCTGTTGAGGTCAACACAGTTCTGATTTCATAAATATGCTTCAGACTCCTCACCTCTCCATCCTCTCTGCTGAAATCCAGTCTCTTAACTGGAATTAATCCCAGGAATAAGCCCGTGAGGGATGCCAGTTTCCATGGAGCCGCGATCGATTTAACCCTCGGCTGAAGTGCTGTATAATTGAACAGTTTCTGTTCGCTGCATCCAGGAGCAGCAAATGAGTTTTAAAACTCCAGCTTTGCTAACCAGGGTCACCTGAGTCAGGGCTCCAGCCTGGTTTTCCGTGTTTTCCCAGCCAGCGGGCAGGAGAGTGCTTTCTCAGAGCATCCTTAAAAATGCATGAGGCCGCTTGCGTGACAAGGCCGAGGCGGAAAAGCAGCGCTCCCGGACTTCACTTTTCTATCATCATTTCATTATTTATTGACAAATTTGCTGACTTTACCTCTGGAGCTTGTATTGATTCGCAGAGTGAGGCCCCTTTTACATGTTTTTATAACTTAGGCATCACATTAAATCAAAACAGGAGGGCGTCGGTACTGCAGGTGCCCCGGCCGTGTGAGGCCGAGCATCCACATGGCAGATCCATAGGGTCTAAATCTATCTGACCCCTGGAATTAATCAGTTTTTCCTTCCTTACTCAGCTCAGTGGCAGAGAGGCCTTTAAAAATACGTCACCGCTCCTTGAAGTTACTTCTGAAAGGTACAAAGCATCTGACAGATCTTCTGAAAGTGCAGAACTAAATTAAAAGACCGAAGTTCTGCTGAGAGAAACACAAACCAAAACCGCGCTTCAGTTCCTGTTTCATTGAACCTTTCAGGAACAGGCAACAAAGTGATAATCAAGCCTCCTGCCATGCAGTCAGACAGGTGCACAGACTGTTGTGTTGATGTAGCTCAGCTGTATGTCCTCAGTTAAACTACAGCAGCCATGCTTTTGCTTTAAGACACTTTGATCAAAAGACTTTTTCTTGGAATCGGAAGGTTTAACTCTAAATGACAAAATGAATCACCTTTGAAAAAAGTCCACATTAGTTGGAATCCTCATTTTCAGTCACTTAAACCTAATCTCCAGTAAGTATAAATCAATTTATAGTCTTGCTGAAATCAATATAGCCACTGATTTATAGCAGTAGCAAATTTGGCTCCGGAACTACAGTTTTACTGATATCCTGGTGTTTCTTAAGAGATAACTCCAAGGATTGCAGTCAACAGCAACTGTTGGTTTTATTTTTTTGCTGTGAAACACAGCTGGTATTTTGAATATTTGCATGAAAATGCCACTTTTAGCAGACTGCAACGTGCAGCATTTAACTAGGTGTTATAGATCTCCAAATTATCTGTGGAGGTGCAGTTTTCACAGAGAAAAATGCCAGTTATAAAGCCCTGCAGGGATGATGGGGAATTCTGTTTTCTCCATCTAGAAATGGGAAATTTGGCTATTTTTCTAACACTTTTCACCTGTTTCCTATTTAGATGATCACAAATATAAACAGCATAAAGATGGGGTGTTTTGCTGTCTGCAGAAACACAGTGAGATGCCCAGGAGATGTGATGGTGTAACAGAGCCCTGAAGGGCAGGTTGGCAGCTGGAGTGGATCCAGACACCCCGTTGGCCTCGTCCAACAGTATCCATTCAGTCAGTTTAAAAGTGTCCCCCAAACGCTGAGCACTTCAATCATTTTTCTTGGGCAGCTGAGCAGAGGTTGAAGCTACTCTGGGGAAGGGAAGACCCTGTGCCTGCTCTTGCAGCAGCATTTTCACTAATGAGGAGGCTCTGCCCTGCCCTCTCTCTCCTTCCTTTTCCCTTCTGCTGCTCGCCTGCTCCTAAGACTGTAATTTAAGGAGCACTCAGACCTTTTGCCATTTATTCTGGATCACCTCAGAGAATCGTTAAATCCACTTTTTGTCTTGAAAAAGTGGGCTCAGAAGGAGTCTGTGAGCTCCTGAATGTGCTGGTAATGGTGTGCTCCTGTTGACTGCGAGCTGAGGTTTCCATTCGTTTGCCCCATCAGTAATTTCCATGTGGAAAATTTCCCCTCCATTTCAATTACTGATCAATACTGCCTCTAGAGAGTGGAGCCCTGTCATTCAAAGCATCCTTTTTTGCTGTTCACTTTGTGGCATTTTACAGCAACATTTGCCAGAAAATAATAATTAGCAAACAAAAACGTAGGGAGGCAGTCCCACGCTGAACAGATCCCGATATCAGCCGAGCAAGGAGGTGCAGGACTGATCGTCTTTACCCCTCCCTGCTTGGCTGAGCAGGACACAGGATCAAAGTAACCACATAATTGGCTTTATTGCTCATTAAGAGTATTTATACCTGGTGCTGCAGCGTGCTGGGAGCCTGCAGGGCTGACTCTCAGCCTGTCGGTGTGGGAATGGTTGCGGCGCAGTGCGGAATGCTCTGCGGGATCAGTGCAGGATACACGGGCAGGAGATGGACAGAGAGGGAGCACCAGCAGGTTTCAAACACTGACAGCAGCAATTGTAAGGAATGTTATTGTGCTGCTATCAGTCTGGCTGCAGATCAAGCTACTGCTGTCTAAGAAAGCTTTGCCTGCTCACTTTTAATGGTGTGTCAGGTTTTGACAGGACAAACACCTCTGAACATCGCTTATGCTCGTTTTTTTTCATCCAGCCTCTCACCTTGGCCTTGCAAACCCTCCTCTCTTTCCTTGTTTCTAATGCAAGTTTTTCTTATAGGCAGCCTTTGTCCTGAAGAACAGCCTGTGAGCAGCAGCAAACTGATTTAGTTACTGTGCAAGTGAGCTGGAAAAACCCACATAATTTTTTAATCCGCATAAACCAGGACTTAAAGCTATTTGTCAGCAGCTCTGTCTCATTTGCTTCCTTTGAAAGGAAAACACAACATCCCACCAATGCTTCCCCTTCCAAAGTCAGGGCAAGCCAAGAGATTCCCAGCATAGTGGCATTCCAGCTTCACCAGCCCTTGAACACCCCCAGCACTGCACAAGGTCATGCTCAGGTCCCAAACCCACAAAACTACATCAGCACCTCACCTGTACCAACAGAGCTGTATGGATTCAACTCTGGCATGATTTCTGATCCCATGGGATCATTCCAGGGAGATCTCTGAGAGCTTTTTTTTTGCCCACTCACCTGTTGAAGTAAGATGTGTGAAAGCCCTACTCAACTTGTCTCATTCCTACCTTTGTTAAACAGAATATCCTGTCATAGTCACCAGCCCTACTTTACAAAATTCTCAAAAATAATGCTTCAAATAGCACGGAATTTCCTTCACATGGCAACCAAAACTTGAAAACCATCAGGCTGTGCTGGAGTGTTGTGAAGATAAATTGCTTTTGCTTTAGTGGAGGTTATGATTCATGAGAAAATGCACAGAGCTATCATGTAAAAACTTGGTAAGAGCCTCTTTTTTGCAGTCTGGGATGATCTGTGTATTTGAAAATAGCACAAATCCTTAGATTTATTTTTTTTTCTGAAGAGATGAAAGAAAAAAAACCATACAAGCTCTCTGGCATTTGAAAGAGGAATGAGGTAAATCTTTTGGGAGAAAGGAGTTTTAGTTCTGCAGACAAGACAGATATCTTGAAGAAAATCCAAGAAAAGTTGAGCAGTGATATTTTTCCCTCCACGTAGCCTGTCAGATTCATCCCAACCTTGCCCATACCTGAAGTTGACCTCTAGAATAAGGCTAAAAATCTCTTGTTTTTTTGCAAAACTTGTTTTATATTAGCTTAGTTGTACTGAAATAAAGGGAACTATTTATTGCCCAGTGCTGCATTAACTCAGAAAATGGTAGAATATGTTGCTTATGGTAAATATCATAGTAAGTTATTTTTAGCATTTGTTTACAAATATTTATTTGAGCCAACATTTTCTTAAATGTTCTATACTAAATAATTCATTAGAGGGTTGGCACTCAGAAAAAAAACAGATTGAGGTAGCTCTGGCTTAAATTGCTGCATTCAGATTTGACTGGATGTTTATCATTTCTCTACAGACTCAGGGTTCTAATACAGCAAATTTCCCTTTTTAAAAATCTTGGAATCACAGAAAGGTTGGGGTTGGAAGGGACCTCTGGAGATCATCCAGTCCAAACCCCATTTTTTTAAAAAAAATGCACCAGAAAACTATAGTTTTAGAATGTCTTTTGTACTAATTAAGCCAAAATGCATGAATTATTAAACATGCTCGTTTGCAGTGCTCATGCACTTGAAAGGTTTGCTTTCATTACTAATAAGGCACACACACAGCTGAAAAGAGGTAATTAGAGCATCAAAGGCAATGAACCGTCCTGAAACTTCATATGCTTTCCCTGAAAAAAACACCATTCAGATGAATAGCAGGAAACAAAAAAAAAAAAAAAAATAATGTCTCCACTGTTGTGTCCAGAGGATAGGAACCAAGGTCTTTCCAAGCAGCTCCACAGATACAGCAAGAAGCTTTTATTCTGCTCAAAAGTACCTTCAAAATTGATGTAGGAAAGGCAAAAGTGAACCCCTGCGGTTATATTTCAAAGACTGTGTTTTCAAGTCAGAAACCCATTAGTTCTTATAAATCAAAGACCTTTTTTTTTTTTTTTTTCCTGTGAGGCCGTTTCAATCCAAGCAGAGAAGAAAAAAGTTTCCATTCTCCAAATTTTTCTTCGCCGCTGATTTTAATAATGTGCTTTGTTTTACGAGCAGTTGCTGGGAAAGACCCTTCTCGTGGATAAGAAGGAGCAGTGGCACTTTTTGTGATGGGAAAATGTGTACATCACATCAAATAACGAGGGCTCTGTGTAAGCCATGTGCTTCCAGCACCCAGCTTTGGAGAGCAAGTTACACTCTGTGGCTTCTCATTACTGCAATCCTGTTGGAACTTTGCCCCCAGACATTTAGAAAATTACAGTGAAATGACTGCATATTGTTTACACAGATTATTGACTGTGCTTTCTTATGTAGATTTAAGGAGGGGGGGGGGAAAGGTCTTTTTCACATAGCCTGAAGCTCCTAAATACACATGAGAAATGTCTAGACAGCAGCTTGAAAACGAATCTCCATCTCTGCAAGGTTCAACGCTCATATTTTATAGTCCACTCAAACCCATTGCTCTGAAGAAGTGGAAATGTGTAAGGCACAGGAGCAGCTCTCCAAGGTATCCACAGGGAACTGCCAATGAGCCGTGCTCCGGCTGCTGCTCCGCTCCAGCTCCTTCCCAGAGAGTCAAACGGAAAGCAGAACATGCAGTAGGAAGAGGGAATGGGTGTGAAAGGACCTGGCAGGTGTTAACGAGGCAGTGGGTGTTGTGCTGCCTGGCAGCAACTCGTCACAAACGGTGTTGGGGCGACAGACAGCTTTGGGAAAAGGCTGATTGTTGTGGGAAATAGAATCATGGAATGGGTTGGGTTGGAAGGGAAGTTAAAGATCATCCAGTGCCACCCCCTGCCATGGGCAGGGACACCTTCCATTAGCCCAGGTTGCTCCAAGCCCTGTCCAACCTGGCCTTGGACAATTCCAGGGATGGGGCAGCCACAGCTTCTCTGGGCAACCTGTGCCAGGGCCTCACCACCCTCACAGGGAAGAATTTCTTCCTAAAATCTAATCTAACACTACCCTCCTTCAGTTTAAACCCATTACTCCTTATCCTATCACTCCATGTTCTTGTTAAAAGTCCCTCTCCAGCTCTCTTGTAGCCCCCTGAGGCATTGGAACAGGTTCTAAGGTTTCCCCAGAGCCTTCTCTTCTCCACAAGAACACCCCCAGCTCTCCCATCCTGCCTCCAGGATCAGATTCGACCTAGAAAATTAGTCCTCTTCTTCTTGGGCTGAAAGACCCCTATTTAGCATGGGATTGCTGGAGAAACCCCCCTTTCTGACCCCAGCAGTCTCTAAGCATCCCTGAGAAGGGGGAAGGTATTACTTTGGCACCATAATTAGTCACAAAGTTTTCACACGGCTGTTGCCGCGTCAGAGGTGCATTTTGCTGCCCACCTTCTCTGGGACCTGCCAGTGAAAACCCACCCCTGAGGCAGCCAAATCAAGGCCCTCAACAACCTTGTCAGTGGGCAGAGACAGGTCCATGGGGCAGCATCACTCACTCCTACACTCCTGCCTCTCTCCCCCACTGGGGAGGGGTGGGGAGGAACAGGGCTCCTTATTTAGGATACCGGGATGCTGCCCAAGATACAGCCCCAGGGACCAAGTGGTATGAGCATTTCTCATCCAGGCTGTCTCCTCCCTGCAGCCCACAGGGAATGGTCTTCGGAGCAAACTGCATTTTGGAAGGACTTGGGCTAAAAGGGAGTGCAAAAGTAAGGAACTGAGGTGCAGCATGGGTGACCAGGGGATGGGTTTCTGGGTTCCAGGGGGACAGGGAAGGTGTTGGGCAGCACAGATGTATCCACAGGCAGCTCAGCTCAATGCCTGTGAAGAACTGGAGTGATTTGGTGCCTCTCTGCACCTGCCAGGCCATGTGTCCACATCCTGCTGTACTTTACCCCAGCAGCAGGTACGTTGCTGTCGCAGCTGAAATGAGCCTCATATGCACAATGTGTCCGGCATGAAAGGTAATGTAGGAGAATGAGGTAAATAAACCCAGTTAAAGTTAACACAATTCATTTTTCAAGTGGCAATCAGTGGGATTATAAGTATAAACCTCCCCTCTCTCTCCAACCCTACCTAGATGTTGCCAAGGTGCATGTCAGCCCAATCTTGAGACACTCACATCTTACTCCACGGGGGTCAAAAAATGTGTGCCATGTGTCTGTGCTGGAGATGGAGCCAGAATAAAGCATATGGTGTCAGACAGTGCTTGGGGATTTCTATAGGAATAAACAGGGATTCTGTCCAAATGTAACTGCTCAGCAATTCTCTGCCTGTGACCTGAAATTATGGATGGAGCAGATGCTGTTGGTCTTTTAGGTAAGACTTGCAGTGCCTTGACTTATGTGAGAAAGCAAAGGGCCTGTTTTATTTTAGGTCATCAGACAGCTTTTATCTGGGTTAGGAAAAATGCAACTGTTATGCATTGTTTTATTATGAAGAAATGCTTTCCTGCTCTCTTGTTTATGCCACTGGCACAGGTCAGCCTTAATTTCTGCTGCTGTAAATAGCTCATGTAGGCTCAGGTGCCAAGAGTCTCCGACTTTAAACATTCAGGATGCATCCCATCTGTAGATGAGGCTGTGGGTTTGATGTCTGCCATAAAAAAAAAAGGGGCTACACACCTGCAGAGGTCTGCAAAGAAGGGGGAATACTCTTATTGAATCCTCCTTTAACTGTTTCTTTTTTTTTTTTCATACCTATGTGAGGTTATACCATCACATATTTTTAGAAGGGAATGTCATTACGTGCCTGATTACCTCTCATTTCCTTGAAGGAACATTATGAATACCTAACAGGCCCAGGAATCAAGGGAAAACAACAAATAAGAGGTTTTCTTGACAATACAGAACAGAAAGAAAGGCTGATGCAGAGGCTTGGGTGCCCCAGTGCATTTTGCTACCACAAAAACAGCAGCACATTGATGGCCACAGTGGTAAAAAATCATTGGTGATTTAGACCCAGTGATGATGGTTGGCAGTTAAATGTGGGTATATTCAGGACTGGAATGTTTCTGTGTTATTCAGCAATCCCTTTAAGACTATGGCCTTAACACTCTTGCATCCATTTTAAACATTTTAGTCATTCCACTCAAGATTGGGGGCCATTAATTGGAATTGTGAAGGTTCCCATTTAAAATGGAAAACAAGAAATGGAAGATAGGAAATGGAAATGTACTGAGCCTTCACGAAAATTAAAACCGAGGCCTTTTTTTTAGGATTTTGAGAAAAAAACCTCCTGGTCTTTTCAGTTTTATCTTCGTCCTGCCCTGAGTGCCCGTAAAGTGCATCGCACTCCTCGTTGTCGTCATTCTATCATGGAAACAAATATTAATAGTGAATTCTTATGGATGTGCCCAAAAGGAGTGTGTTGATGCATGATTCTGGATGATCCTAGCACAGTGAATGGCTGAAAATCAACGTGTCCATTATAAATGCTGCAGTTGGGTTGATCACAAACCCTCCACTTTGGTCGGCTCCCCCCGTCCAAATGAGCGAAAACACAACGTATGTTTATAAATAAAGACTTATCTTCCCCTTTTGCCTCCCCAGGTGATCTCATGCATTTGCCACCCTACCTTAGGATGGACTTTTTATTGAACCGTGGCGTGCAGGGCACGAGCAGAGACCTGGGTTTGGGCCAAGCCTGCTTGGAGCCCCAGAAAAGCCGGACCTTGAAGCGCCCCACCGTCCTGGAGCCGATCCCCATGGAGACATCCTCCACGAGGGATGTTCAGTCATGGCAACCTGGTGCTGTGGCAACGTTACCTCAGCGAGAAGGAGCTGAGCTGGGACAGGCAGCAAAAATGAGCAGCTCCCAAGAATCCCTGCTGGACTCCCGGGGCCACTTGAAAGGAAACAATCCCTACGCAAAATCTTACACCCTGGTATAACACAAAGAGCATGGCTGGACAGTGGCTGTAAATATTTACACTGAAAACAAACAAACAAACAAACAAACAAATCCAATGAAAGCTACCTTTTTTTTATTGAATTCCAATATTTATAATTAAAGAAGAAGATTGCCAAAATATTTGACAAAAAAAAAATAATAATATGAACGACAGACAGTGCAAAGACTCTCTTGCTTTTTTTCTGTCTGAGTGTGAGCTTCATCCGACTGGACATCTGAATTTTTGGGTAAAAGAGTCCAGTTTTCTGATCTTCACAAGCGTTTGTGTTTTTACTGATTTTCTACGAAGTGCATGGAGACTTAACTAAAACATTTTAACTGGAAGTTCCATCAGACAAGATTTAAAAGGGAAAAAAAAATCACAAAAAAAAAATCACCCTATTTGTGAATTCAACAGGAACATTGATTTGGAAAAACAAAAAGTCTTTTGTCATGTTTGCACTTTTTTTTTTTTTAATTAGAAAATGGGTCCTTGATTGTTCTTTTTTTTTGTTGTTAATTAGGATGAGTGATGTCAGTGGAGTGAGGAGACTGATTTGGGGGTTTTTTTTGATATTAATTTAATGAGACACTCTTTGCATTTTGTCTATGCGAAATAAAAGGGTCTTCTGCCTTTATTTGTGATGTCTGATTCCATTGCCTTTAGCTGGGCTTGCTTTTCCTAAGTGTAATAACCATGTCAGTGCCATACTCTGAACATCTTCTTGTGCCTTTGGGCAGAAAAGGGAAGCAGGGGTCATACCTTTGGAAAAAAATTGGGATTCACTTACCCACCACCTTTTTTGCTGCCATGGGGCAGAGAATGGGGGCAAGTCCTGAGTGCCTTGAACCAAACCCACCAGGACTCTCAGCATGTGGTTCATCTGACACCAAGAGGCTTTTGTTGGGCTTCAATATTTGTTGGATCAGAGGAAATGTGCTGATGTTACTTTACTTACTCCTTATGAATGGATCTTGAGTCCATTTGGGAGCAGCTCTTACAGAAATGAGTTGCTTACATAAAGACCGGGGGGGGGAAATGGGAAACCTCAGCTTTTCCCATAATAGGAAAAATGGGATGAAAAAGTTATTCCAGGTCTAAGATCAACGTGTCTTTCTTCAGAGGAAAAAAAATCTTGTTACGTGGGAGTTGTCAGCTCCTATTACTTTGTCGCATCTTTTGATTCCAGGGGAAGTGATATCACTTGTTTTATACAAAGCATAAAAGATTGAACAGCCCAGTCAGTGGGTTTAACACAACAGCATCGGGAAGTGCCTCCCTGTGTGTGTGCTGGCCACCTTGGCATGCCCTGACCAGGAGAACAAGGAGAAGAGCACCCCAAGTTAGTCCAAACATGCTGGCTGGGAGTATCAGCTGGGGTGTGGAAGCAGCAGGGCTTGGAATGCTCGGGCAGGATGGGAATGTCCTGTGATTTCCCCAGTGGGCGACGGTTTGGGCACTGCTACTGCAAACAATCCTGCCCCAGGAGCAGTTCGAGTTGTTGGAAAACAGAAAAGTGCAGCAATGTATAATTGTTTCACTGCTATCATTAATGGAGTTGTGTTGTTGTGAGGGCAGTAAGTTAGCAAAGTGCTTGAAAAGAATCAAGCTGCATTTGCATCCTTAGCTCTGTCAAGCCCAAGTGCTAAAGTTTGGGAATGATAGCAGAAGCAGTCAAATGAAGACATCCTGGAGGTATGTACTTCTTCTGGGCATACAAAGGAGGGCTGAGATGTCACTCAGATAAGGAACCACTTCCCATCTAGTCTGTCTATTTGACCAATATGGTCATAAACTGTGTTAAAAATTAGAAAAAAAAAATAAATACATCATAAAAACCAACCAACCAAAACCCCCTCGCAAAACCAACAAGAAACTAACAAACAAACAAAACGCCAACCTTTCACCTCCATTAAAAAAAAAGTAAAATTATTCAAACAGAATAAAAAAACAATGTGTTAGTGCTATGGTTTAGTTGGCATGGTGGTGGTTGGTCAAAGGTTGGACTCGATGATCCTGGAGATCTTTTCCAACCTAAATGATTCTGTGATGATTACATGAAAAAAATATTAAGCCATTCATTTGCTTTGGTTTGTTGTGTGGTTTTGTTTTCCATAGAGAAAAATGTTGTTGATAAGAACCTGATTTAATCATGCAGAAAGAAATCTCTTTAAATATTTCCCATTGAAAAACTCCACAGAAAATGAAACTTTTACAGAAGATATTGGTTCTTTTTGATTCCCTCAAAACTCTTTCTGCTGTGCTCAGCCTGAGCTGGACGGGGCATCAGCACTGCATGTACAAATAAAAATTGATTTTCTCAGTAGCATTCAGGACTTTTGAGTCTCAGGCCAATTTTATATTCCATATTCCAAGCTTCGTTTTTGTCCTCTGTAAAAAGGTGAAAAGCTTTTGGGCAAAATTGAGGCTTGATCCATTTGCGCCTGTGGCTCTCGGCTGCCCTCAAGCACAGGGGTGGTTGGTCCTGTGGCTCCCCACCAATATCTGCCTTCAGCGAGATATAGGGAGGAAATATTCCCATTTTAAACTCCTGCTGACTGCTGAGAGTGGAAATATTCCAGTATCTCCCCACATCTACATTTGAGTGACGATCTGGAAAGTGCCAACGTCCTTGACTTGATGACACTCCCTCCTCATCTGTATTCAACGTGCCTGGCAATATCCATCCTCCTTATGAAGTGCTGACGCCTTTGGGGGGCCCATATTCAAAGAAATTCGTTGCAAGGCTCCTGCTGGTTGAAATCAGAGTGGAACCAGGGTTGCTGCTTCACTCAGGGAGGCTCAGCCCTGTGGGGTTCCTGGCTCCGTGCCCTGCATCCAGCCGGCTCTTTGGGATGTGTGACTGTAAACACGTGCACGGCCCCCTTGGCTGGGGGGGTTTATTGGCTTTTAATCTTCCAAACAGCACTGGAGCAGCAGAGCTGGATAAACATGTTACAGGAGCTTTAAGGAAGTGACTGTCCTCCCATCCAGCCAGGGTTTGGAAGTGAATCTCAGATCAGTGCAGCTGGGGACAGACAAGTCCCTGCAGGACGACAGAAAAAGTGCTGGTGTGTCTCTACCAGCACCACTGTAAACATTTCCCTGTAAAGAGAACCACCAAAATCCATGGATCCTGTATGCCTGCATGTGGTATACTTAGAATCATAGAATCATTCAGGTTGGAAAAGCCCTCCCAGCCCATGGAGTCCAAGCTGTGCCCAATCCCCACCTTGTCCCCCAGCCCAGAGCACTGAGTGGCACAGCCGGGCCTTCCTTGGACACATCCGGGGATGGGGACTCCACCACCTCCCTGGGCAGCCCTTTCCAATGCTTGACAACCCATTCAGTAGAGAAATTTTTCCTGACATCCAACCTGAACCTCCCCTGGTGCAGATTTTTGGCCATTTCCTCTTGTCCTGTCACGGGTTGCCTGGTAGATGATGCCAACCCCCACCTGGCTAGAAACTCCTTTCAGGTGCTTGTAGAGAGCTTGACGGTCCCCTCTGAGCCTCCTTTTCTCCAGGCTGAGCCCCCCCAGCTCCCTCAGCCATTCCTGGTGCTCCAGACCCTTCTCCAGCTCCGTTCCCTTCCCCGGACATGCTCCAGCCCCTCCATGTCTCTCTTGCCCTGAGGGGGCCAGGACTGGACGCAGCACTCGAGGTGAGGCCTCGCCAGTGCCCAGAGGGACAATCTCTGCCCTGGTCCTGCTGCCCACGCTGTTTTTGACACAGGCCAGGTGCCACTGGTCTTCTCGGCCACCTGGGCACATGGTGGACACACGACTTCCCCACTGCACCAAATGCCTGCTTGGAAAATATTCGTATAAGTGAAAACAACAGTTGGCATCAGCATGAGGTCTCAAAAGAAAAGCCCTGAAGCACCAGAACATCGTGGTGTCAACGCGAGCACATCTTGCACAAAACTGTGACTCCATCTGAGTCCCAAGGGTGACAGGAGACTTTACTTCAAAAGAGGAATTTAAGAGCTAAAATTCTTCCCTGTCTTCTGCCTACTAGAAGTCAGAGCTCCTTAGAGAGACTCACTGCTTTTCACGTTATACTTTTCCTCATACCCCAACCTCAGCTAACCCTTTAATGACTCACAGATAGCAATTAACTCTCCCTTTTTGTCTCAAATGAGTTAGCAACTCCCTCACTCCTGCCTTTTCTAAGAACTCTTTTATCCTTTATTCCATTACTGTTTCATTTAAATTGTCTGATTAATGCAATTGCGTTAAACTCAGTGCAGTTTTACCCTCTCCTTGTTTTCAGGGTGGAACTTGCTTTTCCTATTCAGAAACACAGACATTTTGACTGATTAAAAGTTTATCTTTGGTCAATTGTTTTTTTAACCAGGTGAGCTCCACAGAAACAGTACCATACCTAGGAAGAGTTAGGAGTTGTAAACAAGGTGAGATATTATTTTACCAAATTATGCAGTTGAAAAACAAACAAAACAACCCTGGGCTGCCATTTGGGACAAAAAGAGAGTCCAGAGGAGCTTTGTCCAACCAGGTTTCTCACTTTCCCAGGCAGTTGGGGGGATGCAGGTGGGCAGTAAATCTCTCCCTGATTCCTTGCATTAAGTAATTTGGGGTAAATATCTTCAGACTTTGACACCCAGTCAGGGGGGTTTTGCTTGGTTGGGCTTAGGGTTTTTTTGGGGAAGGGTGTCTCTTTTATTCTGAAGATCTGAACAGCAAAGAGGTGGGATTAGGGGGCAGCTGGAAAGACAAACTGCCAGCACACCATTTTCCTGGGCAGGCTGAAAAAACTCTCCCAGAGAAGGAAGCTTTATTTTAAAAGGAAGGAAAGGTAAAAAGAAGGAAAAAAAAAAAGCATACAGCCCGTTCATAGTTTCAGTGCTAGTCAGGTTATTTTAGGTCACAGCAGTTGCTTAATGGGCTCTCTTGGTTGACTATGAAGCATTCCAGCAGGGAAAAGAGAGTGCTTTTCACCATTAATTTTCTCTGAGCTTGCTTGAGCCTCCCAAGGGGAACCTCCCCACTTCCCCAGAAGGAAAATGCCTCTGTAGGAAGTGCAGGAGCCCAGCACACCCCGCCAGCACTGCTGGAGGGTCAGGCAGTGCTCTTCCCTGGGGGGGTCTTGTACTTTGTGAACCACTCCTCCTTTCTTCACAATGAATTTTATGCTCCTTTCTTTCAGGATTTCATGGCAGAAGGTGCTAGAATTGACACAAAAGGGCTCTATAACTATTTGGAGGGTTCACAAGGACCCTGTAAACTCCCCAGCAGGACTTGAGCGTGGGACAGTTTTGCTCCCCACCCTGCAGCACCTTCCTCCTGGCTCTGCCCTCCCAGGTGAATGATTTTCCCCTTCACAGGCACCTGCTTTTGAGGCCAGATGGTGGATGAGGGGACAAGTGGCAGGGATGATCCTGAATGGAGAGCCACAGTGAGAGGGGACAACATTCCTGCCTGTTGGAACAATCACCTGAGCATAAAATGAAGCCCTGTCTCTCTGCAATGTGCTTGGCAGAGGAAGGATGCTGCAGGTATTTGCTCTGGTGCTGCTGGACATAGACACGGCATTTCTAGCCAGTGATTTATTTTTCAATTAATGGGAAATATATACCCATAAGAGATTTCTAAACCTCTGGGACTGAGTATTAGAGAAATCAATTTCTCAGAGTACCTAAACTAAAAACTTGCTTTGATAAATTGGTGAAGTTACTGGTTTTACATTGAAACTGCCAAGTTTTTGTTCTCTCATTCTTTCAGAAAGCACAACCCACCCCCCACAGTTCAAACCTCTGGACCCTTATTTAATTGAAAGTGAGATAGATAGAGGTGTTTCATAAAAGGGTAGCACATAACGGTGAGAGAGTAGAGAAATCCACAATACAATGGGAAGGAAAGGTGGAAAACCTGAAGAAATGCTGTCATTAAGACAACTTGCCATCAAAGCTGCACTTTAGGTGCAAAGATGTAGTTTAACTAAACTTGGGCAATATTCCAAAATCATATTACTACATCTTTGCACCTTTTCTTTGCACCTGAAGCTTTTCCAGTAAGCTTTCTTTCAGGGTTGCAGTCCCAGCGGGATAGAAAAATCACCTGGTGCAACAGTTTGATAGAGAAAGCAGTTGTGTCAGTGCTATTTGTAGTGCAATGGAGGCCTTGGATGGTGTGGGGAGGGAAGGGAGCACTGCAGCTGGGGCTTGGAAACCCCAAGCACATATGGAAACATATATTGTGATAAATTTTCCACTGGCTGTGCTTGATCCTGCAGATTTTCCCTAAAGAAAACACACTGGCTTCATGAACAGCTTGACAATCCTCTCTCTTCCCATCCCCTTCCAGGTCTCATCCTTTCTTCCCCTCCCATCCTGCCCTCGGTTTTCAGAGGATTTCAAGGCTGCAGAAACCCAGTGCAGCTGTCTCTGGGTCCTAGGGAATGTTTTCTTTCCTCCATCCCTGCTGGCAGCACCTCCAGCCTCCCCCAATCCCCATCAAGCTGAGCTCTTGCACCCCTGGTGCCCCTTCCTGAGGCAGCCACTACCCTGCTCCTGTAAAACCAGAAAAATGGGATCAAGGGCTCCCCTGTGTCCAAGACAAGTCTCACTGCAGACCATTCACAAACATCCCAGAGCCTGGAACAGGGAGAGCTCGTCTCTGATGGATAAGGGTCATTCCAGAGGCTTGAAATGGATGCCTGCCTCACCCAGAGCTGCAGCTCCCAGGCTTTCCAAGGGGATCACATTGCTCCCGTGCCAAGGAAAGAGCTCCTGTTATAATGGAGAGGATAAACAGGCTGGTGATATTAAAGATCCATCTCTGCTCTCGGGTGGGGGCAGGTCTGCTGGAGCCTTTGCACACCAGGGTGCTGGTGACTGATGTCCAGCTGTCACCCCTGGTCTGTGTGGTGAGCCAGAGACTCTCAGGGAAGTGGGACCTCACTGGGACTCTGCTGGATTTAAATAACATTATCCCAAAAAGCACAGGGCAGGGACACTTCTGCTCGTGGAGAAAACCATTAGAGAGCTGAAAGGCTCTGCTCTGTACCAGATTCTTCACCTCTGTGTAATTGCTCCAACATTAGTAATAGTAAAATTATATGCTTCCATAAGGAAATTTAAATTAAATGCAACCTAAATCAATTTGAACTTTAAAACATGGAGCTCATACCACCTGTTCTTCCTATAGAACAAATTACATCTAAGCCCCCAAGGTCAGCAGCAAAGGGAAAGCTTAATTAAAGTTGATAACAGACTACATAATCACACCTGAACCTATATACAAATAGATGAAGAAGCACCAGAAGCCATTTATTTTATTCAGATATCCTTGCCTGGGTTCTAATAAGATTTTCCTTTTAAAATGGCAGCAGCTTCAGTTGTATTTCATCTTCCAGGCACAGAAATGAATGGATACCTTGGCAAGCTGCTCTCCACCAACCACTAAAGGTGGTTCATTAGTCTCTGCTGTGTCGGGCCATAGCTCTTTGAGCTCCTAATTAAATCCTCCTCTTTGAAGGTGAACCCTTTCCAGCATTTGTAAGCAGAATCACCTCGGGCGGAGGAGCCAAAGCAATCGGGAACACGGGATTGATGAGGTGCTGCTAAAAATAGCTCCGCAGTTTTCCTGTCACTTCAAAGGGAGCTAAAACAAAAACCCTGGAGAGGGAGCAAGGCTCGTTTCAGGGCATGCTTTGTTTGAGGAAGATTTGGGATTGAGCAGCTAAAAAAGAGTCGGTGTGACCACCCAACTGCGATGGGCAGCTTGGAGCCCATGGGGCGTGTTTGAGATTTAGGCTGCTCTTCACTGGCCAGGGGCAGGAGCACAGCACAGCTGAGCGTGGGTTTTCAGCCCAAACAGGGCGAGTTGGTGTGCTGGGAATGGGTGGGATTGCAGGTTTTTCCTGGTCAATCTGGCATTACAGAACCAGCTCCTACCTGGGCCGTGAGTAGCTTATCCGTGGTTAGGGTGGGCAAGTCGTGCCACACGTACCCACAGACACTCGTGCTCTTTGTCAAGACCAGCATGACAATGATCACCACAACTCTTTCACTGCATTGCACTTGGGGGAAGGAAGTGGGGGAAGGTCCTGTAGCACCATGAGATGACAGCAATCAGCTCCTTTCAGCCACATCACTCTCAAGTGTTTGTCTCAGCTCCGTGTGGGCGCGCAGGCACAGCTGAACTTTTTGTGGGCCATCCCTTCAGCCAGTATTGCCCTATCCAGGAGACAATGTCTCCTGGTTATTTTTATAACTTGTTATTTCATTCTTTGCTCCTCACAGCAAGGAGTTGAGCTCCTAAATGCATTCAGCACAAGATCACAAGTCAGAGACTTTTAGAGACAAAAGCTCAGGGCAAGGTGAAGGGAGTGATTTACACTGACTAGAAGAAAAGAAAAAGAATTGCAGTCTGAGTGCTAGAAAGTGCTCTGCATCAAACCTTAAAAGCATAGCAAGCCCTTTCCATCTGTGAACCTATTTTCAGACACACATGCACACAGCAGGTCCCTGGGAGCTGTATCCAGTGCTGTCCCATCCCTTCCTGACATGGCAGAGCCAACAGGAACACCACATCCATTTCTATATGGAAATGGTCAGTGTTTGCCTCCTCAGGAACATGCAGAAAGCTTTATGCCAAAGCTGACAGTGTCAAGAAGAATACATTTGGTCCAAAGATCACTGCTCCTAGTTATGATTATTCTCATTAGGCTTATTCCAATGCCTGTTGATCAGGGAATTCACTGGAAAAGACCCCTCAGAGGACCCAAAATTTTCATGACAGTCTCTCATTTTCAGCAACATCCAGCAGAAAAACAGCCTGGTCTCCTGCCAGTTCAGTCAGCAGGCCTGAGATAAATGAGAGTTATCTGAGTCTGAGGCTCTGAGGCAACAAACCATCTCCTAAATTCAGCCTGTGCATCCCATGGCATCTGCCTGTTGGGAGCCTCTTTCTCCTGGGTTGGGGGTCTAACAGAGGCTTGTGGGGATTCAGCTTCTAAGTGGGAGCTTCAAGAGTCTCTTCCCAACACCAGGGCAGGTCTCCACCCTTTGGGCGACCTTGGCAGCTTCCCTCAATTGCCAGGAAGCAGCCCAAGCCACCATCTCTAACAACGACGGGCTGGAACCAAAAAATAAACATTTGCATTTATGGTTTTGCAGGTTTCTTTCGTTATAAAATGAGGAAAGGCAAATTTCAGAATTTCCGTTCTCCTGGCAAGCCACACATCTTCTTTGTCTGCCCTGGGAGGCAAATGAAAAGATTTCCACCACTCGCATTCTCTGAGAACAGGCAGTGGTTTTGGTCACATCCAATGATGTGGCCAAAACATTGACATGTTTTCTCTGTGCTGCACTGCCTGGAAAGCAGAGCAGCCAAGGACAAGGCTGGACAAGGACTGGGGCTCAGCAAGGCTGATGAAATTACCCATTACAGAGCCCAGGGTGCAAACAACTTGCCTGGAGCTCAGGGAGGGTTCCCAAGCAGCACGTTTTTAGCTGAAAGAGGCTTGAAATTTTGTCATGCAAATTAGCAGTTGCTCAAATACTGGCTGAACTGGCAGAGCTATCAGCTGGTGCTGACATATTTGAACTCATCAGAGAGCTCAAGATCCTTGGGCCTCAGGGTGTATCCCAGTCCCTGGGGCAACTTCCAAACACACTAACAGGCAACACAGTTCCTGGAGGGAAATGGCACATTATGGGCATGAGGGTGAAACAATTTCCCAGACATGAGACCTGAAGCAGTCTTTACAGCTCAATAAAGAAGATCAACCTGCGTCACATAAGAAAGCAAGTCTTGCTTATTTACCTAGCAATATATTGACTTGTTTCTTACATGGCTCCATCACAGAAACTCATCTCCACAGCCTGCACAGTCCCAGTAAAACACACATCTAGGTTTGACAGGACAAAATTTATCTTGTTTTTACAGTCACTGAGGTCCCAAAGACTTCAGTAGGGGTTTATGATAAGAGAAGCAGGCAGATAGGTGTGTAATAAAGAAGGTAAGTGCTCCACTTGGAGAGGGAAAATAGCAGAGACCAAGAGTGGAAATTCACCACCTTGGAAAAATTCACCACAACTTTAAATTCACCAAGTTTTGCCATGTAAACACAGTTATGCATAGCTGATGTCTGTGTCGAGATGATGCTTGACAATACAGCTTCTATCTTCTGCGGTTTTAATCAAAATTGAAAACTTCAGCATTTAGTAACAGTGGCAGTGTCAAATATTATTGTGACCCTCACAGTGACATGATGTAGCCTCAAAGGTAGCAGAACATTAAATTCAGATGTCTCTGAGCCTCTCATTTAAACTTATTTGCACTAAAAAGATGGGACACTCCCCCCTGAATAGGGTACAGCAGCATTTCTAGCAATAAAGACTCAGGAGCTGCAGAGCTCAAAGAGGGAAAGCTGCTGGTATAGACTCTCATTGGCACTTTTACAGCAAGTTATCAGGAGTGTAACTGAATAACTCAGAAGTCTGAGTGTTTTATAGGCCCCCATAACACTGTCACAGAGGGGAAGGCTGCAGGGATCAGGTGGTTTTTTCAAGGTCATTCTGTAGGGACAAGACGTAAGCCTTTATTTTTAAGGCTTTATTTTGCTCGACTGAATTTGGTGGCAGGTTGGCCAAAGAATTAGTAGATCATAGAATCACAGAATCACAGAATGGTTTGGGTTGGAAGGGACCTTCAAGATGATCCAGTCCCACACCCTACCATGGGCAGGGACACATTCCACTAGCCCAGGTTACTCCAAGCCCCGTCCAATCTGGCCTTGGACACTTCCAGGGATCCAGGGGCAGCCACAGCTTCTCTGGGCAACCTGTGCCAGTAGTTGTTTAATAGATGAGGGAGAGGCTGTGGATGTTCATGAACTGGACTTTAATAAAGCCTTTAACACTGTCTCCCACAGAATTCTCCTGGAGAAACTGGCTGTTCATGGCTTGGGCAGGTGCACTGTTTGCCAGAACAAATGGGAGAGACAAAGGGAGTGCCAGGAGAAGAGAGAAGGGGAATTAAGATGAGAGGAAAGGAGGAGATGGGAGGGGAGGGGAGG
>NW_016690210.1:828492-833393 GCF_001604755.1 Lepidothrix coronata | reverse complement strand
GTTTAGCAATAGAAGAAGGAGAAAAAGAGAGAGAGGGAGACAGAGAGGGGAAAACGAGAATGAGAAGCAAAAGGGAAAATGTTCGTAGAAAAGGAAAAAGTCGAGGAGTCAGAGAGACAACTGACAGCGGCTCCATCTGCAGACCTGAGGAAGCCAGTTTCCCTCAGGAAGGGTGGATGTTCCCTCCACCATGTAAATTTTCTGGAGCAGGGCTGGAGTGTCCTGATGTTCCCAATGCCAGTTCTCAGAACTCTTCTAGTCTCACTGGCTGGCAGTGGCATGGTCTTGGCCAGAAGAGGAGCAAACAAGACCTCTCTGCTCTCAGGTGTCCTGAAAAAAAACCCCAATTGTCCTCTGTGTTCTCCAGGTGACTCCATGTCTGTGCTTCTTCCCTGGCTGTCTCAGGGCACCAGTTTGGATTATGCAGGGAGAAAATCAGAAGGGTCAAAGCCCAGCTTGAAGTCAATTTGGCCAATGCAATGAAAAGCAATAAAAAAATGTTTCTGGAAGTACATTAGCAACTAAAAGGAGAGCCAAGAAGGGGAAACAGTGACAAAGGAGGAGGAAGAGGCTGAGGTGCTTGATGCAAGTCATACTCAACCAGCCTGATCTCCTTCTATGACAGGGTGACCTGTTCAGTGAATGAGGGATAGGCTGTGGATGTTGTTTCCCTGGACTTTCATAAAGGCTTTGACTTCATTTCCCAAAGCATATTCCTGGAGAAACTGGATGTTCATGGCTTGGACATGGTGGACTGTTCACTGAATAGAGAACTGGCTGGACATCCAGGCCCAGTGGGGAATGGAGTGACATCCCAGGGCCCAGCACTGGGAACAGCCCTGTTATATATATCAGAGACACTGTTATATATATATATATCAGAGTCACTCGCCTCAGCTTTTCATACACATAAATGCTATAAATATTTTCCAGGTATGACCATAATGGGAGGTCCCAAAAATCAGGTGAAATTTCGCCCTTCATGTGCAGGCATTTGCTGCTTCCTCTCACCGTGACCTCGTGCGGAGAAGCCCGGGAATGTTTGTGGAGCACTTGGACACTGCGGCGGTGTCCCTGAGATGGAATTTGAATCAGGAAGTCTCCAAGGAGACAATGGATAATTTTATGTTCATTTCAGGCTCTGAACTGGTGGGAATTCTAAATAAAATAAAGGTATTATAAGAGGAAAATTTGCCCATTCATAAGGAGTGGGTTGGGGGAGGGGGGATATGGGATCATGAAGTCAAAACCTGTGTCATAACACATTTCATCACAGAGGAGCAAGTACCATTAATACTGCAGGGGTATCTAATTCTGGCCTTTCTCCACTTCAGATGGTTGGCTTTGCAACCCAGTTATTTTTGATGTGCTTTATAGTGTGCAGAAACTTTCTGATGGTTTCCTAAGCAATGACCTTGCTCAAGAAGAGCATTTCTGTGACTTTCACATAACTTTTATAGCAGATTTTTTCAACCAGCAGGGTCCTCTTGGGTCCATATCTAAATATATTCTGTCTGAAGAAGTGTCAATTTAAGAAAAAAAAGCAGTGAGGGATGTCAATTACAGCTCAACATTCCCCAGAGTTCTTGAAAATATCTGCTGAATCAATACAGAAATTTATTAAATATATACATTTATTAAAGAAAAAAACAAACAAGACCACCACCACAACCACAATAAAGCATGTTACTCTGGGGGAAAACTTGCAAAATTAACTTATTTATAAAAATTCAAATATTACCTATACCTTCAGGAAAAGCTTGCTACTTATCCCTCTTTTTCCACTACAGTGTTTACTCCACGATTTTTACAGGCATTATTTTCCTTATGCAGGTAAATTTTTATGCTGTCTGAATATATTTAGAACAGATTCAGTATATGAGCATATTCTGAAGGTATTCAGAACATATTAAGTAGGCTTTTGCTCCAAGACACCTTTATTCCAGCACTCTTCATTATCGAAATAAAAATTTCATATACACAGAAAACATCCCAGGATTTTCACCGGGAGTATTGGCCACATCAGAAAATTTCAGGAGTAACTTTAATTCTTCAAACAGCTGAGCTGTTTATCCCCTCGAATAAAAGAAGATCCAAAGGACAAACACAGAAATTTCTTTGACACATGCAGCCAAAACGCCTTCCAGCTGCAAGGACACGACTTTATTTGTGGTGCGTTTCTATCATTAAAAATTGACTGTGGGGGTCTTACTGCTGGCTGGGCGGGCTGGGATGGGTTTTCCTGGGCACTCTGCTCCGGGGATGGTGGGTAGGACAGTCGTGCAAACCCTGTCCTGGTGGCACCCACAGGTCCCCTCTGGGGACACTCCAGGAGCAGGGACTGACGCTGCCCTGGGTCAGGTCCCCCCCCAGAGCTCTGGTGATGAGGTCACTGAAGGCTGAAAACCCTGCTGCAGGCTGGGACAGCCACAGGTTTTTTGAGCAGGGCTTTGGGGTTTGTATTTTATTTTTTTTAAATGCAAAAGCATTTCAAAGGTTACAGTCTTTGCGACATTTTCGTGTCTCTTTTCTTGCCGCTTGCAAACCGAGGCCAAAGTGTAATTCAAATAACTGCTCTCTGAAGTCCTCTGCTTCCTCTCCTTGGCTTCCTCTGAGAGCTGGGCAACTGTTCGTGGGGCTGCTCATAAAGTCTTTGGAATGCTGAGTTGGAGTTGGACCCCGGTCAACCCAGAGAGGATCTGTCAGATGGCAAAAACCAGCCCCTGACTGACAAAGAGAAGAGCAGTAGGACTATAAAAATATGGATTTTAGGTACCATTTGATCATATGAGAGAATATCCCATGAGGCTAATCCAAACTGACACAAATTTCCATTTTTTTATCAAACCTTTAATAATTGCTGTTACAATTTGGAGAGAGGGGGCTGTTCACAGCTTTTCTGTCCCAAAGTTAACCTTCAAAGAAGCTACAGCTTCTGCAAGAAAGCTTTTACTAAACAGCTACTGCAGAGGGAGATCCCTGCTTCCCTTCCTTGTGTCCCATAAAATGGGAATTCATGCTACAGGCCACATCCCCAGCTAGGAAAATTGAACACCACTCCCTTCTGCAGCTGAGAACATTATGTTGATTTACACTACTAATAAAACTGGTCTTCTATTTTTTTCTTTACTTTTGTTTCAGGGGATCTGTCCACAGATGCAGAAATAGTTAAGTAGTTTTGCATCTTTGAGTATAACACACACCCTTTAAGTTACAGGCACCTATGTATGCACACACTTTTAAATTAATGTATATTTGTATTATAACCAGAGTATCTTCAGTTCAAATACAGGTATTAGGCAATATATTGTTTTATACATAAAAGTAATTGATGTAAAGTGTGTGGGGAATAACTTTTTTAGACCATGAGCTAGAAACACAGGTATGCTTTAAGGTAGATGGATTCTTTTTCAAGGCATTTTCAGGGCTCATGTACCCCAAACTTGTCTTTTTTCCCATCTTTATACCAGCTAAACTAATAAATAATTGTATCCCTACCCCCAGACCTTGTTTTACCCTGTAGCCTCAGCCCACCATGGTTATGGCAGGGCTGCTGAACAAAAACTGCTGCTTTATCAAAGCTTTCTCATGGACACATTGTGATGCCCAGGTCTGAAACAGCCCCCATGTCCTATCTGTGGGTTATTTTTATTTTTCTGAGTTGTTTTTGGGTTGTTTGTCCTCCCACAATCCCACAATGCACATCACAACTCCTCTGGTGAGTACATGGCACCTGAGATCTGCTGCTTTCTGTGGTGATTAATTAAATCTGTCCATCAGCAGGTGAAAGGCTTCCCTTTTTTTATAATGGGAAGACACACAAGTAATCTCCTTTTTCATTTATCACCTCCTGTATCCTGGCACAAGCCATGGAGGTGTTGTATTCTGGGAATCAGAAAGAAAAGGATAGAAGATGTGGGGGATTTTCTCCAGCAGTAAAGTCTGGAAGAGCATCTGGAAACAGCCCAGGAGCAATTTATCAGCTCTGCAAGATGAAGCTCAGAAGCTGAAGTCTTTTTCCTTCTCTAAGAGCCAGCTAAAAGTAAACCAGATTGTGCTGCAATGAATTATTAAAAGGAGTTCATTTAACATCACTGTGATCTGGCTTAAGTACAGACAGGCCAAAGTGGTTTCCCAAACCTTATTGACTTCCCTAAGTGTCCTATTAGAGGACAAAAATGTGAGTTTGTCAGCAAAAATATCGGCTGGAGAAAACCTGACACAAAGTAAAACGAGCTTTGGATGAAGGAAAATAGTTAAATAGGAGCTCCTGGTGGGAAAAAAAAAATTAAAAATTGCAATGATTTCCTCTTAAGTGGCTCGATAAAGGAGAATGTGCTCTGACAGTCGTGTCACACACCAATGTCTGTACAGTGGGGCACAAGGGTCTGCACCTGGGATCATTTATATGTTCTATACATAAAGTAAAACTGCACATATGTGACAATATAGGGCTGTGTGTGTAATGAACCACCACAGGTCATCTCTGCACTCCAGAGTCACAGAGGTGACTCCCCCTCTCCTTTGCCCTCTTCTGCCCTGGTCACTGCTTAATAAGACTTATTCAACATCTGTCTTAAGAGCTGACTGTGCAACAATGTGCACAGCAGAGTTAAAAGAATCATGGAGGGCTTCGGCTTGGAAGGAACCATAAAGTTCATCTCATTCCAACCCCCCTGCCATGGGCAGGGACACCTTCCACTACATCAGGTTGCTCCAAATCCCATCCAACCTGACCTTGAACATTTCCAGGGATGGGCCACTCACAACCTCTCCGAGCAACCTGTCCCAGGGTTTCAACCCCTCATCATAAAAATTTTCTTCCTTATATCCAGTCTAAATCTACCCTCAGTTTGAAGCCTAAATCTACCCTCCTTGTCCTGTTGCAACTGGCCCTGCTG
>NW_016690210.1:825785-827377 GCF_001604755.1 Lepidothrix coronata | reverse complement strand
AGGCACCCCCATGTCCCACCTCACAAAGGGCCCTGGAAGGCACCCCCATGTCACAAAGGGCCGCCCCCGGCCCCCCATGGACAGCGGGACCGCCTGGACCCGGCCCGGGGCAGCCCCGGCACTTGTGGCCTTGCAGCCCCTGCTGTGCCCAGGGGGGTCTTTGGCCACAGTCCCACACGAGGCTTGGAACTGGATGACCTTTAAGGTCTCCCCCCAGCCCAAACCCTTGTACCATTCTACTCTCAGGTGTTCTTTTCTAAAGCATGAAGGCCACTCAAGATTTTTAAAATCCATGAGCAGGAAGATCCTTGGGAAGCACTGCAGCTGTACATGGAACACTGAACACACTTGAGCAGGGACAAGTGTGAAGAAGAAGACATATGGTGTTTTTAACTTCCCTAACAAACGTGGTATTTCCTCAGTCTCCTCAAGAATCAGTGGAAATTGGTTTCCCTAAAGAACTGTGTTTTGCAGCTAATGGGAGTGCTTGGTTACCACAGGATTCTTTCCTAAATGGAAAAAAATGCACATTGGCATGAATATTCCAAGGAGACTGAGAACCATTAAAGACACATTGGTTCTACCAATAGAACTGCAGTGACTTTTGGAATCAATTCCTCATGACAGGCAGTTTTCTACAGATGTGAGAGGCCAGAAAATATTTACTCCTTGAAGAAAAGGGGAGGGATCTGTTTTTCTGAAGGACAGCAAATAAGCAGCAACTAAACAGACCTAGGAGATCAACCTGGTTTTCTGCCTGCATTTTCAGAACTGCTGGTTTTCACCATTTTTCTCAAAAGAATCAAATCCCAAGATGAACGTGAATAAATTGTGTGTTCTTTTGAGTTGGATGGACGAGTTCTTTTTAATCAGGTTTAGACACTCGAAGCAAATTCAGTTTTTTTAGAGACAGAGTTTGCACAGATCCTTAAGGATTTTTAGAACACTTTAGAAGCACAGGGAAAAACATTCTACAGCATTTGTGATGCTTTCGAAGTATTTTAAATGCTTTAATGAGAAACTTCACGAAATCTCAAAAAGCCAAGAGACAATGTTATACATGTCAGGATATTAACACTTATATTTTCGTTCAGTTACTGAATTTTCTTCTTTTTTTTTCTAGCTATTTTATCCAAAATCTGGTACTTCAGTTTAGTTAACTCTAATATATTTCAGCCTTATTTTTGCTCTGTCTAAAAGCTGAACTCCAAGCCCTTGATTCCTCACACTGCCCAGGAAGAAGTAGAATTTTTCTGATGTATGTTCATTTACTTCATCCAGCTCTGGGGGCCCAGCACAGCAAGGGCATGGAGCTGTTGGAAAGAGTCCAGAGGAGGCACCAAGATGATCAGAGGGGTGGAGCAGCTCTGCTGGGACCAAAGGCTGGGAGAAGGCTCTGGGGTGACCTAATTGTGGCCTTCCAGACCTGAAAGCGTCAACAAGAAAGATGGAGAGTGTGGCAGTAAACCTGCATTATATGGGAAAACTGTTGTTTAAACATGTTTCAAAATGGCTTTTTGTGGTCTCCTTGCAAACACCTTTCTTCTTCCCAACACCCCCCCCAGCAACTGTTATCTCCCATGCAGGAATGT
>NW_016690210.1:820877-822525 GCF_001604755.1 Lepidothrix coronata | reverse complement strand
ATTTCAGCCTTATTTTTGCTCTGTCTAAAAGCTGAACTCCAAGCCCTTGATTCCTCACACTGCCCAGGAAGAAGCAGAGTTTTTCTGATGTATGTTCATATACTTCATCCAGCTCTGGGGGCCCAGCACAGCAAGGACATGGAGCTGTTGGAAAGAATCCAGAGGAGGCACCAAGATGATCAGAGGGGTGGAGCAGCTCTGCTGGGAGGAAAGTCTGGGAGAGCTGGGATTGTTCAGCCTGGAGAAGAAAAGCTTTGGGGTGACCTGACTGTGGCCTTGCAGGACCTGAAGGGAGTGACAAGAAGGATGGAGAGAGACTGTTTAGGAGGGTCTGGAGTGACAGGACAAGGGGGAATGGATTCACAGAGGCAGAGAGTTGGGGTAGATGGGATACCAGGAAGAAATTCTTCCCTGTGAGTCTGGTAGGGCATTGGCACAGGTTGCGCAGAGCAGCTGTGGCTGCCCCTGGAAGTGGAAAAAAGGAGGAAAGAAAGAAGAAAGAAGAAGAAAGAAGAAGAAAGAAGAAGAAGAAGAGGAAGAAAAAGAAGTAGAAGAAGAAGAAAGAAGAAAAGAAGAAAGAAGAAGGAAGAAGAAGAAGACGGAAGAAGAAGAAGGAGAAGAAGAATAAGAAGAAGGAGAAGAAGAATAAGAAGTGTTGCATATTAATGTAACATAAAGAAGACACTCCCTGGCAGGTCGGTGGCAAGCAGCCAAATGTATTTATTTCAAAGAAAGGTGCCTCCTTATGAACCCTCCAAAGGACATGTGACCGCCTGACCAATGTCAGCACAGCACACATTGCTCATGTGCCCCAGGAGGCTGTCCAGGCACTTCAAGTCCCAGAATGCACCCCTTGCATCCCTGGGAAACATCTCCACATCTCCCCCCATCCAATTATTTAAGACGAGTCACGAAAACAGCGCAATAACAACAATGCAAATAACAGAATATTATCTTATACAACTCCCATAGCATTGCAGTGACCCAGCACACCGCTCACTCTGGTTCTTTAACAGCTTATATATCTACTGAAAATGTTTTCCTTAACCTTTTAAACCTGTTTGTATTACCTTAAACCTTTATTTTCTTAAGCAGTATGGTGTAACTTGGAAAATCAGCTTTCTTAACCTAAGGGCCTTGGCCCAACTGTGTAGTACCTATAAACTTATAACTTTGATTTTTCTCAGGGTTTATATAAACAGGAAAATTCAACTTTGTTTCAAAAGCAAGCTAAAAGTAGTAAACTAAATTCTATTGTGACCACGTGGCTGAGGTAGTGATACTCTTATGAGGTGTTTGGTGTTTGAGGTGCTTTATACATTCACACAACTCTTTTGTTCACTCACACACACTCACACGGGTGGCCGCCACCTCACTCTCCACATACACACTCGTGGGGTTTTGTGTCAACTCTGCATTTTGCTACATTGGTCATCTTCAACTGTAAACCTGAAATGTAAACATCATCCCCAAATGGTAAACATAACCGTGTTTTTAAACTCTGCATTACTCTGGTTCTTGCTGCTGTGGGGGTGTACCTAGGTAAGGTCTGACACATCTGGAAGGAACCCATTTCAGCTCTTTTCCTGCAGACACACATGCCTAACCCCTCCCCCACCTCACAAGATCTACCAGTCCCATCCACTGT
>NW_016690210.1:817063-819802 GCF_001604755.1 Lepidothrix coronata | reverse complement strand
CATAGCTGTATATACAGATATGTGCCTATATACACATGTGCATGTGCACTGTTATACACAAATAATGGATGAAAGAAGAGACCAAGGAGGGGGGCACAAGTCAGCAGGCTCAGAGCGGTTCCAAGTATTTGGGCCTGCAAAAATTACACGTTTGTGTTTGCATATCAAACAGTGTCCTTTGCCCTCTTCTGCCCTGGTCACTGCTTAATAAGACTTTTTCACCGTCTGTCTGAAGAGCGTCTCGCTACGGCAATGAGGGCGACTCCTTGCTGTCTCTGCAGGCGGCAGCTCCGGAGATTCCCACTCCCTCTGCGGCGGCAGATCCCACAGAGCGGCCCCGAGTGGTGGCGGCAGCGGTGGTAGCCCCAGGCAGCAGCTTCTCCCTCCACCCATCCATCCATCCATCCCTCCACCCATCCATCCCTCCACCCATCCCTCCATCCATCCATCCCTCCACCCATCCATCCCTCCACACATCCATCCATCCATCCCTCCATCCGTCTGCGCCATCTGCGATCTATTACTGTAAAAGGAAGAGGCAGGACTCGGCAGGTCCGGCTACGTAGCCAAATCTTTATTTCATAATAGCTGCCTGAACAATTCAGTGCAGCGCAACAAACATTGATCGCGAACCGCAGGAGGTTGTCCAGGAACAGCAAGTCCAGAGTGGACTTGAAGACGACGCAAGAAGAGGAAGGAAGATGATGAAGAAGAAGAAGACGACGATGAAGAAGATGATGAAGAAGAGGAAGAAGAGGAAGAAGAAGATGAAGATGAGGATGAAGAAGAGGAAGAAGATGATGATGAAGAAGAAGAAGAAGAAGAAGAGAGAAAAAGAATCGGTCTGACCGATGGGAACTCCAGGATCCTGGGAGTTCTTTCCTCAGCCTGTGGAGGCCTGAGGTCCACCCGCGGAGGGCGGAGGAGGCCGAGGAGGCCTGCAAAGAAGGAAGAAGATGAAGAGAGGGAAAGAGAAAGAGAGAGAGAGAGAGAAGGAGCTGCTGCTGGGGAGCAGCTGGGATGGGCTGAGCTCTGCACCCCTTATATACCCCTGGGGCAGGGTGGGGTCTGGGGTGTCACAAAGGTCTCTGGGCACACCCATGTCCCACCTCACAAAGGGCCCTGGAAGGCGCCCCCATGTCACAAAGGGCCGCCCCCGGCCCCCCATGGACAGCGGGACCGCCTGGACCCGGCCCGGGGCAGCCCCGGCACTTGTGGCCTTGCAGNAGATTTTTAAAATCCATGAGCAGGAAGATCCTTGGGAAGCACTGCAGCTGTACATGGAACACTGAACACACTTGAGCAGGGACAAGTGTGAAGAAGAAGACATATGGTGTTTTTAACTTCCCTAACAAACATGGTATTTCCTCAATCTCCTCAAGAAACAGTGGAAATTGGTTTCCCTAAAGAACTGCATTTTGCAGCTAATGGGAGTGCTTGGTTACCACAGGATTATTTCCGAAATGGAAAAAAAATGCACATTAGCATGAATATTCAAAGGAGACTGAGAACCATTAAAGACCCATTGGTTCTACCAATACAACTGCAGTGACTTTTGGAATCAATTCCTCATGACAGGCAGTTTTCTACAGATGTGAGAGGCCAGAAAATATTTACTCCTTGAAGAAAAGGGGAGGGATCTGTTTTTCTGAAGGACAGCAACTAAGCAGCAACTAAACAGACCTAGGAGATCAACCTGGTTTTCTGCCTGCATTTTCAGAACTGCTGGTTTTCACCATTTTTCTCAGAAGAATCAAATCCCAAGATGAACTTGAATAAATTGCCTGTTCTTTTGAGTTGGATGGATGAGTTATTTTTAGTCAGGTTTAGACGCTCAAAGCAAATTCAGTTTTTTTAGAGACAGAGTTTGCACAGATCCTTAAGGATTTTTAGAACACTTTAAAAGCATAGGGAAAAACATTCTACAGCACTTGTGATGCTTTCGAAGTATTTTAAAGGCTTGAATGAAAAACTTCACGAAATCTCAAAAAGCCAAGAGACAATGTTATACATGTCAGGATATTAACACTTATATTTTAGTTCAGTTACTGAATTTTCTTCTTTTTTTTTTTTTTTCTAGCTATTTTATCCACAATCTGGTACTTCAGTTTAATAAACTCTAATATATTTCAGCCTTATTTTTGCTCTATCTAAAAGCTGAACTCCAAGCCCTTGATTCCTCACACTGCCCAGGAAGAAGCAGAATTTTTCTGGTGTATGTGCATATACTGCATCCAGCTCTGGGGGCCCAGCACAGCAAGGACATGGAGCTGTTGGAAAGAGTCCAGAGGAGGCATCAAGATGATCAGAGGGATGGAGCAGCTCTGCTGGGACCAAAGGCTGGGAGAAGGCTCTGGGGTGACCTAATTGTGGCCTTCCAGACCCTGAAGAAGCCAACAAGAAAGATGGAGAGAGACTATTTGTGAGGGCCTGGAGTGACAGGGCAAGGGGGAAATGGCTTCAAACTGACACAGAGGAGGGTTAGATGGGATATTAGGGAGAAAGTCTTGGTTGTGAGGGTGGTGAGGCCGTGGCCCAGGTTGTCCAGAGAAGCTGTGGCTGCCCCTGGATCCCTGCAAGTATCCAAGGCCAGGTTGAAGGGGGCTTGGAGCAACCTGGGCTAGTGGAAGGTGTCCCTATGCACAGCAGTGGAACAAGATCATCTTTAAGGTCCCTTCCAACCCAGGCTATTCTATGATTCCATAGCTGTATATACAGATATGTGCCTATATACACATG
>NW_016690210.1:813177-814714 GCF_001604755.1 Lepidothrix coronata | reverse complement strand
AGAAGAAGAAGAAGAAGAAGAAGAAGAAGAAGAAGAAGAAGAAGAAGAAGAAGAAGAAAGAAGAAGAAGAAGAAGAAGAAGAAGCGGAAGAAGAAGTGTTGCATATTAATGTAATATAAAGAAGACACTCCCTGGCAGGTCGGTGGCAAGCAGCCAAATCTGTTTATTTCAAAGAAAGGTGCCTCCTTATAGCCCCTCCAAAGGACATGTGACCGCCTGACCAATGTCAGCACAGCACAGCACACATTGCTCATGTGCCCCAGGAGGCTGTCCAGGCACTTCAAGTCCCAGAATGCACCCCTTGCATCCCTGGGACACGTCTCCACATCTCCCCCATCCAATTATTTAAGACAAGTCGCGAAAACAGCGCAATAACAACAATGCAAATATGCGAATATTACCTTATACAACTCCCATAGCATTGCAGTGACCCAACACACCGCTCACTCTGGTTCTTTAACAGCTTATATAGCTACTGAAAATGTTTTCCTTAACCTTTTAAACCTGTTTGTATTACCTTAAACCTTTATTTTCTTAAGCAGTATGGCGTAACTTGGAAAATCAACTTTCTTAACCTAAGGACCTTGGCCCAACTGTGTAGTACCTATAAACTTATAACCTTGATTTTTCTCAGGATTTCTATAAACAGGAAAATTCAACTTTGTTTCAAAAGAAAGCTAAAAGTAGTAAACGAAATTCTCCTTATGTGCCCACGTGGCTGAGGTAGTGATACTCTTATGAGGTGTTTGGTGTTTGAGGTGCTTTATACATTCACACAACTCTTTTATTCACTCAGACACACTCACACGGGTGGCCGCCACCTCACTCTCCACATACACACTTATGGGTTTTTGTGTCAGCTCTGCATTTTGCCACATGGGTCATCCTCAATTGTAAACCTGAAATGTAAACATCATCCCCAAATGGTAAACATAACCGTGTTTTTGGACTCTGCATTACTCTGATTCTTGCTGCTGTGGAGATGTACCAAGGTAAGGTCTGACACATCAGGAAGGAACCCATTTCAGCTCTTTTCCTGTAGACACACATGCATAACCCCTCCCCCACGTCACAAGGTCTACCAGTCCCATCCACTGTCCCCAAGTTAGATCCCTTATCATGACTGGTGGTTTGGGAGAGGAGAATGCCTGAGGTCTGTGTTGCCTTTCCTGCCTGCCTTTTTCAGCACTGTCACAATTTAAAAAATTTATGACATATGTTGCTTTCCACAGATGCTCTTGTGTGCTACAGATGGAGTCCCCCTTCCTTTGTTTAAGCAACATGTCTTTTAAGGTGCCATGTGCCCTTTCTACTATGGCCTGTCCCCTAGGTTAATGTGGGATGCCTGTAGAGGGAGAAATCCCCCAATTTGACAGGAAGGTTCTTACCTTTTCTGATATTTAAGCTGGTCCATTGTTGATCTTAATCTGCTTTGGGGTACCCAGCCTTGCCAAACAGCTGAGCCAGGGCCTTATCACATCTCTGTCCACCAAGCCCGTGAATCTATGCCCAGCTATTTGGCACATCATCTTAGGCT
>NW_016690210.1:805911-812444 GCF_001604755.1 Lepidothrix coronata | reverse complement strand
AGAAGAGGAAGAAGATGATGATGAAGAAGATGATGAAGAAGAGGAAGAAGAGAGAAAAAGAATCGGTCTGACCGATGGGAACTCCAGGATCCTGGGAGTTCTTTCCTCAGCCTGTGGAGGCCTGAGGACCACCCGCGGAGGGCGGAGGAGGCCAAGGAGGCCTGCAAAGAAGGAGGAAGATGAAGAGAGGGAAAGAGAAAGAGAGAGAGAGAGAGAGAGAGAGAGCAGGAGCCGCTGCAGGGGAACAGCTGGGATGGGCTGAGCTCTGCACCCCTTATATACCCCTGGGGCAGGGCGGGGTCTGGGGTGTCACAAAAGTCTCTGGGCACACCCATGTCCCACCTCACAAAGGGCCCTGGAAGGCGCCCCCATGTCACAAAGGGCCACCCCCGGGCCCCCATGGACAGCGGGACCGCCTGGACCTGGCCCGGGGCAGCCCCGGCACTTGTGGCCTTGCAGGCCCTGCTGTGCCCAGGGGGGTCTTTGGCCACGGTCCCACACGAGGCTTGGAACTGGATGACCTTTAAGGTCTCCCCCCAGCCCAAACCCTTCTACCATTCTACTCTCATGTGTTCTTTTCTAAAGCATGAAGGCCACTCAAGATTTTTAAAATCCATGAGCAGGAAGATCCTTGGGAAGCACTGCAGCTGTACAAGGAACACTGAGCACACTTGAACAGGGACAAGTGTGAAGAAGAAGACATATGGTGTTTTTAACTTCCCTAACAAACATTGTATTTCCTCAGTCTCCTCAAGAATCAGTGGAAATCGGTTTCCCTAAAGAACTGCGTTTTGCAGCTAATGGGAGTGCTTGGTTACCACAGGATTCTTTCCGAAATGGAAAAAAAATGCACCTTAGCATGAATATTCCAAGGAGACTGAGAACCATTCAAGACCCATTTGTTCTACCAATAGAACTGCAGTGACTTTTGGAATCAATTCCTCATGACAGGCAGTTTTCTACAGATGTGAGAGGCCAGAAAATATTTACTCCTTGGAGAAAAGGGGAGGGATCTGTTTTTCTGAAGGAGAGCAACTAAGCAGCAACTAAACAGACCTAGGAGATCAACCTGGTTTTCTGCCTGCATTTTCAGAACTGCTGGTTTTCACCATTTTTCTCAGAAGAATCAAATCCCAAGATGAACTTGAATAAATTGCGTATTCTTTTGAGTTGGATGGACGAGTTATTTTTAAACGGGTTTAGACGCTCAAAGCAAATTCAGTTTTTTTAGAGACAGTTTGCACAGATCCTTAAGGATTTTTAAAACACTTTAGAAGCACAGGGAAAAACATTCTACAGCACTTATGATGCTTTCGAAGTATTTTAAAGGCTTTAATGAAAAACTTCATGAAATCTCAAAAAGCCAAGAGACAATGTTATACATGTCAGGATATTAACACTTATATTTTCGTTCAGTTACTGAATTTTCTTCTTTTTTTTTTTCTAGCTATTTTATCCACAATCTGGTACTTCAGTTTAATAAACTCTAATATATTCTTTTTGCTCTGTCTAAAAGCTGAACTCCAAGCCCTTGATTCCTCACACTGCCCAGGAAGAAGCAGAATTTTTCTGGTGTATGTGCATATACTGCATCCAGCTCTGGGGGCCCAGCACAGCAAGGGCATGGAGCTGTTGGAAAGAGTCCAGAGGAGGCACCAAGATGATCAGAGAGATGGAGCAGCTCTGCTGGGACCAAAGGCTGAGAGAAGGCTCTGGGGTGACCTAATTGTCGCCTTCCAGACCTGAAGGAGCCAACAAGAAAGATGGAGAGAGACTATTTGCAAGGGCCTGGAGTGACAGGGCAAGGGGGAAATGGCTTCAAACTGACACAGAGTAGAGTTAGATGGGATATTAGGAAGAAAGTCTTGGTTGTGAGGGTGATGAGACCCTGGCCCAGGTTGTCCAGAGAAGCTGTGGCTGCCCCTGGATCCCTGCAAGTATCCAAGGCCGGGTTGGAGGGGGCTTGGAGCAACCTGGGCTAGTGGAAGGTGTCCCTATGCACAGCAGTGGAACAAGGTAATCTTTAAGGTCCCTTCCAACCCAGGCTATTCTATGATTCCATAGCTGTCTATACAGATATGTGCCTATATACACATGTGCATGTGCACTGTTATACACAAATAATGGATGAAAGAAGATACCAAGGAGGGGGGCACAAGTCAGCAGGCTCAGAGCAGTTGCAAGTATTTGGGCCTGCAAAAATTACACATTTGTGTTGGTATACACTTGCATATCAGTGTTCTTGTGGAGCCTAACACTGTAAGACCAGGCTTTGGCAAACCACAGCTCTCACCTAATAAACATGACAGAGATCCCTGTTACATCCTGCCCCACGGATTTTCCCTCTTATTTTTTCCTTCTTTTTTTGCTGAGGAAACGTACACACGAGGCCTTAAGCACTAAAACATGAGGTTTGTTTCTTTTTCCCCCTCCTCACAGAGGCAGGCTGAGAGCGCATGTTTTCCTCGTTAGATGGCTTTTACGACTCGGAAAATGGATTTTGCAATCTCAGAACACAAGTGATGCGCGGCGCACAGATGCAGTGCCTTGGAAAACATTTGCATTGACTATCATGATGCTTTCCTAATTAGATGCCTCTGAATACAGATCTATTTCCAGCGTGGTTTTTACGTCGAACTGCACAACAAATTCAGTTCAACTGGCAGTTTTGCTTACCCAAATGCCAGCCACAGAAGTTGGCTGAAATAAATTAAAGAGGCAGTAATGTGCTCGTAGCGTTAACATTAGCATTTCATGGCCTTTAGCGAGCTCAGGCAATAAACAAACGGGGATTGTGAAAAGTTTCCTGCTTATTCAGACAGAAGGGTGTCTGATGGCTGAAGGCTGACTGCCGCTTCTCATCAGGCACCACACTCACTTGCCTTTTCTGACAGGGGTTTTGAGAGCCTTAACCATGGGCAGGAGGTGGTTTTGCTCTCCAAGAGAGGGTTAAGGTGGGGAATAAAAAGGTTCAGGGGAATCTCATGAGGTTTAATAAGGGCAGGTGAAAGGTGATGCATCTTGGTCAGGGCAATCCTGGTATCAACACAGGATGAACAGACTGAGAGCAGCCCTGGGGAGAAGGACTTGGGGTGCTGATGGATGAGAGGCTGGACGTGGCCCAGCCCAGAACCCCTCATGCCCTGGGCTGATCCCACAGCATGGGCAGCAGAGGAGGGGGGAATTCTGCCCCTCTGCCCCCTCAGGTGAGACCCCCCCTGCAGAGCTGCCTCCAGCTCTGGAGAACAGCACAGCAAGGACATGGAGCTGTTGAAGCAAGTCCAGAGGAGGCACCAAGAGCATCAAAGGGATAGAGCAGCTCTGCTGGAAGGAAAGGCTAGGAGAGCTGGGATTGTTCACCTGGAGAAGAGAAGGCTTTGGGGTGACCTGATTGTGGACTTCCAGGATCTGAAGGCAACTTAGAGAAAAAATGGGGCAAGACTAATTCCAAGGGCCTGGAGTGACAGGACAAGGGGGAATGGCTTCACACTGATAGAGTGTAGGGTTAGATGGGGTATTGGGAAGAAATTCTTTACTGTGAGGGTGGCAAAACACTGGCACAGGTTGCCCAGAGAAATTATGGCTGCCCCATCCTTAGAAGTGTCCAAGGCCAGGCTGGGTGTGGCTCTGAGCAACCTGGGGTAATGGAAGGTCACAGAATCACAGAATATGCTGAGTTGCAAGGGATGCACAAGGATCATCAAGTCCAATTCCTGTCCCTGCACAGGACCATCCCCAGCAGTCACACCATGTGCCTGAGAGCATCATCCAAACACTTCTCGAGCTCTGTCAGTCTGTGGTGCTGTGCCCACTGCCCTGGAGAGTCTGATCAGTGTCCACCACCCTCTGGGGGCAGATCCCTTTTCTACTAACAACCCTCCTAGGGCAGCAGGGTTGGAGTGAGATGATCTTTAAGGTGCCTTCGAACACAAATCATTCTATGATTCCATGAAATAGAACAAAAGAAGGTAAAAATGGGGGATGGATGTCCAAAAAACCTTGCTAATAAGCTGATGGAAAGAAGGGCTCAGTAGCTGGGGATGCAGCAGCTCTCCCTCCCTCAATCCTGACTGGAGTGGTGGAAATTTACTGACCGAAAACCAGCCAGTGTGGATGCAATTAAGGGTTTCTCCCTCTGCTTGTCCTTCAGCAAACAGCTCGTGTGAAACCAGCTGGACGGAGAGCCAGACAATCCCTATTAGGGTTTCTGGTGAAATTCAGAAGACATACCTATATTTTCTCATATCTTCCTACTCTTCCCACAGCTCATGGCGGCAAAAATGCTTTTAAGTTCCTGGAGCTGCATATATATAAATTACAGCTGAATTATGATTTTAAAGCTGGTTTCCTGGAGTCACAAACAGGCAGGGACATAAGTGGTTGAGCACCCAGCAGCCCTCCCAACAGAACACTTGCTACTGATTGAAAGTGTTTCTTCAAGAAATCATTCACCACAGAGAGAAATATGGTTTCACCCAGCAATTAATGTTGTGACTTTATCAAGTGATGACATAGGAAGGTAGAGAATGGTGAAGAGCTGGCAGCAGGCACAGAAGTGACGAAGGAGGTCTTCTTGCAAGACTGAATAGTGCCAAAAGATGAGCTAAGATGGAGGTCAGATGAGGGAAGAAAGAGAAAAGTCTCACCTTTCTTAGAGTCCAAACTGTGTTGAATTGTTGTCATTTTATATCAAATTGTCTCTCTTTCTTTTTTTTTCCCTGAGGAGCATGGACTGCTCCAAATATTGGGACTAAAGAAGCACTGGAGCAAAGTAAAAGCTCAAAATGGAGCTATTTAAATATGTAAACCATTTGTCTCCCCAGCAATTGTGTATTGGAGCCCCAGACTGGGGTAATGAAGGAAGAAAGCTGTTTTCTGCTCCAGATTTAACTTCAGATGAATAGGAATTAAGTTTGGCTCTGACAAGAAATCCTCCCGCAGAAGGGAGCAGGGGACAGGAGTGGTGGGTTTATGGCTTTGTTGCCTGTGGGTGAAGACCAGAGACAAAGCTCCTGGGGCCTCTGCCATACTCTGATGCTGAGGCTGCAGCTGATGGAAGACTGGAACACCAGGCAGAGAAACCTGGGGCAAGCCAGAGAGTGATGTTGAGAGCTTCCCCTGGCTGCCACCATCACGGAATCATGGAATGGCTTGGTTTGGAAGGGACTTTCAAGATCACCCAGAAACACCCCCTGCCATGAGCAGGGACACCTTCCACTAGCCCAGGTTGATCAGAGCTCCATCCAACCTGGCCTTGGACACGTCCAGAGATGGGGCATCCACAGCTTCTCTGGGCAACCTGTGCCAGGGCCTCCCCACCCTCACAGTCAGGAATTTCTTCCTAATATCCCATTTAACCCTACTCCCTTTCACTTTGAGGTCTTTCCCCCTTGTCCTGTCACTCCAGGTGTTCAGAGGATGCAGGCAGAAACAATCCACCATCTTAACACAGCTCTCCAGCTTGAGTTGCATTAATTTTCAAAACGAATGGGCAAAGGGCTCTTTTTATTCATTGAAAAATCTCAACCAAACCCCTTCCATCCACTTTCTGCATTCTGTTTCTCTGACACAGTGCCAGCTTCTCTGTCTTAGCCTTTATTCGTCACCTACTACAGAAGAAGCTGGATTTCTGGGCTTCCTTGAGGTCTATTTGCTCCACTCCTTTATTTTTAACCTCCTCCTATCCCTTTCCAGTAAAAATTATGACCGATTTCTGGGAGGGAAGGGCTCTTCATCAGAGGTGTCTCATCCAGTCCAAATCTAAGCAGTGCTCCATGTAGGCACTCAGACTTCACTTTTCACTTTTTGTGGAATTGCCTTTTGGCATTAACACTTACAAGTGGTACCACAGACACAGCAGATGACAATGTCTTTCTCACCAGCCACAAATCAAGCTACCAACACTGCTGCTCCCAACTAAGACAGTTTTTCTGCTGACTTCTGAAAACCCAGGAAGGGACCCAGTTCTTTTGAAGGATACAAGAAAACCCAAAACTAAAAACAAAACCGAAATAATGACGACACTGTTTCCAAATACTATTTTTTTCCAGCAGATTTTATGATGCTTCATGTTATTCCAACAGCCCATGTCCCCTGCCCCCGTGCTGAGGGTGCGCTGGTGCCACTGCGTGTCCCTGCCCAAGGCCCTGAGGAGCCGCGGGGCCAAGGCAGAGCCCTGAGGGACACCCCTCGTGGCCGGCCCGCCCCGGGCCATGGAGACACTGCCCACAGCTCCCTGGCACGGTGTCCGAGACTGAAATGGTTAATGATTTATGCATTCTAAGAGACTTTTTGCAGGCTTTTGACCTGCATGATACCTCTGATGAGCAGTCGGGCCCCTCCCTCCCTCCAGTGCTGAAGGTGTGAAGTACTGAGCTGAGCTTGCAGGCTTTTGACTATTGATACATCTGATGAGCAATCAGGTCCCTCCCTCTGCTAATCTTGAAAGGCGGAAACCAGGCGAGACACAAAAAACTCATCACACAGACCTAGGAGATGATGGAGGCTCGAGGCACGGCCCGTGACACTAACCA
>NW_016690210.1:800157-802978 GCF_001604755.1 Lepidothrix coronata | reverse complement strand
CCCCCCCCTCCCCTTTTCCTGGGGCGGGTCGTAACACACGGCCACGGGGCCAATTCCTGCTGCCCCGGCCAGCCCAGCCTGCAAAGCCCGGGCTGTGCCCTGTGGAGAGCGGGGGTCGTGTGGGACCGTGGCCAAAGCCCCGCAGGGCTCCGGGCACAGCAGGGGCTGCAAAGGCCACAAGTGCCGGGGCTGCCCCGGGCCGGGTCCAGGCGGCCCCGCTGTCCATGGGGGGCCGGGGGTGGCCCTTTGTGACATGGGGGCGCCTTCCAGGGCCCTTTGTGAGGTGGGACATGGGGGTGCCCAGAGACCTTTGTGACATCACAGAGCCCTCCCCTGCCCGAGGAGAAGGGGAACCCCAACTCCCAGCCTGCCCAGGGCCAACTGCTGAGCCTGCAGAGGACTCCAGGTGTGAAGGACAGGGCAAGAAGGAGAAGCCAGTGGTGGGACAGTGCCACATGGAGCTGCCTTGGAGTCACAGCTGGGCTTGCTGCTGTGTCAAGGTGGCCTCTGCCATCCGATGCCACCTCCTCCACCTTCTCCTCCTCTCCACGGAGTGACCTCAAGCTGCCACAAGCTGACATCAGGCAGCTGAAAGGCCCCCCAGGACACTGGACTTCCCATCGGCCAGACCAACCCAGCTGCATCATTGCTGGAACCATCAGCCAGATCGAGGCTCAAACGAGGACTAATGGACTTTTTTTCTCTCTGTTTTTCTCTCTGTTTTTCTTTCCTTTTTTCTTTCCTTCCTTCTGACCTGCCTTCCTACCCTCCTTCCTTCCTTTCGTTCCTTTCTTCCCTCCCCCTTCCCCCTTCCTTCCTTCATTTCTTCCTCTCTTTCTTTCTTTCCTTCTTTCTTTCTTTCTTCCTTTCTTCCTTCTTTTCTTCTTTCCTTAATTCCTTCCTGCCTTCGGCTGACAAAGAGCTGTCCCAAAGGAAATATGACTTTAGCTACAACCTCAGGGACAAGCCCTCAGGCCCGATGAATGACGAGCACCCTCAGGAGAGGCCCGGCTGTCCTAGGAACACTCCTGCCCCTGTGAATCCCACGGTCTACGAGCTGGTCCCTGCCAGGCACAGCCCCTGCTGCCTCCCCAGCCCCTCGCCCAGCAGGCTGGAAGTCCAGACCATCAGTGGGCAGCAGCTGTGGGCAGCAGCTGTAAGGTCAGTCCTGGCAGTGCCACAGATGAACTGGGGGGCCTTGGATGAGGAGCACGAAGAAGGGGAAGACAGTGACATAGACCTGTCCGAAGTGGGAGATGATAGCATCGACGAGCTGTTGCAGGTGAAGTGGGAAGGCATCACCATCCACACCCTCTGGGTCAATCCCTTGTACCCACAGCTCCTGCAGGACCCTGACGCTGCTCCCCAGGAGTGGGCACAGGCAGCAGCTTCTCCTGGCCCTGGAAACCAGGTGGCAGAGAGGCAGCTCAACAGGACACGTCCCTCCCGCTTCAGGCGGGTGCTCCGGGCTCTGCGCCGGCTGTTCCGGTGGTTTTCATGATGGGATGGCCAGAGGACTAGTGCCTGCTCCAGTGCCAGGTCGGGCCTGGACATGCTGGAACCAGGACTGACTGACTGACTGACTGACTGACTTCCTTCCCTCCCTCCTTCCTTAGCTCCCTCATTCCCTTTCCTCCTTCTTTTTCTTACTTTCTTTCCTTCCTTCTATCTTTCCTTCTTTCTTGCTTTCTTGCTCTCGTGCCCTTTAATTACTGTCTTTCTTTTCCTCTTCCCTTTCTCCCTACCTCTTTCCCCAAATCCACTGCCATCTGCTTACATAGCAGGTCAAGGACTATATACCAATTTCCATGCCAAGCGTGGAATTTACTGATAAAACTTTCTGGCCTTGAAATCTCTGACTTTTGTCCTTCTTTTCCATCACGAGTATTTACTCAAGGAGCACTGGGTGGTTCTTTCCACTTAAGGGTGGGTCGTCACAGGGAGCAGCACAGGGTGGCTTTGCCATGGGTGTGTTAAGAAAAGATGCAGTTTTTTCCAAAAATGCTCATCTATGCCTGGTCCATTTTGGGAGCAAGATGGATGCTGGCAGCACCAGAGATTTGAAACTCAGTGGTTGCACAGGAGCGTGCAAAGCACCACTGTGAGTGTGCTCAAGGCAACACTGAGAGATGTTTTAAGGGTTTGTTTTACTCCTCATAAGCCCACTCTGATTTGGACAGCAAGCTGTCCTGGTCGATTCCCAGGGAAACCTGTCAGGTGAAAACAATAACATCCTTTCTTCTCCATGGACGTTGATGAGTGTTTTGATTTGGGAAACACAGCCCTGAGGGAGGAAGGTGCTGAAGCTGCCGTGACTTTCACGGAGTTCTTGCCAAACACTTCATGACATGGCTTGAAAACGTGGCTCACCCTGAGTGCAGGTGAACTTTGCTGGGAAGGACATGGAGAAGAACACTGTAGGAGCTGATAAACAGGGTCAGTGCTGCAGAGGGTCTGTCAGGTTCCAGAGAAAACTTGGGTGGTCTGTCTGTTCTGCCATGTCCCAAGGGAAAGGATGAGAGGAAATGGCCTGAAGCTGGAGGGTCCCCAAAACTGGAAAGACATGGATCTGTCAGAGAAAGTCCAGAGGAGGCCACCAAGAGGATCAGAGGGATGGAGCAGCTCTGCTATGAGGAAAGGCTGAGAGAATTGAGATTGTTCAGCCTGGAGAGAAGGCGGCTTTGGGGTGACCTGATTGTGGCCTTTCAGTGCCTGAAGGAGCTACAAGAAAGACGGAGAGAGACTATTTCCAGGAACCTGGAGTGCCAGGACAAGGTGGAATGGCTTCACAGCCAGCCTTCATAGAAGATAGGGTTAGATG
>NW_016690210.1:788254-800023 GCF_001604755.1 Lepidothrix coronata | reverse complement strand
CCCTGGAAGTGTCCAAGGCCAGGTTGGACGGGGCTTGGAGTAACCTGATCTAGTGGAAGTTGTCCCTGTCCATGGCAGGGGGTTGGAACCACATGATATTAAAGGTTGCTTTCAATCCACGCCCCTCTGGGATTCCATGATGCACAATAACTCTTCATTTGTTCCCTCCTGCTCCCTCACCTGCTGCAGGAGGCACTGTGGGAACGGGGGAGGTCTCAGAGCACCATTTTGAGCTCCAACCCCCCTGGCCAGTGGCTCAAACACCTGTGGGAAGAACAGAAAACCAGCTGCCAATTTATCGAGATGTAGCAAAAAGTGCACCAAATAGTAACACCACCATTGGGGAGGGGAATTTCCCAATTCTAGGTATTAACACTGAAAAAAATAATACAACTGTCTTTTTTTATCGCCACTTGGCCTCCATGAAGTAGAAGGTTCCCATCACACCCTCTGCAAAGGCTGCCAGCATCTAAATTCCTCCCTGGGGAGAAGGACTTGGTCTAGAACTTTGCTATTTTGTCTTATTTAATCAGAGATGAGCATCTCTGCAGCCCACAAAGGAATAAGATTATGCAGTCCTTCTGGGTAAACTTACCTCCCCCCTAATGTGCCACCTGGGCACCAGGCAGAATGACACTTAGAAACACTGGACGTGAAGATCAGAGCAGCAGAGAAGTGGTGAGAAACTGTCCCACTTAAGCAAAGTGCACCAAACACAGTCTGCTTAACTACCTTCAGCACCGGTTCACACAACCCAGGAGTGGCCACACAGCAGCTGCATCTCAACAGAAATCATAAACCAACACACACAACAGTTTAAAGAGAAGCCTGAGCCTTGCCAGTTGTCTTCTAGCTGCAGCTTCCAGAAGTGCCAGCAGAAAAAGGTTTTGGAACAAGATCACCGGTCATACAAAGGCTGATGTTTAAATCTGTTCTGAAATCTTCTTTCTGCTGCAGGGAACAGCCCAGCAACTGCAGCCCTGGCTGTTCCTTGGGCACATAAATATCCATGGGCTGGGTGGAACAGCAGGTCGGGAGGTTTGCTGGGCTGAGGTTTGCAGCCAAAGTGTACAATGTAAACCCAAGTGTGAATGCTCACCTCTGTCAAATCTCATCAAAAACCATGAGAAGGACGCTGTGTACACAGAGGAAGTTAAGAAATGATCCCACAGAAACAAAACCTATGAAAAACAGCACCACGCTGCCTGAAAGCTGAAGTGGACACACTGGGCATGTTTAATTCATGAGGATATTTAAAAGAAATAAAAGCCTGTGTGATTCAAAACAGTACAAGCACGCTTGGAGGTGGACTCTGACCTTGGAAGGAGATTTAGCTGACTCTGTGTGTGCCCAGCAGTGAGAGGACATTGGTATCATATTGCTGACAGGGAAAAACAGTGTCCTGCACCACAAACACCAGAGAGAGAGCAAGCAGCCCGGTTCCACAGAGCCACTGCACTCTCTGCAGGCTGAGTCTGACTGTGAAAAAGCTGCATCCTCTCGATGTGGTGATACAGTCATGAAAATGGTGCTGATTACAGATGATTTGTGTACACCCAGAAAAGCATGATCTTTCTGAGAGGAAGAAAAGACAGGCAGCAGGCACCAGTGTTCCTGTATCAGTCTCCTCAGGCACCATCTTCTCTGTGATCCTGCTCTCCAGAGGCAGCAGTTCTGTTAGATCAGGGACTTCAGGAGTGTGGGAATATATCTGCTGTAGGGCACTGCTGGGCAAGTGCCACCAAGATCAGAGAAGACAAGATGCCTCAACCCCTAGTCAAGATCTCAAGCTCTGGAGGCTTCTGAAACATAATCATGGGAAACAAGCTGAAAAATCAATCAGAGAAAGCACAAATGTTAGCAAAGTAAGAGACACAGAGTCACAGGATCATCAAGGTTGGAAGAGACCTTCAAGCATATCCAGTCCCACCCTCACCCAGCACCACCACAATCACCCCTAATCCATGTCCCCAAGGGCCACATCCAGACACCCCTGGAACACTTCCAGAGACTGTGACTGCACCACCTCCCTGGGACATTTATTCCAAGGCCTGACCACTCCTGCAGTGAAATTTTTTTCCTAATCTCTCAGCTGAACCTGCCCTGGTGCAACTCAAGGCCATTTCCTCTCCTCCTCTCCCTTGGGACATGGCAGCAGAGCCCAACCCCCCCTCCCTGCCCCCTCCTGTCAGGGAGTTGGGGAGAGCAATGAGGTCCCCCCAAGCCTCCTCTTCTCCAGATAACCCCCCCCAGCTCCCTCAACTGCTCCTCACAAGACCTGTTTTCTAGACCCTTCACCAGCTCTGTTTGCCTTGGAGTCCATGAACTCCATCCCCTTCACACCAAATGCCTCTTCCCTCCCAGCAAAGCCTTCTTTTCCCTGCTCCTTCTTTTCCATATGGGCTTTATCCAACTCTGTCTCCTCAGTCTGACCTCAGCCGGTCCCACCACTTTCAGAGTTGTCCACGTTTGTCCTCGTGCTCTACAGGTGAGGGAATAGGTAGGTGCAATTCTCTGTCCCTGCTTCTCCAGATTCTTCTCCAGCTGCTTCTCCAGATGTTTCTCCAGATGCTCATACAGGTTTGCAAGAGCCAGGGTCACCCCCAGCAATGTGCATCCATCCCTCCAGCTCACCATGACAGGCACCAGTGGCTCCAAGACTCCTGATTGCCAGGTGACCCTCGAGGGACCCAAATTTAATTCACAGATTAATAATCCCCTCACTCATTCATAACAATTGAGGAACAGCTGCTGCCAAAATCAGAAAAATGCACCTCCGGGAGTTTAGTTTTGTTCATTTGGGGGGTTCTGAGCACAGAGGATAATTTTGTTACTAAAAGATGTGCTAAGTTCTTGACAAATGGGAGCCCTCACTAACCTAAATTCTCACCATTTCTGAGAAAATTAGTGTCAGTCAGGTATCCAGGCAAATTCTGTGAGAACAAAATCCTGTTCCTTAGTTAGACTAAGTCTGGGTGGCGTTCATCGACAGCAGGAGCTTATATAAGTTTATATAGCTTAGATCTGATATTCTGGGCCATATGGTACCATCCTTTTATAAAGGGAGGTCTTCACTAAGATGAAGTTCTGTCTCAAAACTGATGGCACCTATTTTGCAGGTTTCTGTAGAGTAGCTGGTGTTGCTGGGGAGCTTAAAATGCCACCTTCAGTGCACTGGGAAATAACAACAGGTGTGGTGGGGAGGGTTCATTGTACCTAATTATAGGCACCTATCTTTGTTATCTGGTCTTCTTGGGCCAGCCTGGAGCTGCTGAAAAAAGACAGGCTTTTCTCAGGTGATCCATTATTTCTCCCTGAAATAATCTCTTTCACTTTGCAAAAGGCAACCAACTTCCAAAAGTCATCCCCCTCGCTCCTTTGAGTTGGTTTACTTGTTTCAGGGAAAGCTTTCAAACCCGAGGGTCTGGAAATATCCTCCTACCTCTAGCTGGGCATGGAAATATTTCTTCCTCCTTTGAGGAATGTGGTCGCGTTCAAGTCTCATTCTGCAACAGAGTAACACCACGTTTCTCCAAGTCTTTTGAGGAAGAAGAGAGAGAGCACATCCTCTGAGAGGGACCAGCTGTGGGATGCAGAATAACCAGGGCTGACCTTCTCCACTAAATGTGCTCTGGAGTAGAGGCTGCACTTCCCAGCTGGCAGCCTGAGCCCTTCCTTTGGGATATCACAGAAGGAGAAGATGTAGCTCTTGGTGTCCTCTCTTTTACCTCTCTTCTATCCCTCAGATTCCTTTCCGGGCCGGAGATCCGTAGGCTGATGAACACGTGTGATTGCTGAAAGCAGTGCATGCCTGAAAATGTCCCAGTTTTTCACACATTTGACAAAAAAAAAAAACAAAACACACTTCCAAAACCTGAAATACTCCAACCTGCACAATTCTGACATCAATATTTAAATATTCAAGCCAGAATGTCCCACTTTTCAGCGGTGCTGAACAACCCAAAATTCAGGCCAAGCAAGGTACCAAATCTTCTTCATTTGAACCCATCTAGAAATCTGAAGTCTGGGAGTTCACTTAATTGCCTTGGGAGAAAAAAGGATGTTTGAGTGTTGTTAAATACAATAAATCACCAGGTGTGGCAAACTACTGTACAGCCTAATTTGCTAAATAAGACTAAGTATCTCAGTTTATGAAAACAATAGTTTTAAAAGATAAAGACTTTCTATTCAGTTCACATCAAGATACTCTATAGTTTTACATCTCAAGACATTTAATACAGTTTTTATTATGCAGTATGGTGCTAATGTCATTAGTTTCAGCTATTCCTACTTGCAATTTAATCCCCCCTCAGCTGCCAGCTCAAACCCCTGTGAGTGGGAAACTGTACGAGGCATTATATATGAAATGTCTAATAACTGTGTCTACAGAGAGACAATAAATAGAGTTCTGATGGAGAGTAAAAGAATATTTTGAAGAGATAGGCTTATGGAATGAGTGGGAGTGGGGACTCACGATCATATTTGATTCTTCTGAGGTTGTGGCTGCATTAATTTTTACTTTTTAAAGAGGCAGGAATAGTGTTGCAGGCTGGGAGTGAATGAACCTCTGCAGTCACTTCACCTGTGGAAAATGCTGAGCAAGGGAGCTGTGATTTTGATCACCAGAATGGAACTGGTATAATGTGTTAACAGGTCATCTGTCTGTCGTAGAAAATGAGCAGAACAATTATAAGAGATAAAGCTAAAATGAGGCCACAGCATTACATTATTTTTCCATGAGGAATAAGCACAAGCTATTCTGGTGCCATGAGTAGATAAACTAAAAACATCACTTCATATCTGGTTGGTAGATTTATTAAGGTGTCAAAACTATTCCTGGTAGTGAACTGATAAACAATAATCTTCCATGCATCCTGATTAAAAGGTGAATCAATTAGTCTTCCTTAATGGGATTCTGCTGTACAACAAACCCACAGCTGGCTTATTTCAAAATAAGTGAGCACAGAGCCTAAAGAACACTCTGAGCTGCCACACAGTTTTTTTTTAATCCCAGGTCTACTTCACAGTAGAACTAGAAGAACAAAATGTACTGGTACAAGCAAAACTTAAGTCTCTGAAATTATTTGTTTCACCAGAAAGTGCATTCCTACCACACTAGACCTGCTACTCTTACCAGGCAGCTGGGAAACACTCATTAAAAATATCAGTTCCAAACCTTTAGGAACTGAACCTGTTTCCTCATTACCCACTGGGGCCTGTTCAGTACTCTCAGACAGAAAGGCTCAAATAAACAAACTGCTTTTCTGGAAGGTTTTTCCTGCTGGGAGTTCACTTTGCTGGCCTTGCAGTGCTGGTTCTCAGCCCGGATCGATAGCAGAACTCCCTTCCTCCCCGTGGTACCATCACAAACAACAGCAAGGCTGACCCTGGGTGGTGCTTTCCATCCTCTCACAGCCTCATTTCCACCAAGTTACTCTTCTTTTGTCTCCAGTCTGCAACTGCAGTGCACGTTTTCCTGATGTTTTCTGCACACACTCTTGGGATGCTGAAAAACAGGGAAAGCCAAGCACCTTTTGGGCTGGGCTTTCCCTAAGGTACATATGCAATATATCTGTCTTCTATACACCATTTCTATCTTCTATACACCACACATATGCCTTATGATTACCACATCTGTAAAAAATCCTCTTTCACACGACTTNAACTGCAGTGCACGTTTTCCTGATGTTTTCTGCACACACTCTTGGGATGCTGAAAAACAGGGAAAGCCAAGCACCTTTTGGGCTGGGCTTTCCCTCTATCATATATACACCATTTCTATCTTCTATACACCATTTCTATCTTCTATACACCACACATATGCCTTATGATTACCACATCTGTAAAAAATCCTCTTTCACACGACTTAACTCTTTTTTTTTTCTTTTAGTGCAATTCCAGCAGCCCACAAACACTTCTTCAGACACTTTCCCCACGTGTAAGCTTCATACTAGGAGGTCAAGTCTAGCTAGGCCTAGGAAACATCTTGAATTTCATGCAAAATTCACGACTTTTTGTGGCCCAGGATGTGAAATTTAAGATCATATTCTGATTTTAATTTCTATACATGAGTATTTTGTCTTGTATTTGATTAGAATCATAGAACCACAGAATGGTTTGGGTTGGAAGGGACCTTGAAGATGATGTAGTTCCAACCCCCTGCCATGGGCAGGGACACCCAGGTCACTCCACTGGCTCTGCCTTTAGAGGTACAATCTAGTGCCACTTGGTCCCTTATCTTCTTATCTAATCTTTTCCAAGCCCTGCACTGCTGCACAGAACAAACACTGTGGGTTGCTATAAAGCCATGAACACAATTCAGCCAGAAAGTATTTAAATGCAAAGTTTATTTTCTCTTAAAAAGAGGGACATCCACTGATGGAGCACTCCTTAAACAGAAAAAAAACCCCAGTGGGTTAGAAATTAATATAAAATTAGAAGCAACTCAGCTTAATAACTACTGTTTTGCTTCATCTCTGGGAGAAATCCAGCCTTTCTGATACGTGGTTATTAGCTTCATGACACAAATAATATTTCTGGTAGACACAATACTGTGACAGCTGAGTCACAGGGACTGCACACACCACTGTATTCTTCTTTTTGGGACAGCCAGCCCTTGGAGGAAACATGGCTTTTGTGACAAGGTCTTGCTAACACCGGGACAGAGAATTCCTAAGACATGATTTATTCAGGCTATCCTTTAAGTTTGGTAGCAAATAAGTGACCACTTCTTCTCTGGTGGAGCCACACCACCAGCACACACTCAGCTCAGGAGGGAAAGGGTAACATGGCATGAATTAGTCAGAATCAGGTGCAACACAGAACCGTGTCAGGGCAAAATGGCACTTAATTCCCCTAAAAATAGACTTTCTTACATCAATGGTCACCCCTGTCAGCATATGTGTCCCTTGGAGCTGCCGAAGTCATGCAAAGAAGCAGAGGGCAGAGTCAAGATGGGGGATTCATCAACAAATGAATTTTGGAGAATAATGTTCTTATTCCCATTTCTCAGCAAGCACTCGTGAGTCATGGGTAGAAATAATAAAAAAAAAGAACCACAAATAATCAAACTTAGACTGGAAGGTTGCTAGAGCAATTTCTAACATTTAAGCTGTGTAAGGTAATGTCAGAGATTTCAGAAAGATTTTACTCTCAACAGGTAATAATTTTCAAAAGCACAGTCTAGGAATCCCTTCCATCAAGTGCACTTAAACACAGCTTAAGAATCTAGCCTTGAGGACACGAGAGAGGCAGCCAAATTGTAAGTGTTGAGGTTACCTGGCACAGGGTTGTTCCAAAAGATTTGCTGCAAAAATCATCATATTGATAACCTTTATTTCGATGGTTGTTCACACCTCTGTCTAAAACTACAATTAGAATCAGAGAATCATGGAATCATAGAGTGGTTTGGGTGGGAAGGGACCTTAAGGAGCATCTCATTCAACCTCCTGCCTTGGGCAGGGACACCTTCCACTAGCCCAGGTTGCTCCAAGCCCCGTCCAACCTGGCCTTGGACACTTCCAGGGATCCACTGGGGAAGCCACAGCTTCTCTGGGCAACCTGTGCCAGGGCCTCACCACTCTCACAGCCAAGAATTTCTTCCCAATATCCCATCTAACCCTACTCTCTGTCAGCTAAAAGCCATTTCCCCTTGCCCTGTCACTCCAGACCCTTGGAAATATTCTCTCTCCACCTTTCTCCATTCCATCCAGTTTTCTGGGTGTGTCACAGAACAAATATTAGCACCAAAATTACAACGTGGCTACAATTTCTTTCACCTGGTCCTCGTGAAAATTGCAGTCAGCCTTTACAGTTTGCATTTCACTGGCACCACTTTAACTTCAATGACTGATTAACCTTTCTGCAGGAGAAACAGCCCTCTTTGAAGATGTAGCACTTTCCCCCTAAAGTGAGATCAAATCCCTTCAACACTCCCACTCACGCTGCTCTCGAGAAGTACCAGGAAAGAGAGGAGAAAATACATTTTGAAAACATTCCTAGATGTTCCTTAAACAAGGTGAGGTGACATAAAAAGCCAAATCTTTCAAAAATACTTTGCATATCACTTTTAATTACAGCTTTCTCCTTTTCTCCATTCAGATCTATCCTTTCCAGAGCAGGAGAGGGAATATTGGTCTCCTGTCTTGCTGGTTGCCCCCTCAGAAGAGCTAAGGACCACAGTGGGGTGGATATTAGGATTGCTGTCACTAAATCCCCCCAAAACAGAGGTCCAGATCAAAAGAGAAGCAGAACTGAGGTTAAAACAGGAAACAGGGCAGGAGTGCTGAGGACCAGGTGGAGAAGGGAATTGGAACAGGAGGATCACCATGTGAGACTGTCCCATCCTACAGGAGACCTCCCAGGAGGAAGAGCTGGGGAATGCTTTCAGGCACAACACCAGTTCCAGCTGCTCTGGGGTCAGAGCACCAGCCACAGGGGTTAAAAAGCAGTATCTCCTGTATTTCTGATGGATAACTGGGAAGCTGTTACTCTCTCTGGGCTTCTTGCTGCCCCTGGGAACATGAGGAAATGGATGCAGTGCAATATTAACCACGATTTCTTGCTGGTATCAGCACATCAAAACTGCAGTGAAGTGTTACAAACCTGGAAGTCACAGACTGCAGGTACTGAGCAAAGTGATTCAGCAGGAAATATCACCTGGACTGGGACATCAGCCTTTAATACAAGTTCACCTTTGAAGGCACAGCATCCCCATCACCATCCACGTTACTGCACAACAGCCAGAGCCCTCCTCATGCTTCCATCCCCACCTTTCAGCTGCAAGCATTCATTTACAGAATCATCAAGAATCCCAGAATCATCAAGGTTGGAAGAGACCTTTCAGCACATCCAGTCCCACCCTCACCCAGCACCACCACAATCACCCCTAATCCACGTCCCCAGGGGCCACATTCAGACATCTCTGGAGCGCTCTCAGAGACAGGGACTCCACCACCTCCCTGGGACACTTATTCCAAGGCCTGACCAGTCTGGCAGGGAATTTTTTTTCTAATATGTCATCTGAACCTGCCCTGGTACAGTTTGAGGCCATTTCCTCTCCTCCTTTCTCTTGGGACATGGCAGCAAAGCCCAGTCCCCCTCCCTGCCCCCTCCTGTCAGGGAGTTACAGAAAGCAGCCTCTTCTAGACCCTTCTAAGCCCCTTTAAACCCCTTCTAGTCACGATGAGGCAAATTTCCTGGTCAGCCACTGGCACTTCACTGCTTGGACACGCACAACATCTTATGATGCTTTAATTTCCACGTGCAGTCCAGGCTCTCCAGAGCATAGTTCTCCGAATGGAGGAACCACTTCCCTCTGCTCTGCTGCCTGCAGCCAGCGTTCCCCTGCCCTGGAGATCTTCCTCCTCCTCCCCTTCACACTCCTTGCCCTCTGTTCGCAACCAAAATCCCTGGTTTCCCCCTCTGGCTCCTACACAGCACCACTGTGGTTCTGTGCTGTCTCACACAGGGTCTGACAGCTTGCCAGGGATGACACTCACTTTGCCCAGCTCCAGATCCATGGGAGTGTCTGAAAGGAATGATCTCCAGAGGAAGACTTGCAAACAAAAAAAAAAAAAGCCTCCTTGATATTTAGAATGAGACACAGAGTGAAAACAACAAATAATGCAATTTTATATTCATATTTCCCAGAGAAGCTGTGGCTGCCCCTGGATCCCTGGAAGTGTCCAAGGCCAGGTTGGATGGGGCTTGGAGCAACCTGGGCTAGTGGGAGGTGTTCCTGCCCATGGCAGGGAGTTGGAACTGGGTTATCCTTAAGGTTCCTTGCAACACTGTTCTATGATTTCGTGATTCCATAATTCAATAATCTATGGTATTCATACACTGAATGCAAGTAATATTTATAAAAAGGGCAATTTTAAAGTCTGTTTCCAGATTTTTAGACAATTAGATCAGAGAGATATTTTAAATAACCCCTGAAAATTAGCTTGAACATCAACTACCCAATAAAAAGAAGCAAAGCAAGAGTCAGCAGAAGCCTTTCCTTGGGTACCACCCTGGGTGCTCTCACTGTTGCCCTGACAACCATCCAGCTCTTGGCACTTGGGCAATCGCTGCCGATGCAACAACTTTTAGATTTCTCATTATTATGTTGTTATTGTTACAAGACACGCCAAAAAAAAAAAACACCAAAAAAAAACAGCTGAAGGAACAGTTATGTCAAATTTTGCAGGTAAGGAACACTTAGAAAGTCTGACTTTTAAATAGCTCCTAATGACTGGGGCACAGCCTAATTTTAGAGCACTGTCAATCAGTCCAAATGTCTGTAGGTGCTTTGATTCCTTGATGGTGAGAGCCCTGTAAATACCTAGAGAGTCAGATGTCGAGATGTGAACTCCCTGTCTGGACTTCTAGGACATATCCTTCTCTTCTGAAGCTATTCCCCTTTATTTTCTGAGGATGTAGACTAATACTCATGCTAGAGAGCCCAGGGGCTGCATATACTTCATTTGCAGAGCTTAAAAAAATCCATTGTGATCTAATGTCTTGACCATAAAAATCCTTCCCCAAGAGTTCAGAAGAGAAGATTTTTAAACTGTGAGACTTGACCCAAAATGAAAACCTGGATTTTTCTAAGATGTTCACATTCTGAAATTCAGTCTTCACCCTTTCCTTCCCTCACTAACGAGATTTTCCATTAAATTAGAAGTCTGGCCATTGTCGTCTTCTGGCCATCTAGGAAAACACAGTTACCTGGAGAGTTTATCCCAAGTGGAAATGTTTTCAGAAAAACATGTAATAATCTAAATGGTCTGGTAGACAAGGTGATGTTAGGTCAAAGGTTGGACTCAATGATCTCAGAGGTCTTTTCCAACCTGGTTGATTCTGTGATTCTGTGAAATATAATCTGCAAGAATCACAGAATCACGGAATATTCTGAGTTGGAAGTGACCTACAAGGATCATCGAGTCCAGCTCTTGGGTGAATGGCCCATCTGGGGAAGCCCAAAGCAATTCTGGTTGTGTTTCTCTGACTGTCACCCAGCCCTCACTATTGTCCCCTTTGCCCTCCATCCATGAAAAAAGATGAGCCAGTAATCAAAGCACCTCTGGGACATGTTATGCTCCCAAGTGCTCTGGTGTAAACCTGGAGCCATCCCATTATCTCCCCATTTTAGATAATTGCACATTTACACCTCTGCACATTTACACCTCTGCGCATTTACACCTCTGCACGAGAGCAGGTTTTGGCTTTCTGTGCCCTTCTATCCAGCTCTGTCCAACTGTTCTTGAAGGCACAGGCCCTTCCTCAGTCTGAGCCATGACCAGATCCTGATTTATTATATCCATTACAGACTCTTGGCCAGGAAAGGCAGACATGAATCAGCTGTGACACATCTTCTGCCAGCACATGATCCTCCACAGATCATTGGCAGAGCCAGAGGGCATCTTTGCAAGTTTTAAAGTTTAGGTTCATGTGCATGGAAAAGGTTTCATTTCACTCTCCCCCTCCCCTAAATAACCCAGTTATCACACAGTGTGTGCTCATTAACATGCAAGCAAATCCTGGCCTGTCATTCTTCCTGCTCCTGTTTATATTCATCGCATTATTAACAGCTGTACTGTTTATCAAATAGGAGCTTTCGTGGATCATGTAACAGGAAAAGACAGATAAATGATCATTTAATTGTTGCTTTTAAGCTCAGTTGTTACACACTTGATTTAGGACCTAATGGGTTTATTAATACAGCAGATAAACAAGACATCTCCCTTGGAAAGGCTGAGGGAGCTGGGGCTGTTCAGCCTCCAG
>NW_016690210.1:759198-788111 GCF_001604755.1 Lepidothrix coronata | reverse complement strand
TGGCACAAGAGGAACGGACAGGAACTGATGCCCAGGAAGTTCCAGCTGGACATGAGGAAGAACTTTGCTGGACAGTGACCCAGCACTGAACAGATCACCCAGAGAGGGTGTGGTGTCTCCTCACTGAAGATATTCCAGAACCATCTGGACACAATCCTGTGCCATGTGCTCTGGTATGGACCAGAGCTTTGATCAGATGACCCACTGTGGTCCCTTCCAGCCCTACCCATCCTGTGATTCCACGAAGACCAAAAACCCACAATCTTCTCGATTTGAAGCAAACCTCACACAAAGTGTCCTTTGGAACATGCTCATCCAAACATTATCCATCAAAGCTCTGTTCTGTTGAAAGGCTCCTGGCCAAGAAACACAGAAACAATCTCGTGGTGAGTTTTACTCAGGCAGACATTGAAATGAGAGCAACACTTCAGAGCTCAGCCTGCAACCTGCCCCTCAGAAGGAGCCAATTATTTTGTAGGATCCCAGGAGGAGTTGTAGGGGAAAATGTACCTGATGGCTATCCCAGTTATTCTACAGCCTCTCCAGTGTCACCATTGCTCTCTGAAGGCTCACAGACTGATTGCAGCCTCTCTGAACCCTCTGTGCAAACCAGGTGTGGGACCACACACTCATGGTTCATAGGGAAGGTCCCCTGACTCTCTGGAACACGGAATTCCATCATGAAGCCAGGAGAGGAAACCAGTCTCAAGGCAACAATTGCAAAGATCATCAGCCAATGTTGGTCTGAAGAAGAAATAATCACATCTCTGTTCACATGTTGATGAAACAAATGCTTGGTGCTGTAAGTAAGTTCTCTCGTGCCTCTGTGTAAACTGAGCATGGCCAAGAAGGCACAAGGGATCCAGATACCCACAAAGATCTGTCTTCTCAGTGATTTATTGGAGAGCAAAGCCTGAGAATGAAATACTGGACAGTCATTATTTTATGATATATATTTTAATTAAGTGCAACAAAAATGCTGCTCTGATTGAAAAATGAAATTATATAATTGGTTCTGTTGGCAGTGTCATTTTGGACTTAGTACAATACATGAAGAATGGACACACTAAATTTCTTTTGAAGCTTAAGTTCCCAGTGCATTATAAAATGATAATAGACAGTATTTTCTGGTTATGTGCATGTTCAGTGTAACAATGAAGTCCTAGTGAGAGGTACTTTCCTACTGAAAGATAAAAAACACTGTATGGGTTCATACAATCCCAGAATCACAGAATGGCTTGGGTTGGAAGGAACCTCAAAGGCCATCAAATTCCAAACCCCTGCCATGGGCAGGGACACCTTAAACTCAACCAGGTTGGTCAGATGCTGTACAAAGACAGCCAAGATGAACCAAGGGAAACATCCCAACACTGTGGTAGTGAGGGATGTTGTGAGGGCTTTGACAGACCAGGCTGATAAAAGCAAACAGATAAACTAAGAAAAAATAAGGCATGAAAGTTCAGCTTCAAACAGTTCAGATAAAGTTGCTTCTCAAGTGCAAACGACCAAATCTGTTGAGCACATACTTCCTTTACACTTTAGAACTTTAAGCATAGCCTTAAAATTAGACACAAATATAATTACTCTGCTCAGACAGAACCCTTGAGAGCTGTTCACCCAAATGTGAAGTGTAAAACAGGGTTTAATAGACACATTTTCAGGCTCTCTTAATTGTCGCTGCCATAATTCAGTTTCCCCTTAATAACATTCAATGACATTTGCACATCAGCTGCATCCTACAGCTTTCAAGAAAAGCAGAGACTAGCAAAAAAATGCCTTAAAAAATCACTATCATGTTCAAGGCAAGGTGCAGTTTGTAGGGAGTATTATTATTATCATTACCAACATCATCATTAATGTTATTTTTATTAACTAGACAGCAGATACAACCAGGTAAAAAAAAAAAACACCACACTTTCAGGAATAAATTCTCCTTCTCTCAAACTAATACAAGGACAGAGACATTGTGATTCATTAGAGAAGAAGCATTGAATGGAGACAGGACCAAGGCCACTTGAAAAGACAGCAGGTAGTAAAATGCCAGAAGAGAGGGAGGAGTTGGGCAGCACAGTGGCTCTGTCTCTGGAAGTTGAAGAAGCTGCATCTTGCAGTCAACACAAATGCAGCAAGTTGGATGTTCAACAGCTTTGCTCAGTGTTTGGAGGCAGAGGATGTAAAAAGACTTTGCTTTAGAATATTAACCTGTCACCTTCTCTGCTTCAGTCCCCAGAAGGCAGAATATGAGGAGAAGTGCCAAGAATCTGTAATAGAGACCAAAAAATAATGTTTCTCACATTGATCCCTCTCTGTGCAGTTTCTCATTTATCCTTGTGCATTTCTGGGTTAGTAATAGTTAATACTCAGCCCAGATTTCCCTTGGGCCCTCATTTTTTCCTGTTCTTTTTCAGTTAGAGATGCCAAGGTTCATAAAATCAGAGCTGTCTACAATTAAATACTGTTTAAGCACAAACCTCAGTGCTGCTCTACTCACTGCCCACTTGTCCCCATCAAAGCAATGATCACTAAAGCAAAGCAAGAGAAAGACTTTAAACCCTGCACATGTGTTGTAAATCCATGTGCACACGGGGGGAAAGGAACTGTGCTTGGCTTGTTCTGTGGAGACAGATGGAGGGACAAGTTCAGGACAGGACCTTGGCAAAGTCATGCTTAGTGGTGGCTCCTCAAAGCACCCCAACACTGTTCTCTGCCTGGCACATCTGTCAGCTCAGCCCTTCAGCCAACACACTGTTCTGCTGTCTCTGAGTGCAGTGACTCTTGCTCTGCTTGGCACAGCTTAGAGTCACAGAATAACAGAATGATTTGGGTTTAAAAGGACCTTAAAGATCATCCAGTTCCAAATCCTGCCTTGGGCAGGGACACCTTCCACTAGACCAGGTTGCTCCAAGCCCATCCAACCTGGCCTTGGACACTTGCAGGGATCCAGGGGCAGCCACAGCTTCTCTGGGCAACCTGTGCCAGGGCCTCCCCACCCTCATAGCCAAGAATTTCTTCCTAATGTCCAATCTAACTCTACTGTCTGTCAGTTCAAAGTCATTCTCCCTTGCCCTGTCACTCCAGGCCCTTGGAAATAGTCTCTCTGCATCTTTCTTGGAGCTCCATAAGGTCTGGGAAGGCCACAATGAGGTCACCCCAAAGCTTTTCTTCTCCAGGCTGAACAATCCCAGCTCTCCCAGCCTTTCCTCCCAGCAGAGCTGCTTCAGCCCTGGGATCCTCTTGGTTCCTCCTCTGGCCTCTCTCCAGCAGCTCCATGTCCTTGCTGTGCTGTTCCCCAGGGCTGGAGCAGCTCTGCAGGGGGGTCTCCCTTGAGGGGCAGAGGGGCACAATCCCCCCCTGCCCTGCTGCCCACGCTGGGGGATCAGCCCAGGGCACGGGGGGGTCTGGGCTGGGCCATGTCCAGCCTCTCCCCCACCAGCACCCCCAGGGCCTTCTCCCAGGGAGGCTTTCAAACCTCTCCCAGTCAGCCCAGCTGGTGCACCTGAGCCCTCCTTGGACCCCTCATGCCTGAGGATGCCAAGTGCCCACACGATTTCTGAGCTTTGGACAAAACCTCTCAAGGTCTTTCCGCTGCTCTGTCCCACTGAGGTTATGAATCCCTGGGTGGTCTCTTCATTCACACCATGAAATCACTGCCTGCAAACAAAAAGAATCCTCTCACACAAAAAAGAGCTCTGTTCTCCCAGCTTAGAGGCTGCTTCCTGCTCCTTTTGTGTATATTTGCTTTTCTTTAGGATAGCTTCTTTGTCACAAGCAGCTCTAGTGTTCCCTAGGCAGGGATAAAATAACCCACTGCTATTTCAGACTTTGCAGCACCGTGGCTGCTTGAAGGGATAGGGAAGTGCACTGGGTAACTATAGTATTTATACACACACATAAATATATATGTGTATATATATATATATATACAGGGAAGTGGAGTTATGAATGATTAAAATGTGTTGGTGACTTATTACATGGGAAAAAAGCAACTTTTCTCCAACTCCCTTGAAGTCAAGGAAGACACCAACTCATCAAACCTCGTGGGCATCCTTGGACACATCACTTTATACATCTGCAATGACACTGAACATCAGCTGAGGATCTCTCCCAGTCCTGCACAGGACGAGATGTAAATCGTTGCCATTCAAATCAAGAAGCCACAGAGGATGTTTGGCCATCAGGAAGTTCAGGATAAACCAGGGTTGTATTCTTCTCCTCCTACACTTGCTGTGGAAAGATTCTGGCCAGTTTTTACAGCCAAATCTATTCCCTAAGTGCTCCTTTGCAGAAAAAGGATGGAAACAAATCCCAAAGTGGCATATTTTGCACGACTCTTCCCAGCTTGACAAGGATAAAATTTAATGTGCACTAATTAGTCTGAAATGATGGGAGCCTGAAATTAACTTCACACTGTAATTTAGAACCTGGTACTGTTTTGCATCTAACCCACACATTAGATACTGAGACCTATATTCAGACTTCTTTTAGACATCTTAAGTGTAGCATTGCAGAACCCAAAATTTAGACTTCTCACCCCACCAGCGTGATTCAGAATATCTAAATTAGATGCTTATGTGGAAAAAACAGAGAGTCAGGTGCTTCTAAAAGCCTTCCAAGGGCACTTCAGGAACCTTGGATTGCTCGTGCAGAGTCTGCACTTCCTTGTAAGATGATTCAGTGGCCCCACGGGGTAAATCCTGAAATTTGAAATGCCAGGTTTTCCTTTGGCCTGTTGCATGGAGGAAGCAGATGCCCTTTATGGCTTAGATTATTAGGCAGCCCAATTGTCAGGGTAACACTGGACCAGGAATCCCACTGACATAAGAGTGTTTTTCCTCCAAGCTTTACAGTGTCTGTTTGTCCTTCTGTCTCCAGTGGTAGGGGTTGCAGTCCTGTGTCAGTCAGGGCAGCCAGTGAACATGGATCTTGTCCAGACTGGATATTTGAGCTTCAGTGAGCAGGAAATTGCACCTGCAAGAGGCATTTCACCTGCTTTTTGCACTTACTGGTTGAAAGCCAAGTCCGTGCTCACCACCTGCCTTGGATTCCCTCCACTGACTCCTTGGAGCACAACCCAGGAATCTGCCAACACTGTTGAATCCTGGTGGATTTGCACCCTTTCCCTTCTGCCTTCAGCCCATGCTTCTATTTCTTTACGCCAGTTTGAGGAAAACACAATTGTTTGGCTGTTAAACACAACATCTTGAGCCAGTTTTGATTATCACCAGGCCCTGTCTGCTGCACGGAACCTCAGCTCTGGATATGCCAGAGCCTCAGGAAGGCTATACAAGACTTTTTAGCAAGACTCATGCTTAGATTTATAAAAAAAGATCAGCTCCATCAACTCCAGTGTTGCAAGTGCTTTACTAACAGGAATGGAGATAAACATGTGCTTAAATCCTCTGCTAAATTCGTGTCCCAGAGAGGAAGATTAAGACTCGTGCTCATTGATTGCATGTGATTTTAAACCATTTGTAGGTTCTACTGAAGTTTCTCATTAGAAAGCACAGCAGGCCACTCTCTTTGAGGAGCACAGTTTGTTTTAGTCCATTGTATCAGAATGTAGTTTTGTTTTTTAAGTCAGTCCGTGAATTGAGCCTGAAGCTTTACTCAGGCTCTGCTCAGATCTCTCCATCTATGAAATCACCAGTTTTCCATTTGCTTCAGGGGTAAATAAACCACTAAAGCCCAACCTGGAGTGAAATTTTGGAAATTAGAAACCTCAGCTCAACCTCAAATGAGGCTTCAACTTAGGCAGTTTGTCTTTGCTCTCCTCCCTGGGTGGGAAGTGGGGACATCCTGAGCTGTCCAAGGTATTCCAGGGCTCCTGCTCCCGGTATAATTGCAGTAGTTAAAATGCCTACTTAGCCATTCCTAATTGAATATGCAAATTGCAAAACCCACATTAACATCTCAGAAATGTGTGATTCTGTACCCACTAGTGTTTATTTGCAGTTTGAACAGTTTGTTTCTGGAAGAAGGAGAAGGAGAAGAAGAAGAAGAAGAAGAAGGAGAAGGAGAAGAAGAAGAAGAAGAAGAAGAAGGAGAAGGAGAAGAAGAAGAAGAAGAAGGAGAAGGAGAAGAAGAAGAAGAAGAAGGAGAAGAAGAAGAAGAAGAAGGAGAAGGAGAAGAAGAAGAAGAAGAAGGAGAAGAAGAAGAAGAAGAAGAAGAAGGAGAAGAAGAAGAAAGCTTTCAAGCTTGTCCATTAAATTATTCTACCAGCTGTCACCTTATTAAAAAGGCTGCAGTTATTAATAAAACTTCTTTAAACCACTCACCAGCAACTGCACATTTAAGAAAAAGCTCCCTTCCCCCAAGGCTTCCTTGGAAAGGTTCTCAGATTCACTCAAATTCATCTCTCTCCTCCTGCCAATATTCCTGAGTGCAGCACAGCAGAACCTACCAAGGATATAAAGGCAGATTTTCAGATCCATAGGTGAGGGGGAACAGGATGGACTTGTTCTGAGGCAAAAAACTGCCAAAACACAGTAAAGAAATTCTGACAAAAGTTGAAATTCCAAGTAAACGTTTGTCTTCTTGCACATTTTTAAACAAATGGTGTAAATCAAGAAATAAACCAGAAAGAAATGGAGAACATGATTTATCAGAGATGGGGGGAAATGAAAGAGAATTGTAAAGATGAAGATGTAACCATAGAGCAAAACAGCAAGATTTATCCAAAAATGTAATTTTAGGTCAACTGGAGTCAAGACAGTAAAAATGTATTACCAGCCTTCATCATCACAGTTCCTCAGTTGAAGAAAAAGTCTTTTAAGGGGAAAAAAAAGCTCCCAAAAATGACAGCAGAAATTCCCTCTCACACACAAGCAAACAAAAATAAAGTCAGAAGTAAATGATGTTAAACTCATCAATTCTGCACCACACAAATACAGATGAATTGAGACATCAGGTGAAGAAGTTGATACAATTCAAGGTGTTGGGCTGTTATCAAAGCCCTGCTTTGTGTGGATTTTGCTGAATCTGCACCTCCTGCTTATTGTGTTACTGTCCAGAGCTCATCCAACTGGAATTGGCTCAGCTGGTGTCCATTTGTTCTGAGCAGGAAATAAAAATGAAACTCCTGCTGGATTTGAAGCATCTCAAAGTCTGGGGCAAATGAGGTAAAAACAGAACTGAGACCTGGAACAGAAGTGCTGGTGGAAGCCTGGAAATGGGGAAAGGAGACAAACTTTCACTCTGCAGCACCATCAGAAAGAAGGAGGGGGAAAAGCTGCTACGCTTCTCCTATTTCTGAGTTGGGAAAGCAGATCCCTGTGATCACAGTCACTGTGATTCCAGCTTAAAAAAAAACCTACAAGGATTCCTTGCAGGGAGAAAGACAGAAAGAAAGAAGGAGAGGAGCAAGCACAGTGAAGTTTTTCTTTTGAGATGTCTCTGATTTTTGCCAGTGAAGTGAAAAGTGACTTCTCTCATCCAAAATGAGCAGTTCATCACATCCATGTGGGAATACAAGCAGTTAGGAGTTCAAACACCAGCACAGAGGCTGGTCAGGCTTCCTGCTCATATCTGTTTTCCATTAGACAGTGAGAAATTTTTATTAGGTTTTATTTCAGCATCTTGGTCATCCTTCTTTTCTCACTAAACTCATCAGGAAGCTCGAATTGTGTTCAGCTGGTGCTGAACAGGGTGAACAGCACTTCCAATCCTCTGAAAGTTGACATCATTCTTGTTCCAGCTGCCGCTTCCCCCATGTTCCATAAAGAAAAGCAGCACCACCAGCCTGGTATCAAAAAGGGCTGTTCCATGTGAAAACCCAAAAAGGAACAAAGACTTTCATCCCACAAGGCATGTTTTTGTCTCTTTTGGAACCACACGCAGATTTGTCATCCGTCTACTTGGATGTCCAAGAGAACCATCCCACCATCCTTCTTCCAGCCTTCAACTTCTTTTTTCTCTACTAAATCCAACCAATTCCCATCAAAACTCTCAAATTGTGGCCCATCCCATCACTCCAATTTATTTCAGTGCTTTTGGAAAGCACAAGTGTTCTGTGGAATCCTAATTTCAGGACACACACAAAAGTCTGAGATTCCCACTGACTGTCCCTGGAACACGGGCAGGATGATGGAATAACACTCCTTTTCCTCACACTCAGTCTTGAGAACGCTAAGATTTGCAAGAAGTATTTAAGAGTAACCACGAGGCTTGGAACAGGAAAAGAAAATCAAAACCAATCTGTATTTTTATAGTAACGGTGATATTAAAAATGTCTTGTTTGCAGGGTCGCCAACACCTCCAGACTCTACCTCATCCAGCAAGGGTTCATTCATCCCAGTTCAGTCCTGGGAAATCTGAAGATAAATCAGTTTGTTCTGTTTCCATCACTCACCCAGGCTGCACAGAGCCTACAGAAGTAAATGGAATACTTGGGCTGCTGTGACTTCAGCGTAAAATGTTTAAGTAACAAAGCTGTATTTTTATTTTAGTGCCCCTCTGTGCTGGTTTAGCCTGGGGTGGAGTTGATTTTCTCCACAGCAGCTGGAGTGGGGCTGTGGTTGGGGCTCGTGCTGGAAACACTCTTGATTAATTCAGGGACACTTTTATTGCTGAGCAACTGAACAGCACCAAGGGCTTTTCTGCCTCTCCCCCCACCCCACCAGAGAGGGGGCTGGGAGGGGACACAGCTGGGATGGCTGATCCCAACTGACCACAGGGATATCCCACATATGGTGTCAGTCTTAGGGTACGGAGAGGGGAAAAGAAGAAGGAAAGGGGGAAGTTTGGAGTGATGGTGTTTGTCATTCCAAGTCAGTGTTAGACATGGTGGATCCCAGCTTTCCTGGAGATGGCTGAAACATGAACGCCATGGGAATTTGGGAATGGACTCCTTGCTTAGCTTTGCTTTGCTTGTTGCATGGCTTTTGCTGTACCTATTAAAATTCTCTTTATCTCAATCCACAGATTTTCTCTCTTTTACTCTCCAATTCTCTCCTTCACCCCGCTGGGAGAGAGCAAAGGGCTGTGTGGGATCAGCTGTGGGCTGGAGTTAAACCACTCACAAAACAAGATCTTGCATGGTAATGTCACACTGATGTTGCAGACAAACCCCAAAAAAGGGAAAATTTCTTTCTTGACGGGGTTGTCAGGCACTGGCACAGGGCAGTGGTGGAGCCACCATCCCTGGAAGTGTTCAAAAGACGTGTAGAGGTGGCATTTGGGGACATGGTTTAGTGGTGAACATGGTGGTGCTGGTTAATGGTTGCACTTGATGATCTCAGAGGTCTTTTCCAACTTTAATGGTTCTGTGCTATTACAATTAAGTCTGTTGGCCTACAAAGTCTCAACAGAACACACAGCTTTCCTCGTGTGCTCCTTTCCTAGACACGAAGATCACAAAGAAATATGTGAATCAAAGAAAAGTACCTATTTTCCTACTAAATCTTTTTAGTGGCACTGAACCCATCGCACTGGAAAAAACAGCAATGATCAGGCTTTCAATAGACTAATAGAGCAAGTAGACTTTTTTAATACACACAGACTCTCATTTTCAAAATGACAACTCTAAAATTAGGCTTTTTAGGCTGGCATATATGGGATTTGCGAAAAATAGCGGTGTGATTTAAGAATCTCATGAGGTGCAAACCACATTTCCTAATTAAGAAGTGCAGTTTGCTTCACTCTCATGACTTGCCAAACTTATTAGAAAAATGTTACCAGACAGATATGACACGGAAAGGGTTTATCAATTGCCTTTTTTTATTATTATTTTTCCTAAGGAGATTTTATTCTTCATGCTTGCCAAGAAAAGGCAAGCATGAAACTAAGTAGTAAACCACCTTTTATCGCAGTTGAAATTCTACTAGTTATTAGAAACCTAATGGAGACAAAAAACATTCCAAATTCACAGTTTTAAAGCAGGATTAAAACCAGAGCTGTGTGCATCAAAACTGATTTTTTAAAAATTATATGTACAGGCGTGGAGGTTCTAAAAATGCCTGATATGAGGCAGTGGAAGAACAGTTTGTTAAAATGTTTTCCGTTGCTCAAGGTGGATTTTTTTCTGTTCTGACCCCAGACTAAGTCAGCCTGAATAAAATTATACCCACTATCAAATCAAGCTCCAACATGATCCATTTTTGCTATCACAAAATGTTGATTGAAATAAAATTCCATTGATTGAAAAAGTGGAACCAGGTATCTCCAGAGGCTGGACCGGGTTCAGTGCTGATCACATCCCTCTTGTTGGCTGTGGTAAAGCAGCTCCCCGTGATCCAGGAAATCTTGTTCTCCAAAAAATTGCTGCTGACCTGGCAGGTGTTGAGTCCGTGCAGATCCAAGTCTCACCTGCTCCACGCTGGGACCACCCAGCTGGGATTCAGCTCCTTCACGACGCGTCCAATCTGTGCTGATAAAAGAATCGGTTCTAATTTAAGGTCTTACACAACAGGGAGGGACAGAAAACGGGCTGTGGGGGAGATACAGCACATCTCTGATGGCCTTTAAGTGGTTTATTCACAGAAACCTTTCCCTTTGTGAAAACAGCGAGGAAAGTTTGCAGGCTTTGCAATCACAAACAGAAACATTTAAATTCTGGTAGAAAACGTAATCAATGAGCAATTTCTGGGACTGGTGGGCTCAGTTCTTCACTCTTGTCAAGTTGAATCAACCTCGAAGATTGGCTGATGTACCTCAAAGGTAACCATGGGCTTCTCAGTGAATTTCTACAGGGGATAAAAAACCCCTTTTAATTTTTTTTCATCCTATTTCTGACATTTTCCTGCTTCACAGGAAATAGATGGGAATACATTTCCCATATATATTTATGTGGGATATATACTGGAATATACAGTGGAATATACTGCAAAAATTGCTCTCTAAGACCTCTTTACTGCCCTTAAAGACTGAGCAGCTGGGGAAGTCCTCGAGTATATTCCTGTTTGAAAATTGCATATTAAAACCAAAGTGTTACTATGGAAAAGCTCCTCAGTATTTTATCCTTTGTCTGACTTTTCCACCTTTACTCCACAAGGTCCCTGGTTCTCCTACAGCCCCTGTGTCTTTACTTGTGCAGATGCCTCAGATATTCTACAGTCTCTCAAGATGCTTTTCATGCCTAAACTCAGGCAACTGGATCATCATCTGATTAGTTGCCCTGTGTTTAATGACTGGTATCATCTATTCCATGTGGATGCATGGAAGTTATATCCACTCTGAACCTTTGCCATTGACAGAACAACCAGGACAGGTTTTGGTTTAAGTATTTAAAATGTTTAAATAAAATGTTGTCATAGAATCACAGAATGGTTTGGGTTGGAAGGGACCTGAGGGATCACCTAATTTCCAACGCCCTGCCATGGGCAGGGACACCTTCCACTATCCCAGGTTGCTCCAGCCTGGCCTTGGACATTTCCAGGGATCCAGGGGCAGCCACAGCTTCTCTGGGCAACCTGGGCCATGGTAATGAAATCATCACCATTATTGTTGCCATCATTTATTTGTACTAATCCCTAAAATCTTCAGTTCAAAGTAGTAACTTTGTCCCACAAAGTTTCAAGAAACAGGACCTATCCTGGAGAGCCTAAAATCTAAACAGATGAGGAGACAGAATAAAAAAAGAAGAAGAATAAATTGAATGCAGACATCCATCCACTGTTTTTATCATGTTTTTCATTGGAGTTTTCTCTCTAGAAAAGTTGAGAAGGTTATAAATGGCACTGACTGTGCTGATTTATGTCCCCCAACACCCACCCTCACCATCAGAGCCCCTTCATGAGATATCCAGCAGCAGAGGGAACTTTGTTCCTGGACCCACCTGCCCCTTGTGCATCCCAGTTTAAGGTCAAGCTGGGATAGATTCTTAAAAAAAAACCCGAACAAACAACCCCAACTCTACATCCGTCCTGAGAAATTCTCAGCCCTCTGCAGGATTTAATACAGCTGACAAGATAAAATAATTGATCACCATTACAAGAGGCAATAATGTAATACAGAGATAAGCATATCTTTCTCCCGAGCATGTTTAATCTAGTGGCTTAATTTAATATTTTAGGAAACTAATTTAATATTCTTTGCTTTGCTTTTTGCATCCATCACCACGTTTTAATCATTCTGTTTGATTTTCCATTTTCCATTAATTTCTGTACTGTTCAAAGACTAATCTGTTTGTTTTTCACTTGTTGATTTATAATTTCAATTTAGAATTTGTTTTGTCCTTTGATAATTTAATCTGGTTCTTAAACAAGTGATATATGGTATTGGAGACAGATCCTTGTAGCAGGAGACAACAATCTTCCTCTCTTTAAAGAGATCATCTTTCAGCCCTCTCAAAAACACTTAAAAAATGAATAATCTGGGGTTAACTTGTTTATTCTGCAATGAGCTCTCTGAATATCCGTGTATTCCTGACACACTGCTGACTCCTGCAAGAATTGGGGAAGTGCTTCACTTAGATTTTAGAGTCACAAGTCTTCAGCATCATCATATACAATCATTATCTCACTCCACGCTGTACCTAACACAATTCACTCCCAAAATCATCACTTCCAAGCACGAGAGAACCCCTGTGTCAGCCAAATGAAATGGAAACAAGTGCATCAGCTCCCTGAAAAATTAGGTTCATCCATAAAGATGCTATGACAGAGCGAGAAGGAGATGGAGAACAGGAAAGTTTTGATTTGCTACTAATAAAATCAACTAGACCCCTGTGAGAAGACCTAATTTCCCAAGTTTATTCTTATTTACCTCCGTGAGATTCTGCAGCCAGATGTAAATTGTTGTAATGAGTGAATATGTGGATCTTGCTGAGGCTCAGTGTTCGGGGAATAAAACATTGGGAGAGAGCGGGGAAAGAAGCACTTTCCACAAGGATTTGGCAGGGGCGAGGGGCTAAAGTGTGAAATCTTTATTGCCATTTTACTTGCAGGAAACAGGGAGAGCTTCTCCTTTCAAGTCAGGGCAAGATTATTGAGTTAAAAACAAATTTAACCTCAGTCCTGCTCCCAGTTTGTGGACTCTTGCCCAGACAACCTCTGCAGATGCTGAGTGCTGGTATCACCCACCAGGCTCCTTTCCCAGGCTCTTCCTCCGATTTCAGTTCTTCCCACTGTATTTTAATCGGGTTTTATCAGTGGAAAACAGGTTCTTAGGTGCTATATCCATCAGCAGAGCAACCAAGAGCATGTCCCTTCTCTCCTCAGAGGAGCACAGCCCCTGAGTAACCCACGGGTGTCTGCAATTCCAGCCGTAGGAAAAATCCTGCTCAGCTGGAACGTGCTGGTGGACATGCAATTGCAAAAAGACACCTCTTGCTAAAACCCGTGTTTAAGTTCCAAGCACATGGGGTGAAGATTAACTTGGAGAAAAGATTATTGAATGTTTCACTTCAGTGAAAATCACGGGGTGTTTTTTTCCTCGAGCCTCTTACAGCAGACGAATTATTTGAGGTCTCCTCTCTCCTTCAAAAATATCCACCTAGGGAGCATTGATTTGCTGGAAAAGCTTCATCCCAGTGAAATTCTAGTGGAGTACAAAGACTAGAATTAAACACAGGCTTTTATGTGGGAAGTATTAAACAACCTGAATAACTCTGAAATGGTTCCTCCTCCACTAATAACACCAATTTATTTCTTTCCATTGCATGAGGAACTTCACTATCCCCAATTTGCCAGCACTATCAGGCTTTTACCAGCACCACATTCCTTATTTTTTTTTTCCAAAATAAGAAATAGCTGAGAAACAACTGTGAATGTTTCATTTGGTTATGGAAAGGAAGGTATGTCTGCGTCCATAAATCTCACTTTTGAGAACCAATATTGTTCTGGACCCTTGGATTCAAGAACGAAGAATAGTGTCACTAATTTCCTACTTCATCTGCTTGGGACAGTCATTATAACCACTTAAATGAGAAGAGGTATTTGATTTAATACTTGATGTGTGTTAAGATGTGTGTTTATTAACTCCTATGCTTAAGGCACATTCTGGCAAAGTGATGAAAAATGAATAAGCAACACAAACATTCTCAGGAGGAACAGCACCTTTTACAAACTCACTGAGGTTAAATTGCAATACAAATTAGCTGAAAAAGAACTTAATTAGCGATTTTTTAAACTCAAACACTTAATAGGGGAAAAAAAAAGAATAAAAGTGCTGCCTAAACCTTCTGTGAAAAAAAAATCAACTCTGTATAAATAAACATAAAATCAAATCATTGTAGAAAAGCAAGAGACTTTATTTTTTAAAATGAAAACTGCAAATTCCCATCTCTTCATTTTATTCAAAGATAGAAGCACCAATGCCATAAAGTACAAGCAAAAAGTATTCAATTCTGAAGAACATATAAAATTCAGAGCCCAAAGATGTATTAGTTTAGTTTCTTAATACTTGGCAGTCAACACGACCTCAGTAGCTCCACGTGGTGTGTTTTTCTAAGGCATCATTAGATGGATAAATACCTTTCAATAATTCTGGACCTTCTCCTTGGGAATATAATTTACAAGGCTAAATGAAAAACAGTGCCCAACAAGTACCTCGGTTCAGTGTTGAGATCCTTTTGGAAGTATCTTTGTGGACTGAACTAAATCACTCAGCACATAAAGAAGTGTATTTAAATCTCAGAGAAATGAAGGAAAGTGCAAAATAAGTGCTCTGACCCTGCTCTCAACCAATGCAAACATTTGCAGTGTCTAAACAGCCATTTGATTCTCAAGAACTATAAATGCAACTTTTTATGATTGTTTTTTGTCCTTCAAGGGGACACTTGTAGAGATTCTCTCCCTCTTTCATGCCTCCAACACAACAATTCCCATTCAGCCTCTCTTGGCACCCCAAGCAGAACATCATCAATGATTTCAGAGGCAGCATCCCTGCTCTCCCAGCAATGAAAGTCAAGGACAGGGGATCCCTCCAGCCACGATCAGTGGTCTCAGCCCACCAGCAGCTCAGTCCCTATCCCGTTCTCCAGTGATGTCACTGCTCAGTTTTCAGCTTGCTTGTTGAAAAAATAGTTAAAAAAAAATAAATTTCATTCTTCAGCTCCCTCTTCAACCACAGGAGCTGAACAGAGGAGGGAAAGGCAAGTTTGCTCCTCAAGGCTGATGCAAAACCAAACAACTAACAGGGGGTGTTGCCACACTTTAACAGCCCATGTGAGACACCATGAGTGGGGCTGGAGAGCATAAACACCATTTGTTTGTATTCTCAGATGTCTTCCCCTGAAGGCTTTTCAGGTTTACAGAATCCCAGAATCATTTAGGTTAGAAAAGACTTTCAAGATCATCCAGTCCACCCTGTGTCCCATTCCCACCTTGTCCCCCGGCCCAGAGCACTGAGTACCACAGCCAGGCCTTCCTTCGACACCTCCAGGGATGGGGACTCCACCACCTCCCTTCACAGCCCCTTCCAATGCCTGACCACCCTTTCCATGTAGAAAATAATATTTAGATGCTACAGATGCCATCTAATGCCTCCATTCCCACAGGCACACTTGTTCCTTCTACGGGTCAGTCTAATCCCAAAATGTGAGATTCACACGTGGGGCCGCAGGCTGGGAGATGTCCAGTCACAGAATAGGAGAGCATATCCGCTCCTAGAGGATAAATTCGATGGAGTTTAGCTTCCAGAGGGGAGTAGGGGTGTCTGGAGCAGAGTTTCACAGCTGCCTCTGCCCTGGTGAAGCAGGAGCAGTTTGGGAACAGATGGCAGAGCTGCTGGCTGGGAGTGTGTGGAAGGGAGACTTGAGGGAATGTGTGAGACGGGGCACGGCAGTAGGCAAGGAGGAGACAGGTGTTAAAGGATCTCATCCTCACCACAGGAGGCTGTTTGACATCTGTGGAGCACAGAGGAAGAGCAGAAGGTGCTACGAATCCGTCTGGGAGCCTCAGTGCAGCAGGGAGTCACAGATCAGGCAAGAAGTGCCACAGAAAAGTCCAGTTCCTTGAATTCCACCAGAATGAGGATCTACAACTTTCACCACACCGACAGGACAAAACAAGAGTGGGGTGAAATCCATGCCAAGCTGTCTCTCCATACACCTCCCACCTCCAGACACCTTGGGAGGTACAGAAAGCTCCTGCTGCAACTAGGAGAAGCCACTGCCACTGACCCCCAGTGCACTGGAGCTTCTGCACGGCTTCGTTTCTGGCTGCTCGAGGAGGTAAAGAAAAGCTCTGCTTTCCTCTGTTTTACAGGGACCTGCAAAGAGATCAAAAACTGCTTCCAAAACAATTCTCAGCTCTGGGGCCCCAGTACAGGAAGGACATGGAGCTGCTGGAGAGAGTCCAGAGGAGGCACCAAGAGGATCCCAGGGCTGGAGCAGCTCTGCTGGGAGGAAAGGCTGGGAGAGCTGGGATTGTTCAGCCTGGAGAAGAGAAGCTTTGGGGTGACCTGATTGTGGCCTTCCAGGGCCTGAAGGGGCTCCAAGAAAGATGGAGAGAGACTATTTCCAAGGGCTGGAGGGACAGGACAAGGGAGAATGGCTTTGAACTGAAGGAGGGCAGGGTTAGGTGGGATATTGGGAATAAATTCTTGGCTGTGAGAGTGGGGAGGCCCTAGCCCATGTTTCCCAGAGAAGCTGTGGCTGCCCCTGGATCTCTGGAAGTGTCCAAGGCCAGGTTGGACAGAGCCTGGAGCAACCTGGTCTAGTGGAAAGTGTCCCTGCCCATGGCAGGGGGTGGGACTGGATAATCTTTATAATCTTTAAGGTCCCTTCCAACCCAAGTTGTTCTATGACTGTGTCTCTTTTCATCCTAAGTGTCCCTTCAGAGCTTCCCACAAATCTCTGCACTACCAGGTGCCTTCTAACCTTTGCTAATTATTTCATAAATATTTAACACTCTCCACCCAAACTGTTCAGCAGGAGGTTGACTTGTGACGGAGTTTCATGTCCCTTTGCTTTTTCTCCCTATTTGACACAATCTGAAAATTTCTGGATTACGGATATAGCTTCTCTTTACACAGAGCAATGATGCCTCTGTTCTGGAATCATGATGTTGTTTCCCAAATGGAGAGTTCGTTGCTGGTATTTCTCCTACCTGTTGTTCTTTGCATGTGATACACAAGAACCCTCACAAGGATCCCTGTGGAATTGTGTGTTCATTGCAAGAGCAGTTTAATGAAGCTGTTCTCAAGCTTGAGGGAAAAATGCCCAGGACATCTTACCTTTGGAGGAAGGCACCTCTGAATTCCACATTTATGGAAAGATCAGCCCACTTGTTGCAGGGATACTGAGGTGGAATAGTTATTTTCCTGCAAATGCCCACTGTCACATACCTGGGGGTGTTCCAGGCCAATTAAAACAAAATTAAGCTCCACAGGCCCAAGCCATCACTCCCTATTAAGTGACTGTGAAAGGCAGAACAATTTTAACATATTAAGAATTCTTAAAGCTTTAATAAATCTTATGGCTGTCAGAAAAAGGAAGTTGTTGGAAAAGATAACAGATCCTCCTAAGAGAGCCTTTGGTGTTACTGTAGGAGACTGTGCTCCTTTCCACTTCAGAGGAGATCTTTTTGATTACAAAACTCTGAAGTAACAGGGATCAGTAAAAATTGAGAAACCATTTATAGACTCATTTACTCTCAGCTGAGCACAGGAGAAAAAACAACTCACATTTTGGCTCGGAGGGGAAGAGAAAACTTGAGGAAGGAAATAAAACTAGAAAATAGAAAAAAAAATCATGTCACCGAAGATAAAAGTTTAGTTTCTGGCATCTCATTTATCTTCATAACTCGGTAAAGGACTACGATGGATATTCATTTCTAAATTTAATTTATACATATTTGTTGATAGGGATGTGCTCTTTTGACTTTTTCATAACCTACTGGAGATAAACATCCTTAAAACAGACCCTCCAGCACTTTCAGAAGCCAGGCATCCATCTATAATTAACAGTGTTTTCTCCTTCTTCTCAGAGTTTTGACCTATCTTCTGTGTGGATTTCAATAATACTGTTTATTAGCCTCTTTATTATGTCTAATATGTCAGCCAGTCTGTCACAAACACAGCTTAAAATGCAATAATCAGGAAAAGAAAGTCAGTAGCTTTATCAAGCAATAACTCCCCAGTCACAGCCTGATCTGTGCATACATTATTTCCTCATGCAATCCAAAACAAGGAGATTGGCAAGGAGAACTTGTCAGATGTTGCCAGAAACACTTAACACATACTATAATACAGTGCATTAATTAATGTTTAAAGCTTGGCAAAGATTTAAATGAGTGAGAACTGCCAACTAAAGGTGAGATGGATGTGAGAATTACACACCTGAATGCTGTTTTGTTTTTTTCCCTTATGGAGGAGAAGATCCCAATCTGCAATTGGGAACAGACAAGGTTTTGTACGAGTGGGCTCAAAGAACATTTTTGGACTTTGTGGTGAAGGGGTTGGAGCACAAATCTGATGAGGGGCAGCTGAGGGACCTGGGGGTGTTAATTTGGAGAAAAGGAGGTTCAAGAGGGACCTTCTCCCTCTCTATAGCCACCTGACTGGGCTCTTCTCCCAAGTAACCAGTAACAGGATGAGAGCAAAGGCCTCAAGCTGCACCAGAGGAGGTTTAGGTTGGATATCAGGAAAAATTTCTTTCATGGAAAGGGTGGCCAGGCAACTGGAATGATCTGCCCAGGGAAGTGGTGGAATCACCAATCCTGGAAGTGTCCAGGCCTCGAGGACATGGTTTAGAGGTGAGCATTTCAGTGCTGGGTTAATGGTTGGACTCAATGATCTTAAAGGCCTTTTCCAACCTAAATGATCCTGTGATTCTGTGATTTCCTAGAGACCTGTGTCCTTCTTCTCCTGGTGATTGCTGTAGTCCCTCATTTGATACTCCCTGGCTCTTGTATGAATCCCCCTAATTGGGGACACAAGAAGGAGTATAAATGGTGCAAATACAAGCCACAGGGGTCACTTAATAACAAATATTTTGCCTCTCATAATTACCTGTTAACCAATAGATTACCAGTGCAGAAATACTGAGTTCTGCCACAGTGGGGCAATAATTTGGCTCTTTCTCCCACACACTCAATCTGATTTTCACCAAAACTACAAAATGTTTTGTCATCTTAACTTAATGGCTTGCAGGAGAATTTGTCCAACAGATTTAAGAGATACGAGAGAAAATGTTTGACTGTGAGATGGGTCATACCAGACTCATTTATTTTGGAAGGCAGGCTAACAAAAATAAATACCACTTGCTTCTGATGGAATACAATGCTGGGATTCTGATATCCAATTTATATATTAGGGCAGAAATCCAAGTGAAAACGGGGGGAAGGGGGAGGATGGGTAAAAAGGACTGGTGAAAAAAACCTGAAGCATCCTGGCAGGTGATTTTTTTTCAGCTGGCAATGCTCTAAGGCACAAATTTAAGTATGACCTGATTGAGTTTGTCTACTTTTATTGCACACAGGGTGTTGAGACAGGCTTATAATCCAAAACTTTACTAGTCAAGCCCATAGCTGTTGGAGGATATTGCTTCCTACCAAGGCCCACACTGACAGCAGGATCTGGGCTTGCAGGGCCTTTGAGGGTCACAGTGTGAGGGCAATAGTGTGAAACCCCCAAGGGAAAGATTAGTGCCACCAGATCTCTGGAAAAAACTGTCAGAGAAGCACAGCTGGAAGGGTACAGAGCCACAAGCAGAGGAGGGGCTGCAAAATCCCAAGTGAAAAGCCTACAGGAGTTAATTCCCCTGAGGAACTCTGCAACACATGGAATTGTCAACATTTAACTTGCCATTTGTGGAGGTTGCTGGGAGCACTTCAGGGTATGAGAATCAGTAAACAAGCCCAAACTCTATTATTGCCTCGTCTGGTATTGTCTGCTCCCCAGCAGCATAAATTAGTGTCAGGAACAGAGAGGGCACCACAGATGTGAGAGCCTGAGAGCACAGAGATCCCTCCTTCCTTGAGCACTGATTCCAAGGGCCAGTGGGATCCTGGGGGGCATCAGGAAAAGAGTTCCCAGCAGGTCAGGGAGGGGATCCTGCCCCTCTGCCCAGCCCTGGGAGGCACATCTGCAGGGCTGGGTCCAGCTCAGGGTCCTCAGGACAGCAGGGACAGGGAGCTGCTGGAAGATGATTCTCCTGTGGAGATGCTGAAGGGATGGAGCATCTCTGGGAGCAGGAAAGGCTGAGGGAGCTGGGGCTGTTCAGCCTCCAGAGCAGACACTGAGAGGGGACCTCCCCCAGGTCTGTAGGGTCTGCAGGGAGGGGGCAGAGGATGGACCAGGCTCTGCTCGGGGGGGCCCAGCAATGGCACAAGAGGAACGGGCAGGAACTGATGCCCAGGAAGTTCCAGCTGGACATGAGGAAGAACTTCTTTGCTGGGCGGTGACCCAGCACTGAACAGAGACCAGAGAGGGTGTGGAGTCTCCTCACTGGAGGTATTCCAGAACCACCTGGACAAAATCCTGTGTCTGGGATGACCCTGCTTGAGCAGCAAGTTGGGACCAGAGGACCCACTGTGGTCCACTCCAACCTGACCCATCCTGTGAAACTCAGCAACTCAAACATCTTAGAGGGCACGAGTGCCCTGACAGCACAGTGGGTTTGGTCAGCTCTATATCATTCCCCTCCCTCAGCCCCTTCAGTTTTAGCTGTGTCCCTGTGACGTGGTCACAGCTTTGGGGCAGCATCCAGCTCAGCATCTGCTTGCCAGGTGGCAACAAAACCCCTTGTACACGAGCCATGAAGAAATATATAATGTGTATTGGGGGAAAATGCTTTTTCTCCCAAATGAACCATCCCACCCCATCCATGAATGGGAACATGAGGTGTGGGCTGCTGGAAGCACTCTTGACTGGAGGTGTAAGAGCAGATGATCCCAGACACGTAGATGATGAACAGGTGGCAAATGAGCAAGTCTGGTGTCAAAGGTTTGCACATCTCACCTCCCCTCTCAGCTGACAGGACCTGGTGGGGTTAAACCTGGGGCATCTTGTGGTAAAGTCATTTAAATGGGTGTCGAGTGAAAGCAAGTCCCCAGCTCATGTATCACAGATGGAATTATTCCATTTCAGCTCAGCTGAGGGTCATGTTGGAAAATAAATGAGGGATGACCTCAAGGTGTCAGTCACAGGGACTCCCTCGCTCCTTTTGGTCACCTGCTGGAGTACATGATGTTTGGGCCTGGTTGTATGAGACCAGACACTCCTCTGGTGCGAATTTTCATCTTCTATGCAAGTTATGTGACTTCCGTGGCCAGGCAATGCCCCCAGAAGCTCTGCAGCTCAAATCTGGGCAGTTGCAGGGCAGGACACAGCCACAGTCCACCCTGTCTAGAAAAATCAGGTGATCCCAGTGAAGCACTAAACTACTAATGGGCCTCCCTACTAAATCCATGAGCATTTATGTCTCAATTAGACTGGTCCTTTCCTCTGCCAGGTCAATAAGACACCTGCAGTATTTCATTTATGGCAGGGAAAATATATGAAAGCGCAAACAGCCTTGCATGAGAACTTTCTAATGAGAAGAGCCTCATGAAGGATAAGGGGGTCATTTTAAACTATCAGGAATATGAAATTCCTGACAGATCAGTTAATGTGAGGGAAAGCTGGAGAAAAAAAAAAAAGAAAGAAAAACCAGGATTTGACAACCAGAAAATACTAGGAGGAAGCTGGTGAAGGGTCTAGAAAACATGTCCTGTGAGGAGCAGCTGAGGGAGCTGGGGGGTTTATCTGGAGAAGAGGAGGCTCAGGGGGGACCTCATTGCTCTCCCCAACTCCCTGAAAGGAGGGGGGGTCAGGCTCTGCTGCCATGTCCCAAGGGAAAGGACAAGAGGAAATGGCCTTAAACTTCACCAGGAAAGGTTCAGATTGGAGATTAGGAAAAAAATTTCTCTGTCGGAGTGGTCAGGCATTGGAATCAGTGTCCCAGGGAGGTGGTGGAGTCCCTGTCTCTGGGAGTGTTCCAGAGGTGTCTGGATGTGTCCCTTGGGGCCATGGATTAGGGGTGATTGTGGTGGTGCTGGGTGAGTGTGGCACTGGATGATCCTGAGGGTCTCTTCCAGCCTTGGTGATTCTGTGAATGCATTTTTTGTGTTTGAAGCAGAAGGAAAACCAGCCAAAATCTTCATACCTGTGACCTCGTGTGATGGGCTGTGACCTCTTGCAGGGAGCCCTGTGGCCAGGAGGACTCTCCTGTGGATTCAGAAAGTCTTTCCAGAGGAGACACAGTCCTGCCAAGTCACAGGGATAACCAGCAGTTCATCCCCTGTATCTATATCCCATCCAACCATTTCCCATTCTGCTGCTTTATTAATCCCTGAGAGTGCATCAAGGCTTTGTCTTGGATCCCTTCCCGAGAAGGAAGCTGCCTGCCAAGAGGATCTCCACACATATGGGCCTCCTGTCCCCTCACACTCACACACACGTGTTCCCACATGTCCCATGAATCAAAAAGCCTGGAAAAGAGTGGGCAGCTTCTGTGGAGGTTACTGCACTTGTTGAAGTTAAAATTACAGATTTCTTTAAAAAGAATCTACAGTTGAATTTAAATTCCATTTCCTCTGGCAGCAAAGTTAATGGGGTGGTTTATTTTTCTCCTCACAGAGCTGTAGGTTTCTTACAGTCAGCAAACAGGAGTCAGGTTGCCAGGTAAATTGTTTTCTCACTCATCCAGCTCTCCCACATTCCCACAGATCTCAAGCACAGGAAAGGACAAGGTAGAATTCATCAATGGGTCCCTTTTTGGGGCACTTTTTTAGCTCTTGCTAAATTCCTGCATGTAAATCTATAACTCCAGTCATGGGCTGTATCTTTTCTCTCACCACCAGAAGCAAAGTAGAGATTTTGTGATTTTATATTCACATTTTACTCCAGGACTAGTGTTGAATTATTCTACAGTTACTCAAAGACACACATGCACAAAGCTCACAACTAATTACATTTGCTCTTGATCGTCAAAAATTCTGAGGGAGCAACAGAGGAGCCTGGATAGGTTTGAGTGATTTCTTAAGGATATTTTAGTGCAAAACATTTTCTAGTGAAATCTATCATATTTGGGACCAGCTGAAAAAGCTTTCTTTGTACCACAAGAACTTTTGAGATTTCAAAAGTCCTGTCTGTCCTCTGTCAAATACAGTGTAGAAATACAAAAAAGCCACCCAAAAATGAAAAAGCTGACTTGAGTCACATTATGTTGTTTCAGAGTTATAAGAATAGATTTTTCCTTAATATTCTTGTCTTTTCTATTTTTATGTTATTTTTTTAGTTACTGCTTGAAACTTTTTTAAGGGAAAAAAAATCAGGATAATCACTATGATCCCAAAAATGAAGTTTTATAGATCAAAATAGTAAAATGCTATTTTTTTATTTGCCCAGAGAGCTTGTGCAACAGCCCCATCCCTGGAAGTGTCCAAGGCCAGGTTGGATGGAGCTCTGAGCAACCTGGGCTAGTGGAAAGTGTCCCTGCCCATGGCAGGGGGGTGGAACTGGGTGATCTTAATGTCCCTTCCAACCCAAACCATTCTATGATTCTGTGACCAATAAAGTACTGACAATTTTGAAAGCTTTTCCACTACATTTCCAGTCAGGCTACTCAGTACCACCATATCTGCTTTCAAATGGGCTCAGATTTTTTGGGGGGAAAGAATCCCCAAATAAACAAAAACGAAAAAGGAAATAAGAATTGTTTAATGAACTGCTGGCAAATTCTATTCGAGGTATTCAAATCCCAACATCCCATTCTTTTCTCCATCACGTCACATCAATATTCTGCAGGCAAACCCACCTGTTTCCACAGAGCCCTACAAAGACTTTCTGTGGGAGTCAGCTGAACTGTGGGCATATAGAAACCAGACCAGAAATGCAGAAAATATGGGATACAAACAGCCAAGCCAGCAGGAGGTAACTCTGGGAGTTGAAACTTTTTCCAGAGTGTTGTCAGGAAAGCGTGTTTGCCTCAGGAGTCTTTAGAGAAGTCCAGGAATAATCTGTCCCCCAGACCCAGGTGGAATTTAGAGCAGATCCATATCATAGGCTCGGTCTGATTTGGGGAAATACACTTTCAGCTGAAATTGAGACCAAGTGTGAGTGGTTATTTCAGGCTGAGAGGGTCAAAATGTGAGGCAATGTCACACATTCTCTGCCTCATTGCAGGGCAATGTGATTTTAATCAAATGCATCCACTGTTCCAGCACTCTGCCAGATCCCAAGCTGAAAATTTGGGAGTACCTGTCTAATGATTGAGGACAGAAATGAATTCACAAGTTCTGTGCCTTGCAGTGCAACAAAAAAAATACCACCCAGCGTGACAGATGACAAAAATATTCCCTAATTCCCTTCACAACAACCGGGGAGTGAAAAACCTTCCTTCCTCTGTTCATTCCCAGAATGTGAAATGACAATGGAGGATTTTTGCTGCCACGCTCCAGGCAAATTTAAAAGAGAAAGTCTGCGTGTTTCCCTTGGGAAAGAATACACAATTTCCAGTCAGATCGCATTGGCACAGGCCAGGGGAGTCTGGGAGCAGGGCACACAGGCACAAGGTTAGAGAACAAAATTCAAATGAAATGCAAAGTGAGGAGAGGATGGAGGGGCCAGTTAGAAGGAAAGACTGTATAAGCAGGGAATGTACCTTCAAAAACAGGCTGTGCTTTCTGCTTTATGGCTGTGTGGCAGCTGCTTTCCTTCCCCTCTTGAGTGCAGCAGGCTGGAAGTGGTGGAGGAGGAATTCTGAACCCCAGGAGCTGGCAGGAGTCCCCAGCTCTTTGCAACAAGGAGTGAAAAGAGCAGGTCGTTAAACATCATTCAGAATTGCCACTGATGAGAAAGGAAACGTTTCTGGTTTGTGTTTTGTGCTCTTGCAGGGGTGCAAGTCCAGATCAGAGACAGGGTGAAGGAGGTTAACAAAATCCTGTGACATTGATGCCTGATATGAGAAAATTCATGACACTGGGACAATGGGAATAAGGAATAGAATACACTTCTAAAACATCTCCTGGCAAAGCAGGCCCACCTAAAATATGCCTGTTGGTTTATCCCATGTCTGTAGCACAGCTGAATATCATCATTCTTTGCAATGACTGGACCCAGTTTTGATAGGATCCTGTGGGTATTTTGCATGTAAAGTCAAAAAATAAATAAATAAGTAAAAGAACAACTGATGAGGAGGAAAAAAGATTTTGTTACCAGCTGCACGGGTTTTTCCAATACTTTCCTAAGAAAAGAAGGTTTATGCAATTATGCAATCTGTCTACCCATCTTGTCCTTCTCTCCAATTGTTTTTGAACCTTTCCCATGAGATCATCATATTTGGAAACACTGGGCAGTGCTGGGCACTGTATCTCTTGCTGCAGGAGAAGGAAATCAGAGGCACCTGTAACACATACACATTGTTTTCATCAGGTTAGACATAACCACAGTTTTGCTGCCATCAAAACTCTTCTCAACACCATCTCACCAAGTGTTCCAAGAGTTTGTTGTCAGCTCTTGACCCACCTACACAGTGCTCTGCCAATGTTTTGCCAGCATATTATCCAGCAACACTATTCTGCAAGGCTAGGAAGAAAGATCCCTGATGTTACTTCTGGCACTTTGAGCTGAAAAATTACAAGAAAAGTAACATTTACTTCTTATTTTCTCTGCATGTGTCCCAGGGAAGTTCTGAGCCAAGAGGTACACGGTGAACAATCCACTGCAGAAGGGTCAGAAGCTGCTCTGCAGAGTTTGGCCTCTGGATCCAGGATTGCTCCCCGGAGCAGTGAAGCAGAGCTGGTCTCAGAAGTGAGTAACTGAAAGGACATAATTCAGACTTGCCTTTGCAACACAAGAAGAAATATGCCCATGAACAACCACAGAGTCGCGACAATCACGTGCTGCAGAACATCATGATGCCCACGAGAGAGGACAAGGGCAATGGCAGGTCATTTTTTGGGTGCTCTGAAAGGACCAAATTGCTGCTGCAGACCTCACTGCAGGCATTTTGTGGTTGTGGTTTAGCCTTAAGCTCTGCCATCCCCGTGCTGTTTTACAGACCACATGCACAAACACAACAAATCATGTCAAAGCAGCCCTTGCAAGAAAAGATGATCCATCCAACAGCTAAGTCATAAAGTCCCAAAATACACCGTTACACAATTTGTCAACAAATATTTACCTCAGTGGCTACTGAAACAAAGGAACTGGTGGCCTCTTTTCTCAAGGGAAATGGATTATTTTTTCCTATTGCATCTCCATATTAATGTATTGGAAGAGGTTTCCAGCAGAGATGTCCTGCTGAGCAGGTGAGAACTAAAGGTTTTGCTTCCAAGAGCCTGTGCCGGAGGGGAGAGGTTGGTGGGATTTGACTCATTTGCTTGGGAGAGGGTACAAACCTGCAGCTCCCCAGGGACTATTTTTTTCCTGCCAGCCTGCAATCTGTGTTAATTTCTTTAAGTGTGATATAAAAAATACAGCCAATATGCAATATCTGCTGGAGTGATGGTAGGAACAAGCAGGAGACCTGCTGGGATTTACAAATCGTCTGTGACAAGTGAACACAGCACCATGTTTCATGGAAACAGTGGATTGGACACTTGCCTGATTCAGCAAAGAAGCTGTCTTTACAATTTGCATTTCACTTCAATTTTATCTGTCCCCTAGTTTTATTTCCGAGAATTTGGTTTTCATTAGGTTGGGTTGGTTGGGTTTTTTTCCACCCTCTCCAAACTTTCATTCCCCTTGAAATAATTTTTTAAACTAGATTTATTTTTTTTTTAATTTACCGGTTGTCAAGCATAAAAACTAATTTGATTCATCATGGAGAGTAATCGTGATCCAGAACAAAGCTGAAGGATTCAATCAGCAGTGAAAGCTGACCAGCCAGTCTTCAATTCACATTAAAAAAAAACCCCATGAAACTTTCCAATCCACTGAAAGTAAAACTGGCATTTGGGCATGGAAGGCACGCAAGCAAGGTCCTATTTTTAAAAGAAATTATCACGAGTCAAAATCTTGGGGAAAAAAAAATAAAATAAAATATTGCTTGTGAAAGTCAGATCCAGGGGAAAAAAACCCAAGCCCACGATAAATTCCATCTGGGGATCCTGAAAAAGAAGAGGGGGTGGTGGGCAAGGGCAAATGTTTTGCAAATTATTCCAACTCTTGGCCAAACTCTTTCTATAGGGGTGGCCTCTGTCTCCATATTCCTTCATGATTAGGGCTGCATTTTCCAGAGGTATTAACCTAATGGTAAAGTTTTGTGGCTGCTTTTCCTTGCTGGAATGTTGGCAGAGCAGGTTTGGAGGACTGATGGATGTTCTGTTTGCTCCTAGAATGCACTCCCTTGGGAATGCAGATTTTTCATAATTCACAGACCCATCTTAAACACCACAGATCCCCGTTGTGTTACTGTTCAACACAGTAACTGACTGGAGGAAGAGATCATAGAATCATGGAATACTTTGGGTTGGAAGGAACCTTAAGGATCATTCACTTCCAACACCCTGCTGTGGGCAGGGACACCTTCCACTAGCCCAGGTTGCTCCAAGCCCTGTCCAACCTGGTCCTGAACACTTCCAGGGATGAAGAGTACGTAAATTCTCTGGGCAACCTATGCCAGGGCCTCACCACCCGCACAGTAAAAAATTTCTTCCCAATATCCCATCTAACCCTGCCCTCTGTCAGTGTGAACACATCCTCCCTTGTCCTGTCACACCAGGCCCTTGAAAATAGTCTCTCTCCATCTTTCTTGTAGCTCCTGCAGATCCTGGAAGGCCACAGTAAGGTTCCAAATGGGAAACCACCCCCTGCCCTCACCCTCCCTCTGAGCACCCCCAGTGCCCAGGGATAAGGGGAGTTGTTGCAGTGTCCTGGGCAGGGACAGGGGTTAGACCGGGTGATCCTTGAGGGTCCCTCCCAACTCAGGATATTCTGTGATTCCCTGATTATTTCTGCTGCCAACACCAGCCTTGCTCCTGAGACGGACCCGGAACAGAGGAGCAGGATTGGAAAACTCAGCCTCTTTTCTGACCAGGTTGTGCCGACCCAGCCATAAGGGAAAGGGAGCAGCCGAGAGTGGTAAATGCTTGTGGTGGGAAGCACCACAAGCTGACGAGAGTCAGAGAGTCCACAAAGCATGGGAATTGTTTGTTAAATATGTATTAACTTTTATTAATAGATTTTATTAATAATATTATTAAATATATTGCATATATTTATAGTTCATTGTTATATATTACAAATTATTATATAATACATTTATCTAGTATATTGAATATATCACATTGAATTAAATTTATCAAAAGAAAGAAAGAGAGAAAGAGAGAAAGGGAGAATGGAAAAAAAGAGAAAAAATAAAGAGAGAAAGAGAAAAAGAGAGAGAGAAAGGAAAAAAGAAAAAAGAAAAAAGAAAAAAAAAGAAAAAAAAGAAAAATAAAAAGAAAAAAGAAAAAGAAAAAAGAAAGATTAAAAAAAGAAAAAAGAAAAAAGAAAAAATAAAAAAAGAAAAAAGAAAAAAGAAAAAAGAAAAACGAAAAAAGAAAAAAGGAAAAAAGAAAGAAGAAAAAAGAAAGAAAGAAGGGAAGAAAGAAGGAAAGAAAGGAGGAAAGGAAGGAGGGAAGGAAGGAGGTAGAAAAATATATTACCAGAAGGAGGTGTTGATCCAGCTGATGGATGTTAATCCTGGTCCCAACGTCGATCCATATGATGAGATGGTTGATCCTTGTCCCAGCGTCGATCTCTATGATGGGATCATTGATCCTTGTCCCAGCGTCGATCTCTATGATGGGATCGTTGATCCTTGTCCCAGCGTCGATCCACAGGATGGGATGGTTGATCCTTGTCCCAGCGTCGATCCACAGGATGGGATGGTTGATCCTTGTCCCAGCATCAATCCACAGGATGGGATGGTTGATCCTTGTCCCAGCGTCGATCCACAGGATGGGATGGTTGATCCATGTCCCAGCATCAATCCACAGGATGGGATGGTTGATCCTTGTCCCAGCGTCGATCCACAGGATGGGATGGTTAATCCATGTCCCAGCATC
>NW_016690210.1:741165-757324 GCF_001604755.1 Lepidothrix coronata | reverse complement strand
AGGCCACAAGTGCCGGGGCTGCCCCGGCACTTGTGGCCTTGCAGCCCCTGCTGTGCCCGGAGCCCTTCAGGGCTTTGGCCACGGTCCCACACGACCCCCGCTCTCCACAGGGCACGGCCTGGGCTTTGTAGGCTGGGCTGGCCGGGGTAGCAGGAATTGGCCCCATGGACATGCACCTGGGTCGGGGTAGGCTCAGTGTCAGGAAACCATCAAGGCTGGAAGAGGCTTTCTGCAAATGGAGTCCTGAATCAAGGGCAGGAATAACATTTGACATCTCTTTTGGCCCATTGTGTCAGACACTGATCAGTGACCTTTGGGGATAGTCTCCATCTCCTGACTCTGTGGGGCTGCCAGCTCACACATTTCTAGGAGAGAGGTTGCTGCTTCTCACCACTCAGTCCAGCAGGACACCCTGCTCGGCCAATCCCCCTCAGCAGAAGGGGAAGCCACGGCCCTGCTGAGCTCCTTTGTGCAGGTCCTGCATTTAATAAAATGCCTTGGAAAGTACCATCCCCCTGGCTTCAGATGTGTGCCATGTCCTCCTGATGCATGGGACACGTGTGGGTGCATTCCCTCTGCTGTCCCCTCCATATTTCAGCCCCCGTGACCTTACGAGTGGATCCCAATGGATGACACAGCCAAGGAGGGCCAAGTTTTTGGGCAGCTGCCACCACTCCCTCTTCCTTTTCAAACCCAGCTGGATCCCTTTGCTCTTCCTTCCTCTCATCCTAACTTTTGACCTAACATTAAAAAGCTGCTCAGAAGCCAGAAGTCCATTCTGCTTTGTGAGTTTGTTTTCCCTTGATGCCAGAGGGCTGTAAAGTGGCACAAGTTATAGGCTGCAGACTGATTTCCTCTGGAGCACTGTGTCTGTGAATCAGAGAAATTCCACTTTGAACTTGGATATTAGAGTTGTGATTGTGGCTCTTACTTACTAATTCCCCACCTCCCTGCAGAACTGTGCTTTGTCACAGTGGGACCTTGCATTAATCACTGCTGTATTTCACCTGGAGCCTCATTTAACAGGGTTTTGTCGAATAAGTCAGAAAGCAAAACCCACTTAGCTTTCCAATTACAAAATGCCTGGATGACGTGCATGCCAGTGTGCACTTCCCTGCCTTTCTTCCCTCTTTTTTTTTTTTTAGCGTGGCTTTTGGGTTTTTCACAGCACTTAATTTGCCTTCGTCTGGAGAGATGCTAATTGTCAATAATCATTGCTTGTCCACATGATTGAGCAAGGANTTCACAGCACTTAATTTGCCTTCGTCTGGAGAGATGCTAATTGTCAATAATCATTGCTTGTCCACATGATTGAGCAAGGAGAGGCACACAGGACGTGCATGCCAGTGTGCACTTCCCTGCCTTTCTTCCCTCTTTTTTTTTTTTTAGTGTGGCTTTTGGGTTTTTCACAGCACTTAATTTGCCTTCGTCTGGAGAGATGCTAATTGTCAATAATCATTGCTTGTCCACATGATTGAGCAAGGAGAGGCACACAGGACGCTGTTGAGGAGCCCGGGGCCTTGGCAGAAGAACTCCAGGCATCCTTTACTGAGGAGAGAAGAGCTCATGTTGCTGTAATATTTGGTTTGTTTCCATTCCCTCATTGATCTGAAATGCTTGCTGAGCAGAGCTCTTACCTGTCCTGGAGGCTGGAATCAGTTCATTTTCATCTCTTAACTCTCTGTCTTGCAATTCTCTGCTGTGGGATCTGTGTTGGGCATTAGGACACCAGGAAATCAAAGTGGTGTTCACAGGTGCCATCAAGCTTCAGATTTTGCTTGATTGATTGCTTGTGGCTGACACTGCTCTGCTTTGGTGAGACCTTCCCCCTGCAGAGCTGCTCCAACCCTGGGGAACAGCACAGCAAGGACATGGAGCTGCTGGAGAGAGTCCAGAGGAGGCATCAAGAGGATGCCAGGGCTGGAGCAGCTCTGCTGGGAGGAAAGGCTGGGAGAGCTGGGATTGTTCAGCTGGAGAAGAGAAGCTTTGGGGTGACCTGATTGTGGCCTTGCAGGACCTGAAAGAGCTCCAAGAAAGATGGAGAGAGACTATTTCCAAGGGGTTGGAGTGACAGGAAAAGGGGGAAGGCTTCAAACTGACAGAGAGTAGGGTTAGGTGGGATATTGGGAAGCAATTCTTGGCTGTGAGGGTGGGGAGGCCCTGGCACAGGTTTCCCAGAGAAGCTGTGGCTGCCCCTGGATCCCTGGAAGTGTCCAAGGCCAGGTTGGACGGGGCTTGGAGCAACTTGGGCTAGTGGAAAGTGTCCCTGCCCCTGGCAGGGGGTGGAACTGGACAATCATTAAGGTCCCTTCCAACCCAAACCATTCAGTGACTCTATAATTCCATGACACTATCACAGCCCAGGCAGCATCAATTCCATTGATCACAACAGAGTAGAGCTTTCCTTTGCAGTGTTATTTGTAAGAAATCACAGATTTTGGGTAGTAAATTCACTCCTCTGTCCTGGACAGAAATTCCTTCTGCAAAAAAGGGTTAATGATGGAAAATCAGACCTGAAACTTCTCCGATGTAGAAACACTTTGGGAATTACAGGGCATTTGGGGTCGGAGTCCCTGCTGCAGCTGAGGTCTGCTGGGGCTGGGGTTGCCAGGAAGCCAATTAGGAAGGATTTGTGTCTGGTTGCAGCAGCCTGGGGATTGCTCTAACCTGAGCTCAGCTGGCTCTGCTTCCCCTGGGAGAGCCTTCCCGTGCTGGATGGTGCCAACACACGTGTGCTGCCCATGCTCCTTCTCACCTCCTTCCCAGCTGTCTGGGCAGAGCTTAAAGAGACACAGGGAGTGGGAAAGGGTTTGCCAGAACAAAGCATTTTCTGGCTATGTGCGTTTGCCACCAAGAGTCAGACTAATCCTTGATGTGTGTCCTGCATAGTCATTTGGGAATACACGGGAATTTGGCAAGTTTGGGTTTATTTCCTGAGACCTCTATGACTCAAGGCATCTACAGTGATATTGTTTTTAAGGCCTGCTCAACCCCAGACCTTTGAGCTTTGCAGTGAAACCATGAAGGCCTCGAGGATGACTGAAGAACATGGATTTAGGCAAACATTCAGGATTTGTGTGCATTTTTTAAGTAAAGCTCATCTGGCACCACATCAAACAAGGCAACATCCCTGAACTAGTAGTTTGTGTGATATATTATGGTTTTCAGCTTATCTTGTTTGTGGTTTTGGCTCTTATTAAATGTCTCCTTGGCAGACAAATATCAACATCAGCATCCATTCCTGTTTGCCTTGAAATGAAGATTGAGTAGCACACCATGGAATAATACAGGAGTACAACAAAGCAAAGTGCTTCTCCAAAATAAAGAATACTGTAAAGAAAGTAGAAGGGTATTTGAAAACCATAAGAAATAAGGATTACAAAGGCAAACAAACACTCTGATATTTAGGAATAAACCAAATTCCAGAGCATCAGCAAAAGTAGCTATAAATGATCTGCAGGAAGGTGTTATTAACATTTAGAACTTATGGTTGATAATTCAAAGGTTGACTGCATAAGTGCTGCACATCAAGATACATAATTAGGTGTCATAATTGAGGGTTTAACTGATTGTCACAGGCAGGAAACACGACTGAAATGGAGTTACTCTCATACTGGGGGCTCCTCTGCTCTCTAGACTCAGTTTTTCTGGCTTTGCTTCCTACCTGTAGTGAAATTCTAGGTTTGGGTTTGGTTTAACTCCTGGTTTTAGACCTTCCCACACCCCTTCACGAATAGAAGTACTTTGCATGACCTTCTGGAGTATCTGGATATAAGGAAGAAAGAAGAACTCTAAAAACCATTTCAGGGTAGACCAGGATGGCACAGGGGTTGTACAAAAATTGGAGAAGAGGAAAGACAAACTCAGTCCTGAAGATGGTGGGAAGAAAATACTATTTGAATGCTATAAAACAAACCATTACTGTAGCCTTTGCATTTCTTCTGAATTTACATGTTTTCATTGAAAGTTTAGGTCCACCCCAAGGACAGTTCTTTATAAATCATTAATGTTTTTTGTTGCTACGTGTGGATAAATGTTTTGTGCAAATACAGTGAAAAGGGTGCAGCTCTGGGGAGGTGAATGTGGTGTGAAGCTGTAGCAGCATGTCCTTCCCTGCTGATTCAAGCAGGTTGTATCCATTAAATCCATTGCTGTATCCCTAAACTTCTACAAGAGCCAGGTCACACAAGGGAAATCAGATCACTTCAGTTATCAGCTTGGCAATACTTGTGTTGCTTTGTCTCCTTGGTTTAAGCAGAGCTAGGGGGCACACAGAATTATTGGACAGTGTGTATGGAATGCTGCATTCCTGCAGCACCTGGATCTCCTCTCTCCAGCAGGACACTGCCTGCTCTGTAACTCCCAGTCCTCTTAGGAAGGCGTTTGCAGTTGTGCAGACACAGAGCATGGATTTCCAAAGCCTGGCCTAATCCCTGTTTTGAGGCTGTGTCACACAGCCCCTGTGCAAACCCTCTGTTAAAGACACCTCTCCTTTATTAGTTTTGCTCTGATGTTCAGCTTATCCATCAGCTTCCTGGGATGAGCTAAATGAAAGTTCAGGACTGCTCACTCTGGGTGATTTATCTTTCAAGTGCCAGCTTTGGCCAAACCATCCTCAACAGCAACTTTTAGAAATCCTGAGCCTTTCCCAGTGCTGGCAATGCAGAGGTTTCAGGGAAAATATGTTCAGTTTTCCTCTCACCTTCACCCTGAAAGAGCACTCAGGGTTTGGTTCTGCTCAGCTCTGCTGCAGGAAAGTGGGATGTTTTCTCCCTCTTGGGTGTTTCTGGACCAAGATTAAATCAAGCAGGCAAAAAATAATATATTTTTGTCTCATATTTCTTATTCAATGCATATTTTTAGTTATAAACCTATCTGACATATAAAATCAAGCTACACCTAATTTGTCCTGGCTAAAAAAAAAGGCAGCACAACTTCCAATGGGCTGAAGAGAGTTCATGGAAAATCTGCCACATTCTCTGAACTTGGTATCCCTCCTCCCCCAGACCCTCTGCCTGCTGTAGCAACTTTATTTTAGGGGGAAACAAGTCAGATTTCCTTCTGCCAGTGGCACATCTCTGCTGTCCATCCCACCCCACTGACTGGAGCACTTTGACTGGATGTTCCCTCAGGAACCTGCCAAAACAAATCCCACCCTTAGCAAAGCCTTCAGCCATCTTTACTTATTGTTTTGCCTGTTTAGTTGTTGTTTTATCAGCTGTGAGGTCATGAACAGTGTTGGCCTGTTAAGGAGTTCAAACTCAAAGGGAAAAAATCAGCCCTCTGTGCCCAGCTTTCCTTATGATCCATGAAAAAGAACATCTCCCTCTTCCTGGCACTGCAGCTTGCTGCAGGGAGTTGTAGTTTTCCAATAAAAGCTGTGTCTCTGCTTGCTGGGCTGTGCACTGGGCTGTTTTTCCATGATACCATATTTCTCTGGGTGATCCAGGCTGATTTTAAGCAAAATTACTCAGTCCCCAAGTGTTCTTTCAGTTTAGGAAATGAAAGAAATAAATTGGTATTTTAGCTGCCTCCTCCAGACAAAATAAAGCCTTGCTGGGTTTGAACAATGAAGATTTGAGGCCTGTCCACCCTGGAACATTTTGTGCAAATCTATCCATTTGCCTGTGTCCTGGATAAATCCGAACCTGTGCCACATTTCTGGAGTTCCCAGAAGATTGTGTGGGTTTAGGGGAGTCACAACCTTTTGCACCCACCTTCCACAGAATTTGGGAGCCAGCACTGTGAGATCCTCCTGCTCCTTTACACCACTCTGATGGCACCAAACGGTCACAGGGATAAAAATCCAGCCCTTTCTCCAAGGGGACTTGGAGGTTGGCAAGGAGATAGAAACAGTCCACAGTCCAGCTGCCCTGAAGTCAGCAGGAATGAAACCATCATCTCCAGCTACTTTCAGCTTTCCCTCCAGCTCAGAAGGGTGAAACTTTGAGTTAAGTGAACATCAAGTGCCTTCACACATTTTTTCCCCCAAAAAATTGGAAGAAAATTTGTTTGCACTCCCTGAGAAATGCAAGAAATTAGGATTTAAAATGTAACTGTCTTTGAAATGTTTGAAAATGTAGGAAAACTGAAGGGTTGTCTGCATGCAAATTGTTTCTGTGTCTTCTGTTCTTCACCCCATTTTTGATTTCACAGGGGTCTTCTTATTTAGGAAGGGGGTCTTAATAAAGGTCTGTGTTGGGGCTTAAGCATTTTGTTGATTTGGCCACGGAATGTGAGTGGTTTACAACCATCAGCTGTGTCTCTGGAGTGTCTTCTCTCTTCAGGATAAAGGGTTTTTTCCCACAGCCACAGGGATTGGTTTTAATTACACCTGGGAATCCCATGAGGGGGGAGGAGATTTTCTATGAGGCTTCTGAAGATCATAATTGTTGATGGGATTTGTCTTGCCTGATTGCAAGGTAATGTCTCATGGAAGGCAATTATCTGAGTTCCTTCCATGAGAGAGAAACTGGCACTTCCACTGGGATTTCCTCTCATCTTTAAATGAAAAAATACATGAAACGAGTCACACTGTAAAGGTATTTCTACCTCTCTAATGCAACTGCAGGAGTTTTAGTCTGGGACTTCTGGAAGGGCAGAAACATTCCCAGCTTTACTTTGGAGTTTTGTTTTTACTCAAGTGTTATTTGGATTTGTTGGCTTAGGGGTTTCTTTTCTGTATAGAGAATGAGAGAAGAAAAAAACCACACTCTCCACTGGGAAAATTTGCAAATTTGAAATGGGGCCAATGAAAGATAAGAGCCATGGAAGCCTGCAGTACAACTGAATTGTGTTAATTTTCAGATGATTACGCACATTTCTTTAAATACTCCTGCAAACTTCTCCCTCCACCCAAAAATGAGTCTCTTTTCTTCCTTGGAATTTGCCAGAAAACAACAGCAAGAAAACAGCTGTAATCCTGAACTTCCTTAAGCTGTTCAAATCCACATCCGTTGTCTAGGGAGTCACCTCATTTCCTCCTAAAAATCTTCTGCATTACATCCAAGCCTTCTGGTCCAGTGTGAGAATTTGGTTCCTGAGTTACTTCAGAGCTGTCTGGCTCAGCCCCTGGTAATTTATAAGATGTTAACAGAAGGTCACACTTGAGTGAAATGGGAGTTCAATAGAAATTTAACCCAGCCACCTTTGCCCCTTTCTAAGCACAGGAGTCAGACCATGGGAGGGGCTGGAGAGAGAGAATCCACTGGCAGAGGCTGCAGGTTTGACCCGACACAGCCAAGAATCTGGGTGGCCTTTGGACGAGTCACATCTTTCTACTCCCAGACTTCCAGTCCCACTTTTCTGTTCAGACAGAGCCAGGTCTTGAACTCTGCTGCTCTGGAAAAGGCTGACAAACACCAGGGAGAGTCTGAAATCCCACATGTTTCCCAGGCAGCTCCCCCTCTCCAAGCACACCCATCTGAGTGGGTTTTTTTGCCAAAGCCCAGCCACGACTGAAGCCTTTTGTTTCACGTTGGTTTTCGTTTTAACATCTGAGCCAAGAGTGATGTGTTCATAAGAAATCTGGCTAATGATCCTTGATTGCCTGATCAATGACCCATCTCTGGCAGGTTGTGCAGGGTAACTTATCCCCTGGGATTTTCTGCTCGTGTACAAGTTGGGTCAATACATCCCAGCAGATTGCAAAAAGATTGCTGAACATGAGGCAAAATGACTTTTGATTGCCCTTCCTCTTTTTTTGCTTTATTGTACATTGCTGGCTTGATGAGGCTGCTTGCCCTTAAAGTGAACTCTGGATTGGTTTTACTTGAGCATGGGACCAGCTTGGAAATCAGCACTTTGAGCAGCAGTTCCACTGCAGCATCTCTCACACGGCTGGACCTGGAGAGGTGCTGCCATCTCCAGCAATCTGTTCCATCTCAGAGCACAGGGAAAGTCCCAGTTGCAGGTTTTACCCCCCCTAAGGTTTAGGAACTCTGGGTTTTCCTGAAGGCAGCGTGTGAGTGTGAAAAAGAGCACAAACATTGACTCTGAAAAGCCCAGAAATTCCAAATATTCGCCTGGTTAACACTGAGGTTGGTGCTGGAGGGGGATGTACTGATCCCTGAAATTGGGAAGAGTTCTGGGAGAAGTGCACCAGAGCAGAAGGGCTGGAAGTAAAGGCCTTTCTGAAAGGGGACTTTGAGAGATAGGTGTTACAAAACACAGAATTATAGAATCACAGAATGATTTGGGTTGGAAGGGACCTTAATGATCATCCAGTTCCAAGCCCCTGCCATGGGCAGGGGCACCTTCCACTAGACCAGGTTGCTCCAAGCCCCATCCAACCTGGCCTTGGACACTTCCAGAGATCCAGGGGCAGCCACAGCTTCTCTGGGCAGCCTGTGCCAGGGCCTCCCCACCCTCACAGGGAAGAATTTCTTCCTAATATCTAATCTAAACCTGCACTGTTTCAATTTAAAGCCATTGCCCCTTGTCTACATGTAGAAGAAAAGAGGTAGATCCATCAAAGCCAATACTGGGCATTCATGGAGCTTTTGTTGCCTGTCTCTGCCAGGTTTGCAGGGTTTACAGGTGTGTTTGGCTTTCTGTGACAAGATCTTGGTAGCCAGGGGTGCTACAGGAGTGGCCACTGTGCCAGGCACAGCCAGTTCCAGTGTTTCCAAAATGCACTCAGGACTGGCAAAAGCCCAACCCCTCAGCCAAGGTGGTGGAGCCTCTGGGAAAACTATTTCCAAGGGCATGGAGTGACAGGAAAAGGGGGAATGGTTTCAAACTGAGAGTTGGTTTAGATTAGATATTGGGAAGGAATTTTTCCCTGTGAGGGTGGGGAGGCCCTGGCACAGGTTGCCCAGAGAAGCTGTGGCTGCCCCTGGATCCCTGGAAGTGTCCAAGGCCAGGTTGGACGGGGCTTGGAGCAACCTGGGCTAGTGGAAGGTGTCAGGGGGTGGCACTGGATGATTTTCAAGATCCCTTCCATCCCAAAACATTCTGTGATTCTATGAAAACACATTTAGGAAAAGGGTAAAACCCAAGGTGCAGCAGCTGTGAGAGAGGAGTTAAAAGAGGTGTGAGAGAGGAGTTAGAAGAGGTGTGAGAAGAAATCCAGCAGCACAGGGCAGAGCAGCAGGAGGGGGAGTGGGAGAGGAGCTGGGTGGGTGGTTGGCAGCCAGACAAGGTCAACCACTACAACAGGTGATTGCTCTGCCTGGGAATTGCACTGCCAAGGTTCTTGTGTAACTGATGAGTTTGAACTCATCTCCTCTCTCATTTGTTGTGATTTTCCCCCCCTTCCTCCCCAGAAGCTCTGCAAAGTCTGTGAGATTCCTCTTGCCAAACCTATCTCAGTCTGCCAAACAATAAGGAAACTTAATCACCCTCAGCTCCCCTTCTCAGAGCCTGTACATGGTTACAGTCCTCTGGAGTGATGCATGGAAAGATGTTTTTTGCTGCTTTAATCTAGGGATCAAATCTGATTTTTAACAGAACAAATCCTTTGTGCTCATAACAAACTCACGTGTGTGAGGCAAAAGAATTCCCTGCTGTAAACTGCTCTTGATTTGGTTATTTTGGTTTTTGTTTTGTTTTGTTGGGGGGTTTTTTGTTGTTGTTGTTGGTTTTTTGTTTTGTTTTGGTTTGTTTTGTGTTTTAAATTCCATACTTAATTTCTGTCGATCCTTTTTTGGAAATGAATTACTGTAGAAATAATCTCACCATCTCAGGAGCCAACTTCGAAGGTGTCTTTTCTAATTAATGTTGTAATTTCTGTTTATTATTTGCTGAGGGGAGATTTTAAGGCAGGGGCCTGAGCTGTGCAAAGTCTCTGCAGGGCAGGGAGAAGGTGATGAATCCCATGTTGTTCCCACCTCATACCTGGATGGACAGCTTTGTTCCCTGATTGGCAACCTGAGGCTCAGCACTGCTCACAGTTTAGAACCTTTTGGAGGTTTTGGTGATTTTAGATCAAATATGAAAGCGGAAGGAAACATCAGCCTTGTCTGCAGATGTGTCCTGAGTACTATTAAACCCACTGCAGAGAAGAGAAGGAGTTTCTGAAAGGAGTGATGAGAAAAAAAGACGGGAGAGAGAGATTTTGGGAGCAGAGGAACAATTGAGGGAGGGAGGGAGTGGTGAAGGATTGCAATAATCTGCCTGAGCTTGCTTTCTTCACACATCCCCTGGTGAAAGCTGAAGGAAAACCTGCTTGTTTTCTACTATGATCATTTCTCCTTCAGCTGTACCTCGAGTGGCCACATGCAGGCACAGTGTTAAGGTGAGAGGGTGGAAGAAAGGATAATCCCCCCCAGGTCAACACACAGGCCCAGTTCTCCAGGGCCCATTTCGGAAGCAGGTTCTGATGTGATGCCGCCTGGACAGAAGCCAACACGACTCTCCTGGTTCACACTGGCTTCAGAAACACTCTGGGAGCTTCTGCCATTCCCTTGCTTGGGAGCAGAGATTTGTTGCAGTTGTAGACAGGTTGGGGTGGCTTTGAATCCAGAGTTTATGCTCCTTTGCTCTTCTCTCTACCTCCAAAATTTCTGTCCAGGAGAATGACAGGAATGCATCTTCTCTTCCTCTGCTGCTTCCTTCTGGGCTGTGCAGTCCTACTCTCTCCTCCATCCCTGCTCTCTTTTCCATCCCTGCTCCCTTATTCCCTTATCAAACTGCCAAGAAAAAGCCACTTACTCCCAGTTCTCCTTCTCAAGTTCCTGACTGCTGTGATTGCTCTGGGGCAGGACAAGCCTGGAGTGCTCTGGGATATTATCCATAGTCTCTGTTATACATCTGATTTTAGAGCAATTCAGCATCATGACTGCAAAGCAGCAAATCAAGAGTGCAAGGGAAGCAGTTGATCAGAAAGGCACAGCTCTCTCCTGTGTCAGGAAAGTCCTTTGCAGTGGCAAAGACCTGCTTCCTGCAGACTGGGATGGGCAACTGCATCAAAAATGCTTATGATCCTCTCTAACTTGGTGCTGTTCATTCCCTGCCAGGCCCCCAGTGACACCTCGGGGTCACCATGGGCCACTCAGAGTCCACAGGCTTGATTTGTGACTTATGAATTCTACAATCCGTGGCAAAATTCCTGACACTGACACCAAAGCTGATCACTGTGACAGAAATCAGAAACAGAGCCCTGAAGAACTGAACACAAAGGATGGAGCACTAAAGAGTTGTGAGGGACTTGTCAGAATGAAAGTGTTCGTGCAGTTCAACCATCCTGAATCATCTTCAGGCTCTGAAGGTGGTTGGAGCTCAATGGGATCTCTGTGGAACAACTACCCCTTGCCAGGACAGCTGAGCCGGTGGGCAATGCCACTGGCTGTGTGTGTCCCAGCCTTGGCCCTGCTCTTTCTCTGCTGTGTGTTGTTTCTCTCCTGTACTTTCTTCACGTGTAAAACTCTGAGGGTTGAATTTACCTCCTTTGTAAAGCTCAGTGAGATTTTGTGAATGTCAAAGGCCATACATGAGTGGTACAGCTCTTGAGAATCCCAGTGTTGTCTCTATTTCCATGTGGGATTTGTGGGTGGGCAGGAATTTCACAGAGAAAATATTAATCCCTCTTTGATTTTTTTTCCTTTTCTTCTTTTTCCTTCCCTTCTTTGTGTGTGTGTGTTCAGCTCCAAATTCAGAATGTGGAGGTAAACAGAGGGAAGAAATTCAGGCAGAGCCCCCATGGATTCAAAATATTCCTGACAGCCCTAAACTAATTTCTCCAAGCCAAGTCTGTTCTGCCTGTGATGATAATTGGTGAGTGATCTCTCACTGCCCTTATTTCAACCTACAAACATTTCACTGTATTTTCTCTCCCCTCTCCAGGGGAGAGAAAGGGATAAAGCAATTTGATGGGCACTTGGCATCCAGCCATGGTCAACCCACCACAGTGGCAAAGCTGAGTGTGGCTTCTCATGGTGTCATTCTGCAGGTGTCTCACACCAGGAATGGTGACTGTTCTTCCCAAAGAAGCCACACCTTGAAATGAAATCTTTCTCTAGGGTATTATCTTTAGAAATGGCCTCTGGAGTCAGAGATGTGGAGCTCTGGCATGTTGCAGAAATCAAGGGTGATCCTAAGAATTAACAGGAAGTTGATCATGGACTTCACCAAATAAAAAAGTTCTCACAAAATGCTTTAAAATTTTGGCAACATGTTGTGCCGTGAAGGAAGGACATAATAATGCTACCAGTGCTTTCCCCCCCCCCCCCAGAGGTTTATTAGTCCAACTTGGGTGTAATCAAAAGAAGGAGGAAGGAAAAGGGAAAGCACAGAGCACTGAAAAGGGAACCCAAGGCAAGAGAGTTAGAGAATCACAGAATGGTTTGGGTTGGAAGGGACCTTAATGATCATCCAGTTCCAAACCCTGCTGTGAACAGGGACACCTTCCACTAGACCAGGTTGTTCCAGCTTCCATCCAACCTGGCCTTGGACACTTCCAGGGATCCAGGGGCAGCCACAGCTTCTCTGGGAAACCTGGGCCAGGGCCTCACCACCCTCACAGGGAAGGATTTCTTCCTAATATCCAATCTAACCCTACTCTCTGTCAGTTTGAAGTCATTGCCCCTTGTCCTGTCCCTCCAGGCCCTTGCAAATAGTCTCTCTCCATCTTTCTTGGAGCTCCATAAGATCTGGGAAGGCCACAATGAGATCACCCCAAAGCTTCTCTTCTCCAGGCTGAACAATCCCAGCTCTCCCAGCCTTTCCTCCCAGCAGAGCTGCTCCATCCCTTGGATCCTCTTGGTGCCTCCTCTGGACTCTCTCCAGCAGCTCCACGTCCTTCCTGTGCTGGGGTTATGAAACGTTCTTACTTCTAATGCTCGATCAGAACTTGTTTTGTCCCCTGACTACAACCACTGCAGAAGTACCTCCTCAGGTTTGCAGCTCTCTTGGCCACAACAGCCCACACAAATCACCCCCAGCAGCTCACACAGCCCCTGCTCGTGCAGGGAAGTGCTCCAGGAGAAGTGGCAGTGTTGTGCTGTGACTTAGGGCGTTCAGGCTCCCCATGAGCTGTTTTGTCTTCTCTGATTTATCTGTTTCTCTGTTCCACCTGCAGTGCTTTCCTGCTGGCACTGACATCAGCAGCTGCTGGCAAGTGAGTAGAAGAAACCAAAAAGGCTCAAAGGCTCTGAGCACGCAGAGTTTGTGAGTAGCATAGCACTGGTTTCACAGCAATTCTTTCTCTTTGGGTCAAAGTGATAAATTACTTTTGGGAATAATATGCAATTTTTAAAGTGTTTTACTCTGCACACCAGTTTCAGACAGATGGTGACATTTTCCTTCATTGTACTTCTAATTTTCCTAAGGAATTGACTAACCAAGTAAAAAAGTCAAAGCAATTAAAGTGGGCTTGGGGCACAATTTTTTCTCACAAAAGAACATACCTGAAATCTCCTGACATATTGTTTATTTAAAAAGAAATTTGCATATGAAGGAAGAAGTTCTTATGCTTTTAACTGTATCAAACCAGTATTACCATCACAATAGAGATTAAAGAATCACAGAGCCATTTAGGTTGGAAAATACCTTTAATATCGAGTCCAACCCTTAAGCTAACACTACCAAGGCCGCCACTAAGCCCTGTCCTCAAGTGTCACATCCACACCTCTTTTAAATATCTCCAGAGATGGGGACTCCACCACCTCCTCGGGCAGCTCCTTCCAATGCCTGACAACCCTTTTCGTGAGGAAATTTTTCCTAACATCCAATCTAAACCGCCACAGAGAATTTCTCTTACGTAGCCATCCTTCTTGGGAGAGTCCAGGGGTTCTGATGTTACAGTGAAGTAGATAAACACACACATCCCATCCTATCCTGTGGCTTTGGGGGGGCAGGTCCTAAATCACTCACCCTGATTCCCTCCCTGGACACTTCCTAAATGTGAGAATTTATGACATTTATCGAGGCAAATGCACCAAAAGAAACATCAGGCACCAGCCCAACAGCTGGTGAGAGAAAGACAGGTTTGTGCCTGGGGAGTTCATCTGGTTCTGCAGTACTTTTCTGGAATATGTGCAGCTGCTGTAATTGGGAAAATGTGTCAGAAACGAGATTAAGTTGGTTTCCAATGGAAGATGCCACTGAGGTGGATATGGTGATAACAATTTAATGTGTGATACCCGTTGAGATCCACATTATTTTTACGGGATTTGAGTAACTTAGGCCAATTTCCCCCAGTAAACAAAACACAAGGGATGATACAGATGCCATAATGCTGCTGATCAAAGAGGGGTTTGAGTTGTAATTTTCCTCATGATTGTTGCATGTTGAGAAGGGCAAGAAAGCAATATAGACACAAAAACACAACACTGTGGTGATGGTGGGATGGGCACAAGTTATAAACCACTGAACTGAAATACTGGATAGATGTCATTTTCTACGGTGGTGTTTCCATTGATTTAAGGACTTGATGATCCTTGTGGGTCCTTTCCAACTCAGAATATTCTGTAATTCTGTGACTGTGAACTGTGCAAGAACGTGATACCTCCGTCCTCCCTGTTCTTGCAGAGCTTAATGACAGTGACAACAAAAACACTGTGGTAAAGGAACAAATGCTTTCAAACCTCAGATGCGAGGTGACAGCCTAATGAGACACTAGGGGTGAGCTGCTGGAACACCAGGCTGAAGCCTCAGGCTTTGTGTACAAGTTTCTTATGTGCCCCTGGCAGATCCTGTCCCCTCAGGCACTCTTTGTTCTCCTCCATGCTGTGCTTTCCACAAGCACCTGGGGTGTCCAGCACATCCCAGGCCTTAAACGTGAGTGAAGCCTGATGGGCACCTCCCACACAACTGAGAGTGCCCTCCCAAAATTTCCTCAGACATGAGACACCCACGTCTTCAAGTGCAGAGGGGACAAAGCTCACACAGCAACAAGTCATTTCCCCATTGCAATCTCAAGGCACAACACACATGGAGGATGTTACTGTTTCTTCCCACAACCCTGGGATGGAGGGATTTTATTCTGCCAGCTCAGTGCTAAAATTTTTCATCACTTCCACTGCCTCCAGCAGGGATCCATTGGATCAGGTATGAAGAGAAGAATACATCCATTGAGTTCATGACTTTGAGGGGCAGTCTGAGTTGAAACTGTGACAAATCTGCACTGTGTGCTGGTCTGTTGTTCACATCACTGCTCAAAGAACACTTGCCTTCAAAGAACTCTTCCTTCTGTGGCTGGAAAGCTGCCTGTTGGAAAAGGCCCTGGGGGTGCTGGTGACAGAGGCTGAACACGAGTCCAGGTGTGCCCAGATGGGCAGGAGGGCCAATGGCACCTGCCTTGGATCAGGAATAGTGTGGGCACAGGCCCAGGGAAGTGATTTCCCTCTGTGCTGGGCACTGCTGAGGCACTTCATGTCCTGGAGAGAACCAACTCTGTCCCTGGGACACCACTGACAGCAGTGACAGTGTTTAGGAATGGATGATTGAAAGGAAGATGCTCCAATGCTGCTGATCCGTGGCACTTTTTTCGTGATATCCTGGAGTAGAAATCGAGGTAGAATAATGAAATGTTTGCCCAGTTTAATCGCTCAGTGCTAAACCAGTGTTCTATGAGCCGTGTAAATCCGTGAGGGTTAGATAACACCGCGGGAGCTGGAGATGTTTGCGGGACGGAGATGCCATCTAGTGGGAACAGCGGCTGGGAGAGAGGAGGAAAGGAGAGTCCAGACACCGCATCCCCTCCCCACCGCACAGCTAAGCCCCGGGATAGAGAAATGCAGTGACACCGGACTGGATTCCCAAGTGCCAAAGCCTTGAATAACGTGGAAAAAAAGTCATAGAAAAAAATTTAGTTTATTCTTTCCTTGATTCCTGAACTGCTGGCAGTCGTACTGGTGTTACTCAGAGAGCTTGAAACCAGAGGCTGAGAGAGAGGTCCTGAAGCGGGAAGTCTTGGGCAAGCCCAGCATCAGACAGAGAGACACACAGAATCCCTGAGTTGGGAGGGACCCACAAGGATCATCCAGTTCAAACCCTGACCCTGCCCAGGACAGTCCAACAATCCCCCTCTGTCCCTCAGACCACTGTCCAAACGCTCCTGGAGCTCTGGCAGCCTTGGGGCCGTGCCCACTGCCCTGGGGAGCCTGGTCAGTGCCCACCACCCTCTGGGGGAAGAACCTTGTGAACTAAATAGTAACACCACCAGTGGGGAGGGGAGTTTCCCAGTTCTAGGTATTGACATTGAAAACAATAACATAAC
>NW_016690210.1:729563-739221 GCF_001604755.1 Lepidothrix coronata | reverse complement strand
CCTGTCCCAGCTCCAGCCCTTCCCTGGGTCCTGTCCCTGCTCCCAGCGAGCAGAGGTCGGAGCTGCCCTTCGGAAGAAGCTGCAGCCCCTGCTGAGCTCTGCCCTCAGTCTCCTCTGCTCCAGCTGAACACACGAAGAGCCTTCAGAGGATCCTCCTGTGGCTTCACCTCGAGACCATTCACCATTAGTTCTCTCCCTCCCTCTCCCATTTGTCCCTCTACTGAGAAGGAAAACAGGTTCCACAGGTGTTGTTTGAACCTGAATGCCTCAGGTACCCCATTTTCTCAGATAAGGTGACAGGAGCTGAATGTGCATTTCATGAAATGGGTTGAAGTGTGGAGATACTCGAGCTGGCTGGGAAGAAAGCACCTTCTGAACCTGAAGTGGAGGATTAGGGAGGGCTGATTTCATCCTCACACCAGTATCTCAGTAAGGCACTTTTTCTTCTTCAGTTTTGGCAAAACATGTTAATAGGTCATGACCTGATGGCTGCACATATAGAATCATAGAATTTGGGATTGGGTTGGAAGGGACCCTAAAGAACATCTCATTCCAAACCCCCTGCCATGGGCAGGGACACCTTCCACTAGACCAGGTTACTCCAAGCCCTGCCCAAATTTTCCATGTGGTTCCTGACCATTAAACAGGACCAATGTTCACTTCCAACATCAAAAGACTACAGCAAGGGTCACTGCACCAGCAGTCACCGAGGGCTCTGAAGATTCAGAGCATTTTCTACATATTTAGCCTTTATTCTTAACCCACATTTGTGAATGAAGGGATTATAATGTCCTTAAAACCTCCTGATGAAATCAGCTGTTTGGAGAACAGAATGTGAGTCTCGAGCTCCTGAGATCACTTTGCAGATGTATAATTTAAAAAGGAAAAATGTTGCTCACACGTTCAGCCAGTTCCATTTTTTCCTTCCTTTTCCCCGTTGCTGCTCTTCTCTCATCTATAAATAGCTCCTCGAGTGCCTGGTCCCAAAGCAGTGCTGGAGTAGCTCTTATTATCAGCAAAGCCTGATCATTTTGTCTGCCAAGAGCTTAAATGTGCTGACTTGAGCTGCAGAAAGACCTGGATGCAGAGGAAATGCCCTTTTTGCACAAGAGACAGATCTCCAGGCTCCTTGGGCTGGGACTGGGGGTCCCAGGTGGATTTTTCTGTGAGGTCATTTCACAGGAACTTGGCCAGTTCAACAGGACTCTGCCTCCCCGTCAAGGAGGATCTGGATCCCCAAACCAGGGTTATAGATCCCACTTGTGGGAATCAAAAACTAAAACAAATAAAGACTTTTTGTGTCTAAAGGAGGGTGAAGTTTCTTGTGGAATTATTCTCAGGCTGGTGAAGTCCCTAACTATCTCTGCAGATGAATATGTTTTGATGATGCAAGAGCTCCCCAGCTCCTGGGAGTGCCAATTGTGCTGTAGAACTTCTCTCCAAGTCATCCACTGCTGCTCACACCAGAACCTCCCCATCCTGGGAAATCCATAGCTCCTAAGACAGGGAAAATTCTGCCCCCACGGCTGCAGGGATTTGTGTTGGTGTTTCATATGATGCCTTCAACATCTGTTGAGCGTGAATAAGACGACCCATAATGTCCCACAGCCCTGTCTGTGTTACCAGTGGTACAAGCACAGCTCCAGAAAGCAGCTGCACCACAGCAGGACTGGGTGTCAGCAAGGGGATTCCCCCCAGCTGGGACAGCAGAACTGTTTGTTAGGATGAGAGAGACTGAAAAGGATTAAAGGCAGTAAGTATTCTTTACTAGGAGAGTCTCCTGCAAGAGTGGTGGAAATTATTTCCATCTCTGACTCGAGCAACCAAGTCACTGTCAATGCCAGCTGAAAAGAAAATGGTCAGGAGATACTCCAAGTGAGGGGGAAAAGAGGGATTTCTGGTGGTGACATCCTTGCCTGTTGCCAGGAGCAGACAGCCCTGGATGTTGTTTTTCCAGTTTTTAGCTGAGTTTTGTTTTGCTCAGTGCCTGCTGCAGTTCACCCTGCAGGAGACTCCTTCTGTGTGAGAGGTATAAATTATACCTCACTCTTTGCCTGGACAGCAGGGACTGCTTCCCCTTTATTTGCTTTTGCAGTAATACAGCTCTGCCTTATTCCTTCTGTGGAATTATTTCTTCTGCTCTTTCTTCTTCCTTCCCTGCTGAAAGCACATCAATGCTTGACCTGGTAATAAACTTGCCAAGATGGTTTTTTTTCAGATCATTTATTTAAGAAGTGATCATTAGACTTTGTGTGGGGAGAAGAACAGCAGGGCAAAATGTTGGGTTTCTTCCTCCTCTCTGAAAACTTTGGAGCATAAATATAAAGGAGTAATTTTCATCACTGTCATCATAATCATAATAGTCATTATTACTATTATTATATTGCTTTAAAAATATAGCAGTCAAGCCTGAGCTGATGCTGATGGAAAAAAAGAAGAAGAAGAAAACAAAGTTAGCAAAATTACTTCAAAGCCAAAATTCTCTGCAGCCAAAATCCTGTGTATGATTGTGTCCAGTCTGTCCAGCTGGGACAACAACCAGGTGGAAGAGCTGCCGTTGCTTTGAATCCATAGCAAAAAAGGATTCAAAAAGGAGAAAAGGAGCAGTTATTATTACAATTCCCATAAGACACCAGGGAATTCTTTGCCTAGACAGGTTTGAAAGAGCAGCTGCACATGGGGACTGAAATTTTCACGAACCTGGGGGGTTTTCAGCAGCAGCTGCTTTGCTCCTCTTGCACTGCACTCCATGATGATGCCAGCATGGACTAACACTCCTCACCAACTGGTGCCCCATCCATTTTTACACCCACTGGTTATCCAAGGTTTGTTTTCCAGTCACTGTGGCTCACAGGAACTTCCAATATACCCAATTCTTTTCCCCAGTCTCAAAGCTTGCTCTCATAACTCGCCTCTGAAGCTTCCTCCTGGAGGTGAGCAGTGCTGTCCAAGCACTAGGTTGTCTTACCTCGTGGAATTTGCTCTGATGGAAGTTACCTTTCCTCTCTGACAAGAGCTCTGCCAGCATTTACAGCAGCAATTCCCATCCTGCCAGCCCTGGAGCAGAGACAAACCAGCAGCTGGGTGGTGTGTGTGCTTAATATTTTCATCCTCAGCCTCTTTTATGTGCACAAATAAGCTGGGAAGAAAACATTGTAAACTGGTTTTATTTATCAGATAGAAAAGCAGTTTGTAATGAGCAGGGAATTGAGGGGGGAAAGGAGGGTGAGGCTTTTTTACTGAAAACAATTGTAAGTTTTGCTTTGCTTGTCTCAAATTTGTTATCAGCACTCTCAGGGCATTGTCACCAATCGCCACCGGCCTCAAAACCATGTGTTTTTTCTCTCCAATTGAGAAAGAAAAGTAATTTAAAAACTGGACACTGCTGCCTGCACGTGGATGTGTGGATATGTGAGTTTGCTGACTTTTAGTATCTATCTGCCTCTCTTGCTGAGGGCAGTGATGCTGCACAGGGGGAATCCCAGGTGGAAAAAAACAGTGGTGGGTTTTTTTCCCTCCTTTGGGGTTTGACAACTTTTCACACCTCATGTATCTGTGTGCAAAGTCACTGATCTCCCTCAGCAAGGGCTGGTGTTGTGTAGGGTCACGTCAGGGTCACATCCTGGCCTCAGCCAAGCTGAGGTGAGAGTGAAGTGTTCTGAGCCTTGCAAACAGTCCTGTTGGTACCTCTGCTCCCCTTCCGATCCCTGCAGGGGATATTTGTGCAGAAAAGATGTATATTATGTGTATGTCACTGTGTTTTTTCCATCAGCAATTCTTAAGAATGTGTGTAAGAAATGAGATTATCCTCCAGCTACTGATCAGTGCAGGAGGAGGGAGAGTTTCTGGAAATAGCAGATTCTTCAGCCCCCAGATGATTTGACTAAAAAGGTAAGAAAAAACCCCAACCTTTTACTAAAATATTACTCTTTCCACTCCCCAGAAGATTACACAGACATTCACACTTGCTGTAGGAAGATGCATCAGGAGCCAGCTTTTAGAATTAAATAATAAGAATATATTTCATTCATCTGACTTGCTCCCAGTTCTGCTGAGCCAACAGAACTAAGGAGGACACTGGGAGGTCCAGGTGCTGTTTTTTTTCCCCTGTTCAGCATAGAGTGATTAATTTCTGGCACTGTTTGCCGTATCAAAAATGGAATAGGAGTGCTTAAAGAGCCATTCCTGATCAGAAGTTCTCAGTAGCTTATCCCTGTAGCTGCTAAATAGGAATTTCTCTGGATCTTACCCAGTGCTTGAAAGTCTTAATAAAACCTCACCCTGTTTGTATTCTTGCATCCTGAATTATAAGTTTTTCATCATAAATATGCCAAAGTTTTTCTGTGACTGAAGTCTGCCCCTGATAGAGCAAAAAACTCATTTTTTTGTTGTTTCAGGGCTTGTTCCCAATCCCAGTAAACCAATGGAACTGGGAACAATACACCTGGAAGTTAATTTCTCCATCCATGCTGGTCGATGAGGAGGGACAGTTATTTTAAATACAATAAAGTTATTCCAGCATGGTTTGAAAATCTTGGAGGGAAATACACTGGAAACTGCCAAGGTGAGTTGAGTTTATCCCTTTTTATGAATATTGAAGAGTCAAAGAGTTTAAATGTGCTGCAGCCTGTAAAATTCACCTCTAGTTACAACAGGTTTCTCTCCAGGATCCCATTTTCCATGTCAAGAAAACATCACTGAAAAGAAATCACACTGGATGTTCAAGCTAAAAACGAGGTGGAAAACAATCCCCTTGGAATACAGTTTGCTACTCCTGCTGTGTATTTATCCCTTCTTGCAAGCCCTTCTGACATTAAATTTGTGGGGTGTATTTTATTTGGGTTACTGACCACGTCTCTCTGTAGAGGCCACGTCTCTACCAGGAGAGTAAACAGCGTCAGGGAACATTCTCAGCTGCCATAAATTTGTCTCCTGTTCATTATAACTTTTAGAGCAGCCCCTGAAATGGTTTTAGTCTCTGACAGGCTCTCCAAAATCTCTTAGTGCCTGATAAATAGTTCCTGATAAATAGTTTGCATGTGGCTGAGCTGACAGACAGTCTGAGGGTTCATTAGTATGAGTGTGATCCTGAAAAACCTGGAATTCACCGGCACAGATGTAGGAAATATTTTCCCCATAGATGTATTCACCTTTTGGAAAAAGGGCAGTATGAATGTCAACCTTAAATCCCACCTTTGCTCCCAGATATTGGCAATTTGTGAGCAAACTTGCTCAGTTTTTAGCTGCTCTTGCCATATGGATTCACATATGAAGATGGGAATTTCATTGTTATTCAAGGTGGCTTGAATTTAACATGGGATCAGCTTCCCTGGCTTCTGCATTTGCACAATCAAGTCCTTTTTGATACAAAACGAACTGAATGCCTGGATAGAAATGGTTCCCTGAGGAACAGAGCAGTGAAGAACCTGAGTCGGGAGTTGTTTTCCTCCCCAGTGCCCAAACTTTCCCTTCCCAAATGCAAGAAACCCCATTGTGCATCTGGATTTTTTTAGAGAACAGCATCTGCTTTATGTGACTTTGATCTCTTTGGCTGGCCAGAGACAAACACAGACCTTTCTGTGAGGGGAATCTTCACTCCTTACTCATATATATTTTACTTTTTCTCTCTCCTCTAGTCTTCTAGTGCTCCGGGCATTTTAGGCTGAGGGAAAGATTAAATTGGGTTGAGCCTTTCCCTCGGCACAGCTGATGCTTCCTCTGACTGCAGTGCATGTGAAGACATGTCTGAATCCTCACAGGATCAAGCCCTTAGTGTGGGAATTTGGGCAAAAACACTGACCAAACTGATGCCTCCCTGCATGGACCTTAAAAACATGGACCATACTCGAGTTTGTTGCACAGCTTTTTCCTGCAGACTGGAAATAAAAGGGGATTATACTCAGGGGATTATACCACTTGTTTGCAAACCTGGAGCAGATCTATCATTCAAAAGCCTGTGGGTTTAACATTAATTACTTAAGAATAATGAGTAAGCAGCAAACAAGAGACAGCCCCATTACTCAGACAGAAATAATCTGTTGGCAATACAAAGTGGATTTGGGAGCAGCACCATAAATATACTGGACCAGATCATTAAATTAGAGATGGTTCTTTGCAGAACAATGCAGAGGGATGAATATTGAATGGTCCTGTTTACAGTCCTCCCTCTGGAAGTTTATGACTCATTTTCCAGTGAAGTGGATTGTTCTTACACTAATCTTAGTAATGGATTGCTAATTGGGACTGTTTCACTTTAGGTAAAGATAATAGACAATTCAGAGCAGGGGGATTAGCGTTATTTCAGAGGTTCAGTCAGCTTGTTTTTATGAATATTCTGCCTCCTTCCCCATTTCTCTCTTACAGGGAAGGAGATGGGAGTTCTCTCTCTTTGCCTACCTTTGAGTTCTCCAGCCTGTTTTGTAAGTGTAATAAATTTCCTGATATATACTGACATTTATTTTCATTTTAATCTTTGCAAAACATTAAAACCTTCAGGTGAAATTTGTACAAGGTAGGTCCCATCTCACCCAATTTTTGCCAAACACCAAATAAGCTTCTAGACCTGGCTGGTGAACTGAAGTAAATATCTTAATTAGGAAGAGTGATTTGCTCCTCAGAGGTCCCTGTCCACATTGCCTCTGGAGAAAGCAAAGATCACCAGATTATGCAGTTGATTGGATATTTTAGTTAAGGTAAATCCCACTCTGGTATGGCCTGTGAGGGGGAATTTCTAGCTTGTCTTTCTTGCAATTTGCTGGCCCGTGTTTCACCTTTCCAAAACATCCATGGAGCTGTCTGCTATCCAGAGACAGTGCCCTGGAAATGAAGGCTGATGTGTGATGTTCTGAATTCTGCTTTTCAGTCCATGTCCCTGGAATGTGACCCTAGATATGAGCTCTTAAAGTAATGAGACTGTAAAAAGAAGGAGACGCTTCACAAGTGTCGGCCTTAACCTCTCTCTGTGCTCTCCATCTGCAGTTGTCAGAGAGCTAATTTGGAGTTTGTCAGGGGGTTTGAAATCCTGAATACTTGTGCTGCAACCAAGAAGTTTCATCTTCATTCTCACATATCTTTGGATCTGGTTTGTACCAGGGATAGTGTGGCCAGCAGGACCAGGGCAGTGATTGTCCCCCTATGCTGGACACTGGTGAGGCCACAATTCAAATCCGGGTTGTTTCAGGACCCACATGACAAGAAGAGACAAGTGGAGGGGCTGGAGTGTGTCTGGGGAAGGGGCTGGAGCAGCAGGAGGGGCTGAGGGAGCTGGGGGAGCTCAGCCTGGAGAAAAGGAGGCTCAGGGGGGACCTTCTGGCTCTTCAACCCCCTGACAGGAGGGGGGAGCCGGGGTGGGGGGGGTCGAGCTCTGCTCCCAGGGAACAAGGGACAGGAGGAGTGGGAACAGCCTTAAGTTGCACCAGGGGAGGTTTAGATTGGATCTTAGGAAGAATTTCTTCACAGAAAAGGTTGTCAAGCACTGGAAGGGGCTGCCCAGGGAGGTGGTGGAGTCCCCATCCCTGGAAATATTTAGAGGATGTGTAGGTGTGGCACTTGGGGACATGGGTTAGTGGTGGCCCTAGCAGTGCTGGGTTGGACTTGGTGATCTTAAAGGTCTTTTCCAACCTAAAAGATTCAACAATCTTCCTGTCTGTCAAATCTTCCTGTCAGCTGCAAACTGCTGCCCCCTGTGCTGACAACTAATTTATGTGCCTCATCCTAGCAATCTCTCTTGTTTGCAGATGATGTACCTCAGATAAAACACATTTTTCTAGTCCTAACACCTTGGGATGCAATCAGGAGTTGACCTAGGAGGGATTTAGCGTGGTTGGAATTGTGCACATTAGAAGGAGCAGCCAGAATATCTGATTTTTTTCCTCCTGATTTCCCCCTGACCAAGGCACTTATTACAAGGAATAAGCCCAAAGCCCAAAGTGTGAGAGTTCAGCCTGATGTTGAACTGCTCCTTGGAGGGAAAGGTTCTTCTGGCTGTGGAAGCCCTTGGCAGTTCAGAAGTTCATGGTCACTGTTGGATAGTCATAAAAATTCATCTGCAAAAGAGGGATGGAAATGTAACATCTTGATGCTTTCCACTTTCACTAATCTGTGAAAAGTAGAACTCTCAGTGAGGAATTTCAACACTTTCATTCCTGGCCTCAGTCTGAATTTCTGATGGAGCAAAAATGATTATTTTTCAACTGACTGTGAGAATTATCAATCTGTGGGAGTACCACTGAGCAGTAAGTTACTGTGATTGCTTCCTGGCAAGGAAAGCTTGAATTTTTTACATGTTTATTTTTTAATATCCAACTTGCATAAGAAGTCTTGCCTTGCAGTGACTGTGATATTGGTTCCTAAAAACAAATTGTTTGTTTCTTTGACTTTAAAATCAAGAAATTGTTACACAGCAGCCCAGACTCACTGATCACTCTAAAACTGCCTGGTAAAAGCAGCATTTAAAGTAATGAATCATTTTACTGTTTCTCTGGTTTTCCAATGAATTATTTGCACTTCTTTAGACAATGGAGGAGATTCAGTGGAAACTTTAAGTAATGAGTATTATCCATTTTCTCTCTGATTAAGCTGAAATTATCTCCCTGAGTCTTTGCTATCTGGGCTGCGATTTAACAAGTCATTTAATCATGTTGCTAATATTTAAATATGCAAGAAAGAACTAATTTTCTGACTGAATTCCTCACTAATTTTGGGCTCCCTACAAGAGGGAATATTGAAGAACTCCAGCTAGTTTTCATCAAGAAAACCCAAAGTATTATTTTAATTTCAATTTATATATAAATAAGAGTAGAAGGATGCCCAAAGTGACGATGTCTCTTCATCATGCAGGGAAATCATAGACTGTGAATAATTCAGAGACAACTGTTTCTAAACAGTTGAAGGAAAATCAGCTGCAGATCTCAAAACAGTGACATGAAACCCAGACACAAAGGGTAAGAAAATGCTGGAAAGGAAATTACAACTTCAACATTCGGCAGCAAAAAAACCAAGGGAATAAACTCTAAACAGGACAACTTCAACATCTGGCAACAAAAAAACAAGGGAATAAGTTCTGAACAGGTGTTCAGTGCATTAAAAAAAAAAGTGTATTTAGTAAATTCTTAACTGAGTGAAAGTAACTTCCCCCTGGAAGGGGAATGTTTTGCTGGATTCAGTAACTATTCTTAGCATAGAAGTGGCAGTTCCCTGAGCAACAATCACTTTTCCTTGCATGCAGGCAGTAAACAAAGGAAGCACATCTGAAGCTGTGACCCTGGCCCTAAAACCTCGTCCCTCTCCCCATATCAGCTGTGTGTCCTTTGCAGACTTCGGGAAGCAGGAACGTTTGTTAAAGAGATTTTTACTCGGGACATCCAACTGCCAGAGGTGCTCTGGGAGAAGGAAGATTCACGGAACATCCAGAAGATGGCATAGATGTAGCAAGCCTGGGGTGGGGAAGTCTTTAAATGCCATTACACAGGAGGAAAAGAAAAAAAAAAAGAAAAAAAAAAAAAAAAGCAAACAGTAGCAAAAATAAAGATCAGATGATTTACTGAAGGATAGATGGTGTGAGCAAAGGGATGAAGAAATCAGTTTGTGAGGAAAAGCGTGACCTGCAGGGCTCTGGGCAGTGACAGGCAGGGGATGGAGCCTCTTGCAAGGGCTGGAG
>NW_016690210.1:723181-729549 GCF_001604755.1 Lepidothrix coronata | reverse complement strand
GGGGTGGGGAAGTCTTTAAATGCCATTACACAGGAGAAAAAAAAAAAAAAAAAAAAAAAAAAAAAAAAGAAGGGAGAACTTCACAACTTTTCACTGGGCTCCTCCAGGAAATATCAATGCACAGAGAAAAGGGATGAAGAAATCAGTTTGTGAGGAAAAGCGTGACCTGCAGGGCTCTGGGCAGTGACAGGCAGGGGATGGAGCCTCTTGCAAGGGCTGGAGACTGTAAAAAGTGAGAGGAAACGTGGTGGGTGAGGCTGCAAGGGATGGATGGGGCTGAATCAGAATTTGGGATACCTGTGAGGAAAATACTGGTAGGGAGGCCCAATTTGCCTTCAATAGCTTCTGATGGACAAGGCTTTGAAAGGGAAGACCATTTCTCTGGATGTTATTGAGATGTTATGAATGTGGATTACTGTCATAATTTATTAGGTGTTAATAATGGGTATTATTAAATTAAGTTGGTATTACTAAGTGTACCACTATTATCTCCTTTGCATTGTGGAGGTGGAACAAGTGTGATTTTAGTGTTTCTAGCCTCCATTATTCAGGAAAATAATTTAAATAAAATAATCTGAGTGACTCCTCTGGTATTTTTATCAAAGCAGGACTAACCCAGAGGCAAAACAAAAAGATTGTCTCTGAGTGGAAAAGTTTAATTATAGACAGTATACTACTATAATTCTGTAACCTGTGACTTGTCACACTCTGTTTTTGCCATTGTGCCCAAAATTTTGGCCAAAAAAACCATTGGTCAAGGCTGAAAGCAGTGGTGGTGACAACTTAACTGGTGGAGAAAGGCCCTGCTGAATCCTAAGACTTCCTGAAGTCCTGCAAAGGTATTAATTCCTGCCACTGCCATTTGTTCTCACATCAGAAGGAAATTCATACTGTAATTAGGGTGGGAAGGGTCTGAAATTCAAAATTCAGTAGGGAAACCCTGCTTGTTGCAAGGTGGTCTGTTGAATGGTTCCTGCTCTGACAAGAAACATCTCTTTGATAAATCCATCTCAGACAAAGATCTGTGAAGGCACATCAAGGACCAAATATTTTGAAAGCCACAACAATTATTAATATGGTTGAATGAGACCTCATCTTTTGCAAGCTGTGGTAAGAATTAATCTGAATTGTGGTGGAAAAGGTGCTATTTTGTCAAGTCTTGCATCATCTCTTGTGTGGGGTCAGGGCTGGACACCCAACTCTGTGGTCTCCAGGCTGAGACATGGCTGAGAAAGCTTGAAAAGAAACAAAGATGGGGGTTTGCCTTCCCTAAGAAGTAGAAAAGGCTTCTTCTCCCGTGTTTTTTTACGCACAACCACAAGTTTGGCTCTTTGATTTGTGTAAAAAATGAGATAAATAAGTGAATGAGAGATGGTTTAGTGGTAAGAGACTGGACTACATGTCTGGAAAAGTGCTTGTTGATGCCAAAAGAAGGGACAAATCACCTGGGGTTGGAGTCACACAGCAGCACAAGTGTCACAGCCTTGGTTGTCACCAAAGACTCTCTTTGTTGGATTCTGCTCTTAAAAATGCTGATGTTTCTTATTAAATTGTTCCCTTGGTGCTTAAAGGCCCTGCTCTGAGCATTCACCTCATGGCTAAGCTCTGGAATCCACCATGTTTCCAACCTGCTTGATCCCAACAGCCCTTCCCACTACACCTTTTACTGGGCTCCAGGCAGAAAATGCTGCCAGGAAGGTGCTTTTTTAACAGCCAGTAGCTCAAGGTCAACCACGATGGAACATTTCATTTGAGATGGTCAGCTGGGAAATCAGGAAACTTTGGGTAAATTAAGCTCTCCCCACAGAAATACAACATTGGTAAAAAATTACCAGCTGGTTCTCCTGGCATGTGGTGTCAAAGACACTTAGGCCACAACCTTTGAGGTGACCCATAGCACTTTCTGTGGTAAATAATTAAAAATACTGCTTGATAGAAGAGGTGCCCATCCTGTTTAAGGTGAGAAACACAATTTCTGTGAAGAAATGAAAAAAAAAAAGGAAAAAAACAAAGAAGAAAACAGACAGATTAGTTTTTTCTCTGGTTTTAGTCACAAATTTACTGCCCCAAAGTATGATTTCTTGCTTGATGACTTCAACATCACCTTGAAGCATGACAATAGGAATATCTTCTCCAAACCACAGTACCATTTTCAAACTGGAATGCCAGTCTTCCCTTCCAAAATCAAACTGAACTGCTCCATCATGAACATTTTCAGCATGGGATCAGTCTATTTGTTAGTGATCCTACTTGTTGTTACTGAACAGGGAGTTGCAGGGGGTTGGAACTGGAGGATCTTTAAGGGCTCTTCCAACCCAAACCATTCTATGAACAGGTTACAGATTGTAAGCTGAGAATAAAGAATTGGTTATAATTATGGTTGCAAAACCTGTTTCTATATTCAGAAAGCATAAATGCAGTGTTTGTTTCGTGGAAGAGGAAACAAATTTCCACTTCTTTATCCAAATGGCAGAGAATCGGCAGTTTTAGAGATATTTAATCACCAGTTATAAAAAAATTCTAATTCTGAGATTACATCGTAGTTCTGGCTTTCTTATTGTTTTGTCCAGAATTCTTATTTATAAAAAACCCTTCCGTTCATTATCCTGGAGCAAGGAGAAAACCAAATGCCAATAGGTTGTTTGAAAGACATTATTATGAAATAAAACTTAATTAATGGCCACGCTCCAGAAAAATCATACAGTTTCTTCCATGTAAATGTAGCTGGTCTTATAAACATTTCAGGCTTATATAAAACATTCCCTGGCACATTCTGCCTTAGACCAGTTGCTGCGTTTCCACTTTGGTGTTCACAGCTTGATTGACTGAGGGGAGCACAGTTCCCTCTCCTGTCTTTTCAATCTTTTTCCTCTGAAGTTTGTTGATTGACTTGTTACACCAAAGTTCCATCATAACTAGATGTCAGCTTAGAGTTTTTTCCCTAATCAGATCTTCAACCAACTGATGGATACGTTGCACACGTGCAAAGTACCTCCATGAAGGCATTCCAAGCAGCTCTGATGTTGAGCATGGTAGGGCTCACACAGCTTAACAATAAGAAGAATGCCAGGGGAAGTTCAGGTTGGACATGAGGAGGAATTTCTTGCTGGAAAGGGTGGTCAGGCATTGGAAGGGGCTGCCCAGGGAGGTGGTGGAGTCCCCAGCCCTGGAGGTGTCCAAGGAAGGCCTGGCCGTGGCACTCAATGCTCTGGGCTGGGGGAAAAGGTGGGGATGGGGCACAGGGTGGACTGGATGATCTTGGAGGGCTTTTCCAACCTCAGTGATTCTGGGATTCTATGTTTGCTCTACTCCTCATGGACAGTTGCACAACCAACTTGGGTTACCTTGAAGGCCAGTTTGAAATAACCTGATGAAAAATTACCCATAATCTGGGTCACAATCTCTGCCTGACTGACTCTGCCTTTGAGCAAAGGAATGAGGATGTGTTCAGTAATAAGAAAAAGAAGCCATAGGTAAAAAATGTAAAGCTAACTTTTCCTTCTGCCTCTGACAAAATTTATTGAGATAAGTGCTAAATGTCAGCAAAACTGTATCAGCACCACTGCTGATACAGTTACCTGAAAACCCTGAGAGCTTTTGGTTTCTGTAATGACTAAAACACGCAGACAAATATATGGAAATAGAAGACAACAGGATTCATAGGATCATTTTCCTAGTTAGAACAGCTGGGGCCAACTCATCACCGTATGGGTGTAACCCAAAACCGTGTATTCTACAGCCTTCCATGCCATTTCCCAGAAACAGTTATCAATAGACCATTTACACCCTCTCCCCAGAGCACCCCTGACTCCTCAGGCTATAAACTGGGTGTTAAGAGGCCTGTGAGATAGGAGGGTGCTCCTGTCCTCACACCCAGTGTGGAACTCCCCGCCCTGAGGGAAGTGCTGGGTATTCCTGCCTGAACTGGAGGATATATAATCTTGGGGTCTTGGGACTTTTTTAACCACTCGTGGGATCCAGAGGAAGACTGCAGACCACTACTCTAAACCAGACTGCAACCACCACTCTCAATCAGACTGCAACCACCACTCTCGACCAGACTGCACCAGCACTCTCACCAACAGGTTTTCCCCTCTCCTTTTACTTTGGACTCAGGGGGCCCAACGGGCATCACTCTGTTCATGCCCCAGGGTGCTGGGTTATACATTTGGGTTTTGTGGGTTAAAACCAATTGTTTGTCTGTATAATCGTACTTATTGTATTATTTTATTAAATTGTTATTCTGATTTATAATCTCTCCTTTGAGTTGGGTTCATTTCCCGTGCCAGTTTACCTTTAAACCAGCACAATCATAGAATAGTTTGGGTTGGAAGGGACCTTAAAGCCCATCCAGTCCCACCCCCTGCCATGGGCAGGGACACCTTCCACCAACCCAGGTTGCTCCAAGCCCCGTCCAACCTGTCCTTGGACACTTGCAGGGATCCAGGGGCAGCCACAGCTTCTCTGGGCAACCTGTGCCAGGGCCAATCCAACCAGCCCCTTTCCCACCCTCTATAGAGACAGAGATTTAGCACAAGCAGGGAGTTGAGAGAGTTCCTGAGGCCAGTCCCACATCCCTCTGTGGTCTTGCCTTGTGAGGGGATGTGGCCCTAACAAGGAGCTCCAGCAGGTTTAGTTATCCAGCCATTAATTTCCAGTTCCCATGGTGACTCTTGGAGCTGTGAGGGTAAACTTGCCGAAGCTTAGACAGCACTTTGTGCAGCAAATAGTTATCCCACCTATCCATCAAGCTTGTGAAATCGAAAATAACTGTGCCAAAAGACAGCTCTTTTGCTGAACTCACAGGCCTCAGTGCTCATTTAGTTAGTCACAAATCACCAGTACACTGCTTTTTTTATTAACAGTAACAAAGTCTTTAGTTTTGGCTTTCTGCCTTCCTGTGGACTCGACTGTTCTGTCTGAAATGATGCCTTGGGAAGTCGAAGTTGCTCCATAAGCCCCTCTTTTTTGGTTTTTTTTTTTTTTTGGTCTGTATTTTAAATTCCTCATTGCTTATAAGACTTACCAGTAATCAGCTATACAAAAATTTGGATGATGATTTCTCCTCAAACATAAGATCTGAATTTTAACCTGCCTGGAATTTAAACACAACCTCCTCAAGTGGTCTCAAAGATTAAAACAGTAACATGACACAGAGTTTAAAAACAAACATCTTTCCAATCACTTAGTTCAGAGAGGGCTTGACGTGTTTTAAACTTTGGCAAAATGTAAGAATTTGATGTTTTCTTCTTGCCAAAATGCTACACACACTCTCCTGATAGCAAGTGGAATGCTGCTCACCCTTTGAAATAATTTATTGTTATAATTCAAACTGCTGACTCTCCTTTCTAAACAGAATCACAAAAATTCAGCCATTTCCAACTGGAATGGTTGGAACAGCAAAACAACTCCCCTGGGAGCTTTTTACATAGCTGAGGAGTCAGTGACTGGAGGAGGAAGGTGGCTGAACAGATGGGATTGCAACCTCAAGGGCTAAAAAGAGTTGGAAAGCCCAGAGGTCACCTCAGGGGGAGTTCTAAAGTTGTCTTAGGAAAATTATCACAGTGGACAAAGATTATTAGGAGGTGTTACCACATGTATGGGCATTTTAGACCTGCTAAGGAACATTCTGCTGAGGGTGATGTCCCCAACAACCCCACTTACCCTGCTTTTGTAGGGGCCAGAGTGACCAAACCAGAGTTGTCTCCATGGTTTCTGACTGGGAGGATAGCTCTGGGCTCTGCAGACCCAGGCTAGGGATAGTTTGGAGTAAAACTCACTCAGAGACTTCATGTCTTTCTTTTCCCAAGAGACACCTTCATGGTCATAATGGGGATATTTGATTTATTTATTTATTTAATAGGTCACAGGTTTTAAAAAATTTTGCTGATTCTCACAGAAAAAAAAGTTTCTCTCTAACCCTAGAACCATCTTTGCTTTCGCCCTGTTTTTGTCATTACCTGGAAAATTCCTGTAGGACCACCAGGAATAACCCATCTATTCCCATTTACTTGGGGCACTGCACCTTCATGAAGGATAGAACCAATCAAAAGCTGCTTAAAATTATCAGGGAGGCGAAAATAAGACAGAAGTTGGTATGAATTAGTTGTTTTGGTTAAGGAAGAGAAGACTGAGTTTAGACATAGCAATTCTTCAACTACATAAAATATATGGGAGGGAAAGATTGATCAAAACAAATCCCTGTGTGTGGGTTCAGTGCACAGAGAACCTGAGTTGTGCTGGAGATGAACCCTGCCCCAAACCCTATTTGTATCCTGCACCATTGGTTCTCTCACCTAAGGCTGCATTCAGACCTCTGCTAGGGAAACAACCCCCAAAATTCCCTCGACATGTGTCTTATATATATA
>NW_016690210.1:720674-723171 GCF_001604755.1 Lepidothrix coronata | reverse complement strand
TATATATATATATATATATATATATGTGTGTGTGTGTGTGTGTGTGTGTGTGTGTGTGTATATATATATATATGTCCATTTGTTTTCCATTAAACTTGAAATACATGTGTCAGTTCATAGCTCTCATTTCTCTTGACTGAAGTGCTGGGTGTAAAAGTCTCAGATCTGCAAAGCTGACAAAGTCACTCCTAAAATCCTGTTCATGGCAAAGTACAACTTATGTACCACTAAAGCCCTGAATTTGCTAAAATCTGAAGAATTTAGTCATAAATAGTCCAGATATAATTGTTACAGAAAAATAAATAATAACAGCACTTTAATTCAAATTGATATGCACAAGATTTCTGAGTTTCTGCCCATTTCCCAAGTGTTATCCTCAGCCCCTCACTGTTCCTCTGGGCTGGGTATTAAAGTCAGTCCTTCTCCATGAGGCATGTGATATTCATGCTTCTTCCTCACTCTAGGATCCACTTGGGATCACTTTTATGTTGGCTAATGTGCACCTTTACCCTGACTTTATTGGTCTGCAATGCCCTGTTACAGCTGAGTTTACCACACTGAGGGACTTTCCCACATGTGAGATACTGTTTGTCCCTCCTGAAATTGTGTTTGTCCAGATCTAGATCTGCATTTTAACTGACCATTGGTGAGTTTTTTTATAGCCAGTGCCAAGCCTGTACCCCACCTCTTGTCACCCTATGCCTGTAATCCTTAATGTTTTGCCCTTTGTCTCCACTTCTCAAGGCCTCTGCTCCCATAATAGGGTGGTGTATCTTTCAGAACACTAATCATTTTGGAGTCATAAACACCTCATTCTGTACAGAGAGCAGTAGCTAAATTTTCTAAATGGATTAGTCACAGACACATGACCAATTAGAAAAATTGTTGCCACGGTTAAACCAAGTGCAAGAAAACTGCAGCTGAGCAAGCTCAGGCCTAGCAAGGCCGAGAAGCCTCAGGCCTGAGGCTTTGCAAACTCAGTTTTTATGGCCCGTGACTAACAGTGGCAATTCTGTGTTACAGGACTACAAGGTAATAGTTCAGGTTTTCTCAGGGCCTCTCAGAAGTGCTCAGCACTATTCAGTCTCAAAGCTGGGAGAGAAAAACTTCCCCAAAGGTTGTAGGTACGTGGCCATTTTTCTCTCGTGCAGCAACAGGAAGAGTAAGGGTGTGTTAGCTGAGGTGGTGGTCTCTTTCCACACCAAGAAAATAATGGCATTTTGTAGTTTTTGACTTACAAGGGTCACTGGGAGCTTGTGAGCACACTAAAACCCTTCAGACCCACCACAGACAAGGTCACTGATCTCACATCTTAACTACTACGTCTGTTCTCAGATGTCATCAGCCACCTTCCACCTGGGAAGGGAAGGGCTGGAGCTGGGACAGGGCAGGCTCAGGGTGGATCTCAGGACAAGGTTCTTCCCGCAGAGGGTGGTGGGCACTGACCAGGCTCCCCAGGGCAGTGGGCACGGCCCCAAGGCTGCCAGAACTCCAGGAGTGTTTGGACAACGCTCTGAGGGACAGGGGGGAGTGTTGGGGTGTCCTGGGCAGGGCCAGGGGTGTGACTTTGATGATCCTTGAGGGTCCCGCCCAACTCAGGATATTCTGTGATTCCCTGATTATTTCTGCTGCCAACACCAGCCTTGCTCCCGAGATGGACCCGGAACAGAGGAGCAGGATTGGAAAACTCAGCCTCTTTTCTGACCAGGTTGTGCCGACCCAGCCATAAGGGAAAGGGAGCAGCCGAGAGTGGTAAATGCTTATGGTGGGAAGGAGTGACGAGAGTCAGAGAGTCCACAAACCATGGGAATTGTTTGTTAAATATGTATTAACTTTTATTATAAGATTTTATTAATAAAATTATTAAGTATATTGCATATCTTTAAAATACATTGTTATATATTATATATTATTATTTATTAAATTTATCTAGTATATTGAATGAAATTTATTAAAAGAAAAAAGAGCAAAGAATAAGAAAGAAAAAGAGAGAGAAAAAAAGGAGAAAGAGTAAAAAGAAAATAAAAAAAGGGAAAAAAAGAGAAAAAAAAGAAAGAAAAAAGAGAGAAAGAAAAATGAAAGAGATAAAGAAAGAAAAAAGAAAGAGATAAAGAAAGAAAAAAGAAAGAAAGAAAGAAAAAGAAAGAAAGAAAAAGAAAGAAAGAAAGAAAGAAAGAAAGAGAAAGAAAGAAAGAAAGAAAGAAAGAAAGAAGAGAGAGGGAAGGGGGGGGGAGGGAAGGAGGGAGGCAAGGAGGGAGGAAGGAGAGATGGAGGAAGAAAAAAATGGTTACCAGGAGGCAGTGTTTGTCCAGCTGATGCGATGTTAGTCCTGGTTCCAGCGTTGATCCACATGATGGGATGTTAATCCTGGTTCCAGCGTCGATCCATGATGGGATGGTTAATCCTTGTCCCAGCGTCGATCCATGATGGGATGGTTGATCCTTGTCCCAGCGTCGATCCATGATGGGATGGTTGATCCTTGTCCCAGCGTCGATCC
>NW_016690210.1:713219-719522 GCF_001604755.1 Lepidothrix coronata | reverse complement strand
TGGGCACGGCCCCAAGGCTGCCAGAGCTCCAGGAGGGTTTGGACAATGCTCTGAGGGACAGGGGGGAGTGTTGGGGTGTCCTGGGCAGGGCCAGGAGTGTGACTTTGATGATCCTTGTGGGTCCTTCTAACTGAGGAAATTTTGCGTTTCTATGATTTTCTTAAATTCCCACATGCACCTCTGATATGTTCACATTAGTTTGTTTTCTACAGCTTGGGAAGCCCAGACAGGGATAAACATATCAGGATGTATTGAAGTCCACATGTTTAGCAAAGCATTTAGGCCTGTATTTGTATGGAATTTGTCTCAGTGGAGAGGGTCACAAGCTTCTGTGTCTTGTTCAACATAAATTGCACACCAAGTACCTGCTCAGATTTGATGCTGAACCAAGAGCTTAATTGGTTGAAAACCTACAGACCTGCCTTGAGCTTTTCTTTCTCCAAGAAAACCCCTTTGGCTGGAGTGAGATGAGTCATTGCTCCCTGAATGCAGCTCTGCTTATTGCAGTCAAATAATACAAGAATCACCAGGCATGAGGGCACTGTTTGCTTCTGGTTAAACCAGTAACAGTTGTGGATGATCTACAGAGTTGCACTAAAATAAAACATAATTTGGTTCCAATTCAGCTCCTTAAGGGGAAAAAACATAGAAGAGGGCTGGGAGATGAACCTATGGGATCCAAGGGCCAGAGAAGGATTCCTAGATGGGAAATACAGCTGAAGAAGCTCTGTCAGGAGAGTGGCCAGCCTTCAACACTTCTCCAGACCCAGAAATTAGGGAGACCCTTCACAAAAAAGCTCTTGAAAATCTGCCTCTTAACTGTCAAGAAGGAATTGAAAGACTAAAAGGGAGATGAAAATCAGGGGCTTCTGAGTATTGAAGTGGTTCTGAGCAGCATTTGGAGGTCAAGGTTGTTGAAGAATTTTATATCAAGTTATATTTTGGTACAGCAAGTGTATTTGACAGAATTTAGATAAGGACCTAAAGGACTTCGATGGTATTAAAATGTATCAGTTTGAAAGATGGGTTAAGTTTTGAAAGGTCCAAAAGACAGTTTTTTCTTAGGACCATGTATAACTATATGTGCATTTATAAAGACAGAAAATTTCATCCCTTAGAGTGGGTGATAGAAAAGGTAGCAGATGTTTCTCTTGCAAAGATTATTTTTAACCTGGCTATTATATTTTTCACTTCCTGAATTATTATATGTTTTTAGAGCACTGTCCTGCTTCTTCATAGGTTAAATTCTTTATCAGGAGTGGCTGAAAAAATGCTGTTAAAAAGTGATAAAAGTCCATTAAATTCCGTACTCAGGGCAGTCAGGCCCTTACAGGGCTCTTTCTCCACACACCTCTTTGACAATTGCACTCTGAGAAAGGGGAAATAACTTTTAAGCACAGTCTGAATCCAACAATTCCCTAAAAACTCCAGTGCAATCAAGTAAAGTAAAGCTTTCTGAGTGTGCACTACTACCTTGGGAAGAAAGCTCCTGAAGCAATATTGCAGATTGCAGGAAACTTTAAACATCTGTGAAATGCAGACTGTAAGTGGAAGTGAAAAGAAACCCAAACCTGTGAAAACACCCAGTCAAACCACCCAGACAACTTTATCTGGGCTCCCTCTGGTGCTGCCTCAGGCAAGAAAAACAGAACCCCCAGGCAACTTTATCCAGGCATCACTAAAAAGTCTTGTTTCATTAGTCACGGTCTAGTGTCATTCCCACATCTTGGGAAAAGCATCCCCTGGATGCTCTGGGATCTTTTAAGGTTTTCTGGCCTGAGTCTCCAACAAGTGCTGGTGTTCCTAAATAGCTTTATCCTCTCTAAATGCAGCTGAATGTTGGTTTCCTCAGGGTCTCACTCTCACCTGAGGTTTCCTCCTATTGCCTTGGCACTCAATATGTCTTTGGGAGCATTTCCTGGAACATGACAGGTTGGAAGGATTGGAAGTGTGTCTCCTGTTCAGCTCTCCCTCTTTGGAGGTAGATTATTATTCCAAGTCATCTTTGCCTCCCAGAGCCCTTTTTCTTGGCTTTTCACAGTCCACAGCCTTGCTCTGGAGCTCTTTTCAATGAGTAAAATTCACAGCTTTTCTATTCAGCTTCAAGCTGGGGGATCTCAGCCTGTTCTCCCCTCCCTGTGTTTCCTACCAGCTTTCCCTCTTTTCAGTGTGCCATTGGATTAACCCTCTCTTGATTTCCACTGTCTTCTACAAAAGAAAAGGTTCATGAGTTACATTTGTCCCTCTTGCACACTCAACACTGGTATTAAGATTAAAACCCAGCATTGATGGTCCACCTAGAAAGGACCCACCAGCCTTGAATTCCTCATGAATTACCTCCTGGAAAATAATCCACAGTTTAAAATGTCCAGGATTTTAAAGCCCCTAAAACATAGCCCCCGGGAGGTAAATACTCTGTGGCAAAGTATATAATGAAAATCACACAATTCTCTTTACTTTCCGTGTGCTAAGGAGGAAAAAAGGGGGAAAAAAAAGTTTCCTTCTGCCTTGCTTTTAATGTCCCAGTGTGTGAACAACATCAGTTACTCCAGGCACGAGTTAAAAGAGGGGTTGAAAATACAAAACCTATAATGGATGTCTAGACTCAGAGTCACTCCCAACACCTTAATATTCCTGCCCATGTATGGGAACAAGATGGGAATGTCCACACTCAATCAGCAGCACATTCCTCCACATTTTCTCTTATTTGTTTTACTCCACACAAATGAAGCTCAAGAGCCACTTTACAGACATATAATTAGACATTTCCCTTCCCTTTAAAACATTTTATGTCAACTTGTCTCAAAAGGCACAGGACTGAGGCATGACTTTTATAGAAAGGAAAAAAAAAGAATGACCACAAGGAGCAAATTAAAGTAATGGTTAAAAAATGAACTGCTAATTCAACCACTTCTTCAATGGAAAATTCATATTACAATGAAAACACGAGCATATTTCTTTCTCCTTTGTGAGTTTAACTTGGAACCTCACCACAGCTTTAAAACTGGATGAAAAGCAAAGGGTTTTGGAGTGAGAATTTCTTGCATCTGTTTTGCTGTGGCAGCACTACAAGGGAAAAAGGGCCTTGTGTTAAAAGATAGCTGAGGATATTTGGCTCAGTTTTCTGACCTTCATCTTCATGTTGACAGAGAAAATCTAATCACTACACCCTAATTTATTTTTTCTTAGTGCAAACTATAATTCTACACTTTCTAATTATTTCTGATGTTATTTCAGAGACATTTCCAGGACCCCAGTTATGACAATCAGGTTTTGGGGTATTTTTTGCTGAAGGTTACAGGATGTATAGTTTGAAAGCTGTCAAATTAAATAATCAGTACACTACAGTTACAGGAGGGCCACTCACATGATCAGAGGACTGGAGACCCTCTGCTCTGGAGCCAGGCTGAGAGATTTGGGATTGTTCAGCTTGGAGAAGAGAAGGATCCAGGGAGACCTTAAAGCCCCTTCCAGTGCCTAAAGGGACTCCAAGAGAGCTGGAGAGGGACTTTGAACAAGGGATGGAGGGACAGGAAAAGGGGGAATGGCTTCACACTGACAGAGACTAGGGTTAGATGGGATATTAGGAAGAAAATCTTCCCTGTGAGGGTCGTGAGGCCCTGGCCCAGGTTGCCCAGAGAAGCTGTGGCTGCCTCTGGATCCCTGCAAGTGTCCAAGGCCAGGTTGGATGGGGCTTGGAGCAGCCTGGTCTAGTGGAAGGTGTCCCTGCCCATGGCAGGGGGTGGAATGGGATGATCTTTAAAGTCCCTTCCCACTCAAACCATTCTGGGATTCAATGAGTTTAAACTGGCATTGAACTCCCCAGCTCCCTTGTCTGGTGCTAATTATTCTGAGGTAAAACCCTGAGGCAGCAGGGCTGTGAACAGGACCAGTGAGCAGGAATTGTCCCCATGTATCCATGGGAAGCTGGTTAGACCCTCAGTTAACCTCTGGACCTCTAATTGCTGAAGAAGGATGTAGGAACTGTGAGAGCAATTGCTGAAGGGTTAGAATTCACCCCTATGATTACATAAGAACTGACTCAGCACACGTTTCCAAGATTTTTCTCACCAGGAATGGTTAAAAAGTAGCCAGAACACAGTTCATACATAATAGGAGTCTTCTCGATGTGGAATATGATGTACTTGAACCAGAGATTTAATATCACAGTGGTTCCCTTTACATCACAGACAACTTTTGTGCTGGCAGATTGCAGGTTGTCTGACAAATAAGTGCTGAATCTTGGCCTTTGTGGTCTCAGGAGTGATTTGTCATGTGCTTTCAGTCACAAGTTTTACCATTGGCCTGGTGTTTTACAAAAAATGAGAACAGTTTTTTTCTGTTTGGAAAGCTCAGTGTGGTTTTATCAGTAAAAATACAAGATTTCAGTTGTCTGCTGAAGTCTTCCTTGGATTCTTGAGTTTGCCTGCTCTTGGATGTTACACTGGGACTGAGTCTTAGCTTTAACAAGAAGAAGAAGGAAGGGACTTCATAATACCCACTGCAGCTAATGGATTTGTCAGGGTCTCTTTACAGCCACAGTGTCATTAAGCGCAGTTTTAGCTGCAAACAATTGCCCAGTGACAATGACAAGGAGAATACAAGCAAATAAAAAGTTTTATTTCCTACAGGAGCAGGCTGAGTAATTGATTTTGTATCCAAGTTATCTACGGGAAACACAATGACAGTTGTCCAAATACAAATAAGAAAGAATTAATTTCTCCTCAAGGAAAATCCATATTGATCAACTGAGCCTCATTAACCACCACCAAGTCAGACCACCAAAAGCAAGTTTAAGGAAACATTTCCCTGACAATCCATTTCCCTTCTTCAGTACAGGTGTATTAACCAGAGAAGTTTTTTTTTTTAAGTGACTGGGGTGCAAACACTGGTTTGGTGATCCATAATCTCAACTGGGCTTGTAATTCCAGTCAATTTAGAACAACTCATTGGTCACACAGCTCTGCTTCTGCACAGGGGCAGCATTTTTCTGCTGTGATCACCCAAACCCTGAGTTCCTGCCTAGACTAACAGGGGACTGGCAACTTCTTAACCTATGCTGCCACAAGGGCAAGGTTCAGGTCAGGACACTTGGGACAACTTGGCAGAATCAGATCCCCTCACAAGATGTGCCCCTGATACTTTGGTTTAGTACATGACAGGGACACAGAGGTTCAGTGCTCAGCTGGCTTCTGCATGGGCTGGGATTACTCCTGAGGAGAGATTTCTGTGGCTGAGGAAAACCTTTTGTGGCTGAGGAGAACCTTCTGTGGCTGAGGAGAACCTTTTGTGGCTGAGGAGAATCTTCTGTGGCTGAGGAGAACCATTCATGCCTCCCGTTTCTTGGGGGGAGAATGTAAATCAGCTGAGAGCTGATATAGACCACGGGTACCATCTCCAACCACTGCAAAATCCTGGCCTGATTCCCACAGGAAGAGCATGTGACCATGCTCAGAAGTCTGCAAAAAGGTTGTCCTGAGTGCCTGTGTTTCCAAGGTTAAATTTTGGATGCCCCCATAAGCACTTTCTTGCGTGGTGTCCGGTAAAACCAGGGGTAAAGCAACAGGACAGAGTAGGGAACCCTGATTTCCAACTAGGCTGCAGCAATTTTTGAGGCTGGGACTCCAGTGAGAGGGATCTGGATGGCACCAGATTTCCAAATTTCAGGTGGTTTTCCCAAGACAAACCCAAAAGATCAAGGCTTCCTACTTTTCCCCTGTTGCTTTACCCTTGGATCACCAGAGCATGCAAGAGTGTGCTTGTGGGGGCTTTTCTGAATTCTTTAACACCAGTAACAAGCATGACCTCAGAGTTTTGCTTCACATGGAAAAACCAGGTGCCTTCCTGCAAATTAAAACCTGCCAAACACCCTGCTTCAAGGAAGTAGCTCCCTTTTACAAAGTTTTCCAAGGAGAACAGTTCAAAGATAAATCTTGTCCTGTCTTGTATCATGAAAAGCCTGAGAGACTTCCCTTTTCACATCCCTGGCCTTTCAGTTTTCACAGAAATCAAGTAAAACAATGACTGAGCCATCTCAGTCCTGTGCAGGTCTAACAAAACAGGCCCCAAGGACCAGTCCTTGGGGCTGCCTTGTGGTGTGAGGATCTGCCACCACCTCCTCCCTATTCCCCACCACTACTCCAACCTGGAACCCCAGATGGAGGGATTGACAGGATGTCTGTGGCATCTTGCTTGGATCTGCCTGGGGGAGATCCCAAGTGCCAAAGGAGGCAGAAGGAGATGAAAATCTCTATAAACTTGTAGCACATGAAATTCTGCAGTTGCTGTGCTGACTTTGACCTT